>NC_087514.1:133925802-134254189 GCF_963921805.1 Phalacrocorax carbo
GTGCATATCAGTAAGTGGTCAGAGTTGGTACAGAGCAGTTGCTTAAAAAATGTATCTATGACTGCTATATGCAGTATCTAATAAGCTGCTTTGGTTTTATGTGTGAGTTGAGAAAAAAGTGTTGCTGGGAGCTGTAGGATGAAAATAGACATTTTTTTCAGAGGAACAAGAAAAGGAAGCAAAGGAAACAGGTAAAGGTGAGAAGAAGAAAGAACATGGCAAGAAATTTGCTCTGAAACATGTCTCGTAGCTCAGAAGAAATTTATTGATTTGAGACAGAATTACTGGCATTATAGTCCATATTCTGCAAGAAATCCATCTAGATGATCACAATAGTCCATCCTAGGTTTAAAAATCTATGAATCAAGAGCATAAAAGGTAAGAAATATGTAAATCCTAAAACATTAATCCAGTGTTTCTTCTTCCAAACCAGTGTGACCCATCTGCTAAAGTTAAGAGAACTACCACAGTCACAGTACAACAGAAAGATAGGTGTATGTCATATGAAAAAAGACATACATAAGACTCATTGATATCTTTCACAACAGTGATTTTATTGCAGTACTTTTATACTGACTATTTTTCTTGAAAACTGACTTTGGATCATTTTACTCCAAGCCTCACTTTTCAATGTGATCACCGTCACAGTGTACCTCCTGGGGCCACGTATTTCAGTGGACCTTGGGCAGATCATCAGCTAAATCTTTCAGAAATTTCCAGTCTTAAAACTAAAGATAACTTTCCTTCTTTGACCTTGCCAGATGTAAATGGCACATTATGCCTTCAACCTTATGACATTTCCCTATCCATTCTCTGATCCTTCTTTCCCTCTCTTTAACCATGCATGGTGTTGTATTTTGGAAGCAATTTTGCACAATAAAAAACGGAAACTGTAGCTGCAGGCACTCCTTTAGAACAGAAATGTTGGGAAAGTATGAGATATAGTTCATGTGCTAAGCAGGGAGCATGTCCTGCAACACAGTGTTTACCCTGGATTCAGAGCGTCTTGCAACATGGAATTTGCCTGATGCTGGGTGGCCGTAACAGGAGACGGAGTGCTACAGTAATGTATCCTGTAAATTCTCCCTTGCTGGAAAAAGGCGGACTGTGGGCTTTGTTTTAAGTGATTTGCATCAAAAGACAGCTGGAGGGGAAAGCTTCCAGAGATCAACAGGAAAAAAAATCTGTGAGTTCCTTTCCCCACGCTTACTTACAATGGCACTGGCATACTATGTACTGGCAGACTATGTAAGGTGGCCAAATAAGGGCGTGTATTTTCCTTAGTGTTTTATATTGATCTGGTTATAAAAATTTGTAAAATAAAACTGTAGCATAAGTGCTGCAAATCAAAAGAAAGAGGAAATGAAAAGATGCCAGGATCAACCATTTTCTTTCTCTGCTCCTTCAGGACTCCAGGATACTTACTCTCTGGGCCAAAGTCATAGTGCTGGTAAGTACAGTTCCAGTAATATCCAGTAACATGGTTGCCCCAAGTAAGACAACTGAGGATTTGTTTCCTAGTTAGGATACAAGATCATTAAACCTAATCTACAAACAGGGTTTACTTTCAGAGTTTATCCTGATTATTTACACTTCGCATTTCTACACATACTCTCTTCAACTTTTATTCAAATTATACATTGTGGGTTTTTTTATTTATTTTCTGTTCTGTTTTCTTCTGCAGCCATTAAAGGGGTCTGTAAATGGACACATGACTGGGAAAATATGCCAACAGAAAAGAGATAGGAACAAGCCTGCGCATTCAGTCCATTAGAGACCATGGGCTTATTACCAAAAGCTGTCACTAGAAAGCACTGGGGAAGGTGCATCATGCTTCACAGATTCTGAGCTGCAACACAGCATTTGAGCTTAATTTTTGTTTCTAATGCACGAGAAGTGATCTGAGCTGACTGTGCTGACTACTTGCAATGTGCTATACTTCCTCTGCACTGATTATATTACAGGTTTTATTTACTAAGAACTAGGCTGAGCAATCAGCATGACTGCAGCAAAAGATATTATGGGGTACTGGGGACCAGTGAGAACAGCCGAGAAGAGCCAGTCAGAAATCAACTGTGTGAAAGAGTATGTACAGAATATCCATTAGTTCAATTACACACACATGCCTACATTAGAATAACGCTACTATAACTATAGGGTCAAACACATGCTGGTTAAGAAGTGTCATAATTAAGGATGCCTCATCACCCATAATTAATTTCTTTTCAGATATATATTAGGACATGTTCACATGCTATTTTTTTTTCCACAGAACATCTGCCTCCTCCTGTGCACATAATTGGTAATGCTCATTTAATGACCAGTTATTTAATATTTTTATGTTCATCCCATCATTTCTAGAGCTTATTTCATTTTCAGATTGTATTTTTAAGAAAAAATTACTAATTGATTGCATTTGTCCTTGGCAAACATCACTTAAGGATCATGGTACTCAGGCCTTGGGAGCTGTGGGGATCAGAGTCTGCTGTGAAGACCCTTAGATTAGTTGAAGTCAGTAGTTCAGAACTAACTAGGACTGGATCGCATTCACAAGCTCTCAGTTGGGCCTCATTTACTCACTTCGGGTACCATCAGGTATGTATTAGTGAATGAATCTTTTCAAGATCCTTCTGAGATGACAGCGTGCTGTTGCTGTTCTATATGTAGATGGAAGATAGATAGCTAAACTACAGAGATCAAAATCAACTTTGATGCTCAAAATGAACACAAATGGCCCAGATATTTTTCCTTTAAATAAGTAGGCAGTATCCATACTTTTTGAATATGAACCACAGCTTCCATTGGCAAGTGCGAAGTCATGCATGTTAAGCACTTCTGCAATTCAGACTCCAGGCAGAGGAACTTCAGAGTAAGTACAATTTTTCAGTTTCTAATTGGTAAAGTATAGAGATCACTCACAGCTTCTGCAAGAAATGAAGCAGGAATATGAAATGTGACAGTCACTTTATTTATAAAAGCCCAATTCAGCCCCAGAGCAGGTCTTTCACGTACACTGGATGAAATGAACATACTATGGGTTTTTCTTGAATTTGTTTTCCTTGAAGGGTACTTTGCAAAGTCTTTGTACAAGTGGATTCAGCTGTGGTTGGAGAGGGGTTAAAGGGTTAAGATAAGCATGCTTTCACCTGGTGTTTTGTCTGCCTGCACAAAGTTAACCACTCATCCGCTTTTCTACTTTACCCATTTCCCTGAAGAGATATATGCCTCCTGGCTTAAATTTTATCTGTAGACAAACTTACTTCTAGTGATTCCTAGGTGGAGTCTAATCTTATGGTAACTGTGAATGTCACATATTTCATGAGCAGAGTAATAGTCTTTAGATCAAAGTAAATTTCTGCCACTTGAGAAATTAAAGTAACTGGTAACAACAGTAGTTTACAACCAAAAGATCAAACTGGTGTTCACTGGCAGACAAAATAGTCACCATTTGGAATCACAGGTTCCGTATCAAACTCAAGACAGTATGTGCTCTTGAGGAACAAATTATTTGCTTTCCCTGAGTATTGATAAATGATACTTTTACCTGCCCTCTCCCCTTGGGCCCTTTGTTCCAGTCTCATTTCTACCTGCTTATCCTGTCCAACTCTTCTCAAGCTTTCTAGTTCGGTCCCAATTTCAGGATGTTGCAGAAATCAAAATGCAAGATGATGAATTACTGGATAAATGTTTGTGTCTTGGTAGATGTGTCCTTACTAATCTTAGTTGAAAGGTGTCAGGAAGACTTAGTTATAAACTTCTGCAGGGCTTCACAGGCATAGTGCATCAAAGTCAATACCTAATTATAAACTAGTATAACAAACAGGGTAGTGCTTAGCAAAAAGCAAAGTAGCAGAGAAAAATTGGAAAAGAAAATGTAAGACATCTGTTTTGGATGTGTTCAACTGACAGAAATAGAAAGACAAACCAAAAAAGATTGACATTTTTATTTGGATAGAAGGATTCTATGTAGGGTGCACAGGTATCAGGATAGGAATTGAATTTGTATTCATAGAAATGGACCTAGGGGCAGAAAAAAATGTGTCAAAGATCTTTGGATATGTTGAAGCCCTGACAGAAGAAGGACAAATAAAAACTATGGAGAGGGTGGACAGAAAAAGATCAGCTGGAGCCAGGGAGGCCACGTGCCGGAAGAAGGGGCACATAAAGTATGGCTGCTAGCCATTCCAGATGAGGCAGTTCTGCAGTTTGGCTGTGAAGAAGCAGTAACAGACACTGCCCATTCAAAGGTGGGAAAGCAAGTCAACAGTGAAGTTGACTGAGCTCTGAAGAGTCAGAGCTCTGTAGGTTAATGCCAGACATCAGGAGTTACCAGGAGAGGGGCTGCTGGAAACTTGAGAAGAAAGCAGTGTTATTCAGAGCTGTTCAGAAGACATTAGGGAAGCAGAACAGAAAAAAAGATATTCAATGTCCTCCCAGTTGGTGAGTGGGGAACGGAGAGAAAGGAAAAAAGTTGCTGTTAGAGAAGGAAGTTGTAGCGTTTCTTTTTTGATATGGCTGTTCTGTACTGCCTGAATGTTACCCTGACATGGAGAGTACTGAATCTTGACAAAACTGTAAGAAAAAGAAAATTATATATTAGGAAATATTGGACAATTCTGCAGATTTTTCATGTAGACAATTGTCCCATTTTGACATTTGTGGAAGTTTTGATTCACTCATTTCCAAACTCACTTTTAAAATAACTTCTATGTCAATACAGATCATGTTTTTAAAATGTTTTAATAGTAAAATGTTTAGCCTTTGTTGTAACAAAGCAATATGATTCCCCCAAATGTTTTTAATGATGTTTTTGAAAGGGTGTTTTATAGGTCATTTTAATTCCGTTTCATAACAGAAAAAAAAATCATCATTTCCTGAAGAATGGAATTATTCCCTCCTGACTTATTTCTTTGCTACTTCAAAAGGCATTGTGCAGCTTGGACTGGAAAGAGGAACACTGAACTAATTAAAGATAAAATGAGAAAAGCAAGAATTAAACAAACAACACCAAAGCTAATACATATAGAAGACAGTCCAGGAGAAGCCCAGAGGAATTATTAATGCCATCATTCATTCAGGCAATCAAGACGAATGATGTCAAGTTTCACAGTGTTGTTTGGGAAAAACGGCAAATGTAAAATACAAATTTAATGTCCCACCCAAGACAATACAAATACAGAAACAACTAGTTCTTGCAAGACTGACAATAATATTTCTATCACCTCTATCCCTATGCTTTCTATACATTTCCTTATTGTATCCTCATCCTCTTTTCAGTCGCAATCATCATGATGTAACTTTGGTGGAAAAGCAAACGGCAAAATGCTGCTGCTATTTAGTGATAAATAGAAATAACTTCAGAAAAAAAAATAATCCCAGGCTTTTGAGTGTTGTTGCTGCAAGTTATTTCTGAAACAGTAATTTCTGAGTGAAATGAGAGGAGGCTTAGGGAGAACTAAAAGAAAAAAAGTAAAAAAGTTTTAGTTAATTGTGCTACAGATGCTATATTCACTGATGTCAGATAAAGAACTTAATATGTACTTTCAATCACTGATGGACCGGTTTCAGTAAATATATCCCTTAAAAATGTATGGAAGTTGCCAAACACAATGGGGTTTGAATGGCTGAAACATCTTTGTTAGACTTTATGAAGAACAAATACAAAGAAAAGAATACTTCAATGTGAAAATGTATTAAGCATAAATCCATTGAGGCAGAGAGATATGTGAAGTACAGGGTAATATATTTTTTATTGTGTTTTACACATTTCTCACCTAATTTTTTAGGTGCCTATGAGCATCCCAGAAAAGTGGATCAAGGAAAACTGTTATTAAAGTCATTAGTTTGACTACCTGACTTTAGGACCAATACACTACTAATAACAGTATTTCTAAGAGGAAGAGGACACAGAGATGTGAAAGACAGAAGAAATGGTGTGGTAAAAGCATGAAATATAGAAAGGGCCAGTTGAAAAAGAGAACTGAAGCTGGTGGAGGGGAGAGCCTAGAAATTCCAATGCAAAGATCAAGGATGGTAATTTTACCCTGGAGTTAGTGCAGAGCTAGTGAGGATTTAATTAAGGACATTAGCACTGAAGGAAATGATTCAGGAGGTTCAAAGGTCTCACAAAACTATTCCAGAAGTTTATAATTGAATTTCCTTTTCTCATCTCATCTTCCTAAATTGTAAGACACCCTATTCAGCATGATTTCTGTTTATTTCCTGTAACTCTAGTGTATGTGAGCAAAGGATGAATGTTACTAGCATTTCCACAATGAGACTGCAGATATCTGGAGTGCTAACTTGGCAACTCAGCGTCTACCAGGTGCCAAATCATTTATCTCAGCTTCTACAGCAGCATGTATTTGATGTAATGTATTTTCTACATAGCAATTTAGAGATTTAGAGAGGAAGGAAATGTGAAGAGAAAATGAAATATGTATCTCAGGCCAAATATCAGAAAAGCAAAAACTGAGTAATTATGATAAAACAAAACACTGATGGATGGATAGCACATATAGATTAGAAGCAGGGATAAAAAATGGTTGCAAAACAAATAGTGAGAAGGATAATTGGAAAAATACTAACAAAATAAAATGTTGGAACTGAAGGTTACCACTGTGGCAGGCTCCAGCATAGCCTTGATGTGCTCATCTTGGGAGGTCTTATTCAGGGAAGTACTTTATTTTTCTAATTCAGTAGTTTTTTTGGTCCAATGTAATGATTTGGGCATGTATGGGCATGTATGACTCAGCTCTAGAGCAGGACACAGTATTGCTGACCAAGAACCAGAGCCACAGCATGATCAGTGGGAGTGAAGACTCCCACTCAGCTCTGGGTGTAAAATAACCGCATAGCTGTGGAAAATGTGGGGTCAAGGATGTGTTCACTTCCTTGACTCTGGAAGGAAAGAGGTAGAGACTACCAGGTAGAGACTAGCAGCCCTTCAGAGGTTTCTTTTTCAGTCTCCGTTTCTTACTGTACTGCCTGTCAAGACACAGACACCATACTCAGGGTTTTTCAAAGCCTTTTATTTTCATGTGCAGGTGTAAAGCCAAAGCCCTTCTCTCCCAGGGCTTTGGCCTACATCAGATGAACTTCATCTGTAGCTACGAAGAGCATTTGTTACTGGGTTTTTTGTAGGCTGCTGGTCTTGTCCTCAGAGACCCTCAGTGCTATACAGACATTTTGGTTATCAACTCCTCAGTTCTATCCTCAGAGGTGGGATTTTTGCCGGATCAGGATCCCAAAATACAAGAAGTTTCTGTCTGAGGGACACCTCTTCTGATCTATCCCTACCCCCTTGGTTTGCATCCTGGCAAAGACCCGCCCGGTTCTCCTAATATGTGCTGTTTAGTGAAACATCCTTCAGCAGCTGGAATTGCATTCACTTTCTTTTCTCCCTTCCCTGAGCAATAAAGGCTCCTCTTCTTTGTCTTCCCATGGCTTGTCTGCTACCTTTGGTCTGAGATGTTCTGCTGCTTTAGGAGAGGATGCTGAAGGACCTCATGAAGCAGCTTTGAGGCAGGGGGTGGGAAGAAGAGGATGTGGGGACTGAGGAACAGGGTTGCTGGTGGGACAAGGGTTGTGGGACACTGTAGACAGTGATTTTGAGGCCTGTGACTGAGTAGGGGCCTGCAGTTTTGGTAGACTGTATGGGGGACAAGGATGTTTGAAGGATCAGTGATTTCAGTATCACTGCTGTCAAATGATCATTCAAGAATCAAGATTGATTTAAGGATCAGGACTGACTTAGAACTTGGTTGGAAGATTAATTGCTGATTTAGGGACTGGTAAATGTGGATGGCAAGAATCTCTGCAGAACTAGGACCTAAAATCATCTTACTCAAATTCTCTCCAGAAATGGACTATATTTAAAGTACCTCACAGTGGCAATTGGTAAGGGAAAACTAGATATTAGCTGAGAGATTATAATGACATAATCTTAATTTAAAACACCTAATGATTTGGAAAGCAGACATAATCCTGCACCTCTGATTGTTTGTCTTTTTTCTAGTCTTACTCAAAATAGTTTGCTTATTGAGATTGGAAAGATGAAGATGCGTAAAATAAAAAAGACATGATATTTAAAAAGGGTGATCTCCTTAGCATAAAATTTATTTACAGTGCCTGGAGAGAGAAGGAGTGCTTTGGATGAGTATAGCTCTCTGCTCCCAAATGAATAATCAATCTATATCAAAACTTAGAAAATGTATATGAAGAAGGTAGTGGATAGGCAAAAAATAGCAGAGAGAAAAAAATAAATAAGTTATGACAGTCCTATACATTCCAGTATAACTTTTGATGTGAATAGTAGCCTCTGGATTGAGGAAAAGTTAAAAGCAGGTAAAATCCTCCACCTTTTTAAGAAATGTCTTTTAATAAGTAAGTGTGCTCTAGTGAATTCAACAACTTAATGGGAAGACTTTGCTTGCTAAAACTGAACATAAAGCATTTGCCACAGTGAGAATACTGTTTTGTCTCGTGCTTTTTCTTCTTATCAAAATAATACCATTTTAGTGAAAGAAGTAACAAATATTTACTCCTGCAATAAAGCTGTCTCTAAGAAACACCGTGGCTGCAAAAAACAATTTAGAGAGAGAGGGAAGAATTAACAGTTATAAAAAGAATTAATCAATCTGGGAAAGCCTGTCTGCCTCAATCTTGTACAAAACTAAATGTCATACTAACCTGATCTGCATATGTAGCTACATCAAAAGAGATAATTCTGTGAGCAGAATACATATTCAGATAAGCAAGATTGTATTTATTTATTTGTTTGTTTGTTTGTTTGTTTATTTCATTAGCTAGTTAATTCTAGGAACCTGTACTCTCTGAAATTGTACTGAATGATGAACAAGGTAATTGCATTCAAGTATGTCAGGACGTGTGCTGCAGTGGAAGGGAGAAGACACTGTATTCTCTATGTGAACTCCATGTGGATGCCACATGTCCCAGCTAAGATGATACCATACAAAGCTGAACAGAAATTTTATTTCAGGACTTCATTTACTGTATTTCCCTTCACACTAATCCATCTGGGAGGATGTAGCTTCTAAGTAGCTCTGGTAGTGTTCAAACAGCAAAAGTGAATCTTACTTTTCTGGCTCGGTAGGATGGATGGTGGTGTGGTGTAGCCCTCAGTAAACATTACACTTCACAGTCATTAAGCTACAAGACGCCAAAGTCTATATGTACACAGCCTATATAAAACAGCTGCAATCATAACACTTTCTTGATTCACAGCAGAGCTGAGTCAGACCAGAAATCATTGTGCTTCCTTGCAGACCTCAGCACTGCAAGTGTTGTCCATATGTTAACTCCACTGGACACACCAGAGCAGAAAGCAAAACCAGGTTAACGTTTTTCCTGAAATCAAGCTGACCTGAAACTAAGTTATAGCTTTTAATTCTGCCTGTAGAATAGACTCTGTCAAAATGTGGAACCTATGTTACTTTTTAAAGCAGCTGAAAGATTTTGGCTAATCCTCCTTAGTTATAGATAACACACAGGATTAGCTTAAGGAAAATATTTTTCCTACTTTATTTGTTTGCTCTCTCTGTTTAAATTTTTATATAATTACTCTCAGTATTGTCTCTTGATGAATTTGTCTGATCATGGTTATTTAGTGAAGCAGTAACATTTATTCTACATCATTTACAGTCCTTATATGAGTAAAATTAAACATGTGCCAGGCAGAGGTCATAATTTCTCCCCTGAAGTGGAAACTTTTCTAAATAAGAAGAGGAGAAGGAAAAAAAAGTTCTTTAAGGGAACTACAGCTTTACAACATCCCAGTTAAGGGCCTTTGAATCATAGGCCAATGCTTGATTTGAATTGGAAATGTTTCTTTCAGAACTGAGTAGCAGCCACAGAAATTCTTTTTCCCATTATTCATATATCCACTTTACTTATTAGAAGCAATTTAGAGGAAAATGTGGTAAATAGCTGGGACCAAAGATCTATGGATTAGTTTCCCTGGAATTTGTTTTTCATCCTTTACTCTATGCTTCATAAGATTTAGGACACCATTTTGTTGAGAGACAGCTTTTAAAGCTCTGCTAACTTTAGATACTGACAGCTGTATTATTAAACTCTTAGTTCAGCATGATGGAAACTCATACATAAAACCTGATGTAGTTAGACTTTAACTGGCAGTACTTCATAAATTACGTCGTTTGCATTAATAATTCATTTAAAAAAGAGAATGCAGCTTTTTTAAAACACCACCACCACCACCACAAATGCTGTACTTGTCCAGCAACATTTTGTAGTGCTTCAGAAAATAAGGTGCATCAGGACTCTTCGCTTTTTCATTAAACTTGCAGGCTGAGAGAGCACAGTCTGAAACAGTATCCATGAAGGTAGGTTAAAAGAAAATTAATAGGACGGGAGTTTTGAGAGCTCCAGCTTCACTTCCTTGCTTTTTCTTAGCATGTGAAGTCATTGCACTGATCTATGCCTCACTCACTCACCAGTAAAGTGAGATTGGTTAATCCTCCTTTCTTCTATATTCACATCTTGTCTGTCCTAACCTTGCCAAAAGGTACACTTGAATAGATAGATCCCTTGATTGCTACCAAACAATTGCCCTCTGCACTGGTCGTCTCAGGGTTGTGAGCTAATAAATTACCCTGTTTGCAAACTCTTTGTGGCTACATGGAGCCTGGCAGGGTGAAGGTACAAAGAGATTCAGATCTTCTTTTTGAACAGAAACATTGTCAAGTGATTAGTCATGCTAGATTGAAAATGTTTTATACAGCACAGTATCTTCCAGTAAATCACCTAATGTGCATCTCTTACTTTCAAACAGATATACTTGTGTATCCACTAGCATACAGTAGTACAGAAAAATATAGGGTCAATTGGCTCTAAGAGACCATTTTCCTTTGAATATAAAAGAGAAGATATAAAAAGAAAACAAAAGATATATGGAAACTTTGTGTTGTCTGATTTTCAGAAAACTGTGCAGTAGTGAATAATAGAATATTTTAATACCTATGGTTCTTTACTTGTCTAAGACTGTATTCAGATTGTAGTATTGTTGATTTTAAGTAGTCATGATCTAGCATAATATATTAATGCCAATTATCATTATTTATTTCAATTATTTGGCTCCCTTTATTAATTCTTATACATGGCAATAACTCTGCTGCCTTCAAGAATGTGATTTGTATGAAAAAGACCTGTAAAATGGTTGCAATATTCATAGGATGTCAAAAAAATGGTCTTAATCTCCTCTCATTTGTAATAGTATGACTCCAGCAGAGTCAGCGGGTTTGTCACCAGTGTAGCAGAAACACTCTGGAACATCAGGCTTCCATTTTCTCTGCTCTGGGGAATTTGTTCCCACATTTAATTGAATTTAAAACAGTTTTATAGGGTTTAGATCCTTGAAACACTAGCATCTCACAGACTAGAATAAAGCAAGCCCCAAATCATCTAAGAACATTGATAACAGCATTTAAGTAAAAGTAGCAGATTTGAGGGATAAGAAAATTTTGTGAGTATGAAGAGGGATTTTTGTGTCACATACAGGTTGTAAGTAAAGTAGGTGTTGAATCAAGAGTGGGAGAAAGGGACAATGGTGAAGGAAGGCGTGGTGTATGGCAGTCAGTCACAGACAAAGTACTTGGCAGGTCTGTCTGATGCTGTCTCAATGCTTTTATTTCACATAAAACTCCTAGCAGGTCAAGGCGGGAGATTTTTCTTTTCATCTTCCTCCTGATATGTTTTCCTGCAAGACTTGACAGGACCACTTGCATCACTAAGTGTGGACTCCTGTTCTTGCAAACACAGGAACCCATATAAGGATCTTTAGTCTTCAGCGGTCTATAGAAAGTAGTCCACAAGCCCTAACTGACCCACTCTGTAAAACACTTTCTAAAACCTAATCAACACTACGAACAAGGATTAAAAATTGCAACCAAAGGTATCACAGGACAAGGGGCGTAAGGGAGAAGGAAAAATCATAGAATCATAGACTGGTTATGTTGGAAGGGACCTTTAGAGGTCATCTAGTCCAACCCCTGCTGCAGCGAGCAGGGTCATCTTCAATTAGATCAGGTTGCTCAGAGCCCCCCGTCCAACCTGACCTTGAATGTTTCTAGGGATGGGGCATCCACCACCTCTCTGGGCGACCTGTGCCAGTTTTTCACCACCCTCATTTGTAAAAAAATTTTTCCTTATATCCAGCCTAAATCTACTCTAATTTAAAACTAATATCCCTTATCCTGTCACAACAGACTTTGCCAAAGATGTTGCCCCCATCTTTGAGTTCCCCTTTAAGTACTGGAAGGCTGCAATAAGGTCTCCCTGCAGCCTTCTCTTCTCCAGGCTGAACAACCCCAACTCTCTCAGCCTGTCCTCGTAGGAAAGGTGCTGCAGCCCTCGGATCATTTTCGTGGCCCTCCTCTGGACCCACTCCAACAGGTCCATGTCCTTCCTGTGCTGAGGGCACTACTGAAAAGTAGTTAGTAGCAACCAATATTCCTTAATATACTCCAGAACATCTGGATTCTGCTTTGAGGCTGAAAACAGTGGAGTGACTGAGGCCCTACCATCTTTCTGTATCCTTTGAAAAAGAAATTTGAAATTCTTTGCTACATTTGGATAGCACTTGCATTCAGCTAACCTCTTCTAAAGTCAACAGAGATTAATGATTTCTAGAAAGTTCTCATTTAATTTATTCAAGATCTGGGAATTTTGAAAAAGGTTTGGGGAAGGCAGGGGTTTTTGTTGTTGCAGTTCTTTTATATTTTGACTTCATCCTTAGTTGTTTAGGTTTTGAACTGCAGGAATTTTGGAGGTTACAGCCTTCTGGAAAAAATACTCATTAAGAAAAATATTGTCTTTTGCTGGCAGGATAACTTTCAGTAGTTAATGCTAGATTTTACATTCCTTATCTCTTCCAAGCTGTCATTAGTTTGATGGCAGACTGTGACTTTATTAAGTATTTTTCCCTTTGCTAAATGCCCTCCTCTGACCCTTACTAGTGAAAAGGCGAGATTTAGTAGGCTACTTATGCTTAGAATGAGAAAACAGGGTCCTTAGGGGTGGAGGGTGGGCAGGGAGAAGGTTATTTTCATTCTTTCCCAAGACTCCTATAAAGGTGGAGGTGGGGGTCTTTGTAATAGCTGTATTGGTACTTCTTTTATCTGTTTATTCCAGCTCTTTGCTATCCTGCTTACTGTAGGGTTTATTAATATTTTTAAATGATCTTCATGTCATGATTATAACCTCAGTATGCAAGAGGAGAGGAGAAATTCACTTCTTGATTTTACTTTTGTTCAAAGCAAAGGATGACCATGGTTGTATTACCCAACTTTCTAGAAAAAACTACCAGTGTTTTTACCAGTTCAATTCCTGACACTAATCCCCTTAGTCTGCAATTTGAGAGAAGGTGGGACTCCAGAAAGTGTAAGGATTAGGTTGTTTAAAATATGAAATGTGTCCTTTTTCCAAGTATTGAGGGGCCTTTGTGGTTGGTGATTATACAAAGCCACAAACACAGTCTCACCCACAGATACAGAAGATTTATACTAAGCTATATACTGTACCCTTTCATATTCTAGTAATTTGGCTGGAGGGAATAGCATCAGGTTGATATGGAGTAGAGAAGTCTTTCTAATAAGATGTGAATTCTTCTTGGAGACTAATAGCCAGCTAATGGAATTTTATCAGGGAAATGAAATAAGAGTATGACTAAGGAATCTTGCCAGGGTTTTGAAATCCTGCCATAAATTAGCACTTTTCTGAACTGTCTCTATAGAGGCCAAAGTGAAATGAGTAGTAATATAGAAGATTCTTTTTCTTCAGACCTGCTCCAAGGAGCAAATATTGACAATGTGGAGAAATTTGAACTGCCCTTGATTTTTTCTTCCACTCCTGACATTACTTCAGTTTTCTAGTCAATGCTGTTAATTTGGCAAATAGAAAATCAGTGGCTAACAGTCAGCAACAATATGTTCTACTGTGACTAAAGATGTATTTTCAGCTAATCTATGAATGCTGAAGGTCTCAGGGCACTTACTGATGTCGATAGGACTTAGTGGTGATGGTGGTATTGGGGCAAGGGTTTCTGCTTCTTGTTTGTCAGGCAAAAGTCCCTCAATGGGATGGCACATTAGCAAAATTCTGTGCCCTCGTGAAATGTCAGTGTTATCTGAGAAACTATTTCCAAGTTTTGTGTTGCTAACTGCAGGAGGTGCACTAAGTTTGGCCTTGCTGTCAAGCCTGCTTCTGATGTGGTGAAATGAAATATGTGCTCTGTGTTCCCAGAGAGAGCTTTTATGACAAATGGCAGAATAATAGCCCTTGCTAATTTGTATTGAGGTATACACGCTGCTGGCTTGGTGGCATCACTGCAGCAAACTGTGAATCATGTGCAAAATGGAAAAATCCCTGCTTTTTCTGTACTGGGAGTGAATACAGAAGAGGCTGCTGTCTGCTCTGGATTTTAGGCACTGGTGCTCCAGCTTTGGCTTTTCTTTTTTAATAAAAGAATACAGGAAACCAAAACTGCCTTGAAGAATAAGACTAAAACTAAAATAAATTCCATTCCAAATATTGTTCTTTATCTATTTATCTATCAAATATATGTTGCTATATTAATATATTCAAATACTGTCCTTATTCTCCCAAGTTAAAAATTAATGATTCCCATTTCAAGCACCTTAGATGTTTTAAATAAAGTTTCATTCTGTGGATTTGGCTTTTTGTCTGCTCCTCTCTTTCTTTCCTATACATGTTTAAGAATTGTGACTTCATAATTCATAAACCTCGTATGGAGGACCAGCTGTGTCACTGTAACTTTGAGAGAGAAACAAAAAAGGGCAGTCTTCAGCACCTAGAAGCCCTTTAACCACTTCACTGGGACATAAATCTTCTGTATCCTTTAATGTAAGAAGAGTATTTACCCCCACAGCAGTATAGAGAGGTCCAGCACATTTTGTCCTTCAGGCCCTGGCCATTGGGCAGGCTGGAAGGCTCTTTAATAAGCTGAATTAAGCACTATGCAAAAGCACCTTGCATTGCAGGGAGGACATTTGCTAAGCAGGGCTGTGCATACAGCATGAAATTGTCCTGTGCATGTTTCATAAGTGACATCAACAGTTTGGCTCATGGAAAGCAGGCCTGAAATGCTCAGCATGAATGTACTGCACAGGCACAATGTGTTTGTGGGACATTGTTTCCACAAGATCAGCACAATAAGAGTCAGGCCTGCAATGTTCCTGCAATTTGTCTCTTAAACCGTATTCTTGTTTTGACATGAGGACATTAGGTATGTAATACACAAATGCTGGGGGAATAGTTGTTTCGATGCCAGCTTGGTTAGGTGGAGAAAAAAGTTGCTACATTTAAGCTTGGCATATGAAGAAAAGAAAAACTGTGTGGGAGTTGTGAGTAGCAATGTGTTTTTTGAAGCAAGGGGTTTCACAGTGCTGGAGGAGTACTTCTCTGGAGTAGGCTTCATCCCTGGCCAATTCACAGCATTAGGAAAACAGTTCCTGTGAGTAAAACTATCGTGTTCCCTTTGACTGGGAGGAGGGAAGCAGGTGAGATGGGACCGTGGAGGTTCCCACTAAAACCCTAGGATAAAGTACAAGGAAAGTCTGTGGCTTTTAAGTATAATGTCTTTTGCATGCAAGTTGTCACTTGTTTTTTGTTGTAGGAGGGGAAGAAAGTTGGGATGTTGCCAAATGTTGCAGATACTGTGAATGTAACTTTTTTTCTTTTTTTTAAGGTTGACCTTAGAAGTTAGAGGATCACCTTGGGACTTTCAGCTTTCTTTGTTTCTAAATTACTTTTACTATTTTATGGTTACTCAACAAGAAGCTTGAAAACATGACCTGAGTGCTCCTCAAAGGATTTATTTTTAAATAAACAAAATTGAACTCACAAATATTAAACGTCTATGAAAAAATCTTGAGATTGTCTTAAAAAAATATAATTTTCACTTTTCTACTTCAGTTTTTTCTGTAAATCATGTAGGATAGACACATTAATTTATTGCAACTCATCTTTTTCTTTGATAGCTTTCTTTGATAGCTTCTTCAGCCTTTCATTTGGACTCATTTTTCATGCAATTGCTTTGCTAAAGCATTCTTCTCCTCCCAATTCCCCAAAGGAGAAAGAGTATAAATTATCTTTTCTGTAGTATGTCTAAATACTACTTTCATAGGTATACAAAATTCTGCCTTTTAAAAATGTGAGTAAAAAATTATGCTTTCCCCACTACATTTATGAAGAATTCCTAGGCAGGAATCCAAATAAAGAGCAAATCTATGGTTATTTCTTCCTGATCAGCTAGTTACTGATCACAATTTTATAGATATGTTAAGTATCTGCATCTCTTGGTTTGATCAATACCAGCTATCTTGCTATCTTTTCTATCCTTCCTTTCTTTTCCAACAGGAATAAAAGAAAAAATAGTCAAATACAAATTTTCAGGTTTCTTGCAGGTATCTTCTGTTTAAGAGTGTTACTTATTTTTTGAGTTGATGTGCATGGGAGCCTTTGTTTGATCCTTATAATAGAAATTCTACAGATATAGTCCTGTGCATTCTCCACATCAGTTTTTTCATATTTTACTATTTACATACTCAAGACAAGTTTCTGCTGCATATCTTAGACCTAAGCCTGGATCAGAAATCCAGGCTCAGAAGTTCAGGAATTTGACTCCAGTCTACAGGACTATAGAACTTTATAGAGGGAATTCATAGAATTTAATTTATTAACAGATCTTGCTACAGGTTGAAAACATAAAGTAATTCAAGCATTTCCTTCATTTATCCCCTGTTAAAAGCTTTTGTTATATGAAGATGTTTGTTGCTTCATTTATACTAATTAACTAAAAATTACCAAAAAATGAGTTAATGAAACTATTGTTTTGGATTTGCTAGGTTGGCATGAGAAAGAAAATATTTGGGAATTGCATATGTGTGTTTGTGTACATACACACACAGCTGAGAAGTGGTCAGCCACAATTAGGAAAATAAATGTCTGTTTCTTAGTCTACTGTAAAACATTTTCTGGTAAAATTATTCATGATGTTTAGGAGTACTGGCGTTCAGTGCCCTGAAGGAGGAATCAAATTTCCTGATTTTATTCTAGCAATCCCCTTTAGAAGACTTCCAGAGAAACATAGTTCCCTGGACATCCTCCATATGTTTTAACATATGTTTTAACATTGAGAAGTGACTCTTAGATTGTAGACTTCTAGTTTGTTGCCACAGGTACTCTATAAGCACAAATTTTAGCAATGTCAGACCAGACCTTGTTGACTGAAAGTGGGTAAAAGTGGTTATGGTGAAGGATCTTCACCAATGGATAACAGGATGTTTGAATAACTTCCTGCTTCCACAGACACCAAGTTCTTTACAATACACTTGGACAGAATACATATTTTTGTAGCTATTCCCTTCCCCCTCCCCCCCGCTTTTTTAAGGTTGTTTATTCATTTTTATTCATTTTTGCATAGAACTACTAAAAAGTTCGTCCACTGTGCCTCACTGAAGAAGTCATATAGTAGGGACCTTACCAAGGTGCTACAGAATCATTCTCTGTTGGCAGAATACTCAGAGTTTCTTGGTGACCTTTTTTAACGTCATTTTCTTTCCCTGTTCTTACATGAGGCCACTGCTTATCTTCAGAGTTTCTCTCTGTGTCAGTGGTTGACTCATATGCTAGGTACTAGCTGGTGCAGCAGCTCTTTGACCTGAACTAACCCTTTTCCAACTATTCTTCACTTGCATCTTGGCTACTCTGGCTCTCATTGAAGTGACGGTTATTGTTCTTTATGTTCCATGTAGTGAAATATGATGCAGTGCCAGTGTGCTATACTTTAAATGATTTACAGAGGAGCCTGTAAATGAAACAGAAATCATGTGAGGGCTGAACTCTGAACTCAGCTTCTTGGCTAACCATAGACTGACCAACCTTCATATCTTGTTCAAAACTTAAAACAGTGAAGGCCTCTTGCTGCTTATCACAAACAATATAGATGCTGTTTCCCATATATTTGCATTTTGAATCTAAAGCTCAAATAAATGGAACAGGGGAAAAAACAGTGTTGTCAAGTATCTTTACAGGCACAAGATAACATGCCAAAAAGCCAAACAGGGATGTCAGCTGACTGGGGAGCAGAGACAGCACAGCTGGATTTATTTTCTAAATTAACTACTGTTTGTTTGGCATAGAGACAGCTTTTTTTCTTGAAGGTGGTATTAAGTGTTTTGCCTTTTCAGCACAGAGGGAAGATTTTTTTTTCATAATAAAAAGACTTCAGAGTATTATTGCATCTTACTTAGGGCTGAAACATTTGCATTAACTCAATGAATGTTTTGTCATGGGCTTTGCGGGAGCTAAACAAATTGCCGATTCCACAGCTTAATGACTACAGCCCATTTCCACATCCATCCCACTCCATTCCATACCAAAAAGGCTGGTTGCAAGACAGAAGATGAATCTCCTTTTGTTTATCCTTCCCTTGTCTTATTGTGCTATGTGCTGTAAAACCAGGTGCTATAAAAGCACTACAAAGGATGGGCTCATTAGGCGGCTTGGGCTTTGCTTTTCCTAGTTGTTAAAATGATAGTCTGGGGCATTAAAGAATAGAGGTCCCTTCTCTGCCACAATAGTAGCCAATTCTGAAGGGCCTCATCCACAAAAGGATTTTGGCCTCACAGGATCCAAGGCCCTCAGTTAGATACATAAGCTCTGTATACTGGTATACATAGGTATGTCTGATCTGAACTCCTAAAACTCACTGAAGTGGCTGCAAATTTTTGATAACTTACAGTGAGAAATCCCAAGAAGAATGTGTATTTTCAGCATACTTCCTCTCTCCATGGAGTCCATCCACTGCTGGCAGTCACAGGCGGGTGGTAGAGTATGTATGGGTGCGTTCCTTCCACAAAACATCCCACCATGTGGGATGGTAGAAGTTATCCAGTATTTAGGTAAACTGAGCCCACATATCATTTGGCTCTGATGAATTCATTAACAAGCATGCCTGGAGGTGTAAAAAGCATCATAGTTTATTCTGCTGAAGATGTTCTACTTGTGAAAACTGAAGCTCGTTAGAGATTTGGTATCTTAGTGGTTAGGGCACTTACCCAGACTTCAGGGGAGACATTAACTTCATCCCCTCCTGCAGTCAATGCCTGATATAAAACATTTCATTACTTAAAATTGATTCCCAGGTGACTATGCTAGCTATAAGGCAGCAATGTCATGCTTCTTCCTGACCAAATGTTATTTAATTAGTCTGAGGGGATTAGTTTTAATGGGAAGGAGTCCGGCGACATACTCTACACTGAGATATAGCTGGGTAGTTAGAGCATTTCCCAGGGAAATGCAAGTTCAAATCTCTTCAATGGGCAAGAAAAATGTATGTGCATCACTGATACCTTGATACTAATACCTCAAAACACTCTGCTCCTGGATAAGAGGATAGAAATACATCTTGTTTGGGTTTGTTTCTGAATGTGGGGTTCATCTCTCCTGGTAAGCTCTGACAATGCCTGCTTGATTAAAATCTGCAAAACATAAAGGCAGAAAAATATGTCCTTTACCCAGGCTTCGAGATGCCTGTCAATGAGAGGATCTGTGTCCCTGAGTTATTCTTACTCCGATAAAAGAACTGAAGCATATGGTTGTCCAGGTTGCCGAGCGATAATCCAGCAGGGTTTTGAAGATGTTATTCACAGGACCAGGTGGAGTACAGGCACTGTGTGTGTGTGGTTTAACACAGCTGCAAGACTGGAGTCAGACTTAGCCTGGGAAATGCATGTTGCACAGGTAACATTAAGAGCTATAATGTCCTTGGCCACCCTGTCCCCCTAGATCTGTACCTGGAAAAGTCCTGAGGATGACTGCATTGCTTTCTTGAGGAGGCCTAGGTAAAATGGGAGGTAAACCACATGAAAATAGCAGAGGAGAAAAAAAAAAAGAGATATTTATTTATGTACAGAAAAAAACACAAAGATGTTAAACAGTGCACCTTTAAAAAATGAATGTTTTAGAAAATAAATCAATCTGTATTGGATTAATGTGTTATTCTCTTTTACCTTTAGACTTCTGCAATTTGGACAACTAGTCAAAATCAAAAGTTTCATTTGGACCTGCATTTTATTCTGTATATATACGTGCAACAAAAATACAAAAAACCTGTCCTGTGCAAGTGAAGGAGAAGTGAGGGGTTCCAGCCTATGTGTTCCAGTTTTGCTCTACATGCGCTTCCAGGTGGAAAGTGGTATCTGCTAGCAACTGGGAACTCAAGTTTCCAATAAGGTTAGCAGCTGCAGTTGGAACAAGGCTGCTTTCTCTGCAAGCATCCTGCCCAGACCCATATTTCCCAAGGGATTTTGAAAGAATTTTGGCTTTTTCTAGGTTTGGATAAGATCTAAGCAGCTCTGGAATAAAGCTGATATCATGTATGTGAATACCCAAATGTCCTGAACTAATTTTCCTCCATTGTTCTGATTTTTATTGAGAAAATCTTCCCCCCCCCCCCCCCCCCCTTCTTTGTTTCCTGGAACTAACAAGTACCGATTGTTCTCTGTTACTGAAAACAGAGAGAAGAGTACTCTGCTTTCTATTATTTTGTTCATGTGGCTAAAATTTGCTATTAGATTTTTATCTAGACAGAAGGAAGTGGCAATGTAAATCTTTCTTGTAATGATTCTACAAGATGGCTTGTCTCCCCAAAGTAGATATCCACTAAAATTCCCCTCTAAAAATAAGCTTTTTGTCTGTAAAGAGGGAAGTCCTTGATTTAAACATTTCTTCTGCTATGGAACTTTGAAATCAGTTGCAGCAGAGATAAGAGCTGTACCCATTAATTTGCTAGCTCTGTTAAGCCAGACTAGATATAACTATGCTTAAAATGCGTTGCTTTCCAAAAAGCAAACAAGTTTTTTTTTTTTATATTCTGGAGTATTAGAAAGTGCTAGTCCAATATAAGATACATAATACTCCAGGTTTTGAGATCATCACCCTGGTATGGATGTAATGCCATTTAATGTGGTACTTCCCAGCACTCACTTTCAAAATCAGATGACCATCTATTGTAAACTAAATATTTATTTTCTGTAATCCCAATATTAACACAGTTACCGAGGTTAGAAAACAGATAACTTATAGAGGATCACTACCTCTTTTTAACTTCCTGAGTTCTGGATACTGCTCACAGTTAAAGCAATTCAGATCTGGATACAAGCCTCTCTTTGTATATTCATGTTTTCCTTCAGATTGCGTTACATTCACATCTCCTCTGCAAGAGTTCTCATAATTTATAACTTAATCATAATGTAACAGTGCACTTAAGAAATGTTAGTGTCCCTTGGGTATGGCTAGCTGGAGCCATCTCCTGTTCAGACAGTAAACAGACTGTGTTAATGACCACCCTTGTTAACTTAAAATTGGGTTTTATTTATTGCTTTGGAGTTGTTACCTTCTAACTTTCCAGGTGGGGATCCAAACTTCAGTGCATAGTCTTTCATATATGAAATCCATAATTCCAGTGAGTGGTTAACAAAATTCAAAGCTTTGGTCTCTATAGATTCATATCACAAATAAATACAGTTTTAAAACACAGGTAGCCAATTTCTGTATTCTTCAGATTTGATAAAAGGAGCATTAAAAATCTAATTTATGTAAACATTTTTTTCAAGATACCAGATTTCTCCATTAGCATTAAATTATCTTGATTGAAGTATTTAGTTTGTCTGTGCAGCAAAATTTGCAGCTCTCTTGTGTTCCTTGTGGGAGAAAAAGATATGGTTTGATGCAGAGCTTTAAGGTGAACACTGAATTCTTTGTATCTGATATCAAATAGAAAGTGTATTGTATTTAATTTACAGACAAGGGCTGTTACTAAATTAGTGAATAAGACCTTTTTTATACATATGATGAGAGTGAAGAAATACTTCAGAAATCTGAGTTAAGTAAATGTTTATTCAAAGAAAGGGACAGAGAGAACAAGTATAGATGTTGTCACAGAATCCTGATGCAGAAAATGTACTTCAGGTTCATTACTTCGTCATCAACAAGAAGAAAATTCCCTCAGTCCAGAATCCTTGTCCTTCTGGCCTGTTTCTTAACCAGTGCACCTTATCCTGGAGCACAAAGGGGTTTTTTATTGCCTATAAGTGACCAAATTTATTAGATAGATAGGAAGTGCAAGCAAGACAGAAGTACAGAAAATGCAGCAAACCACGTAATTTCACAAAGGTGAGGGTAAAATGACCAGAAAGAAAATAGGATGAGCTCACATAATAAAAAACCCTAGAACAGGTGACATATTTCCTATGATTACTGTCTGAGGTTCAGACACAATGATGCAGACACACCACAATTGTACTTTTTTTTTTTCCCCTATATATCAGGGAACCCTGAATGAATTTAAAAGCTGACTTTATATATCACCAGTTTAGGTGACTTCAGCTGTATTTTAGGGATCCATTCTGTCATACACTAAATCAGTCTCTAAGCACAGGGAATGGTTTTAAGGAATTACAAGATTTTTATGTTGGATTTGAATTGCTTATTGTTACCAGATAACAATACAGTGGGTATAATAAAATAGCTATGCAAAGTGTAAGTATGATGGATCCAAGCCTCTTTGAATCATAAAATCTGAAGCAGAAATGTCACATCATCTCTGCAAATCCAGTTCTGACTCGAGACTCGCTAGGAAACTGCACTCTTACACTGCATACAGCTAGGGACAGCTGAAGGAATAAAATACACAATAATCCTGATGAAATTATGTATGAATTGTGCTTATGAATGAATCTTCAGCTTGGATCAAGACAGCTGGAGTTCAGAGTTTTAATTTAATAATTTTGCACGGTTCTGGCTTCCATCCCTTAATGCAAATAACTATTTCAAATCCACATTTTCATCTCCCTTCTTGGCTGTGATAGTTAAGTAATTGTGACTCCGCCAGCATATACAGGGAGCACTTAGTTGACATTTGAGAGGAAAATTACTGTGAAGGATCAGCCACATATCAACATCAGTAGTCTCCTACCAGCAGTGGCTGTGCTAGTCTTAGTGCAGTCTTATAGATCTGTTGCAAACCTTGACCAGTATTTGGAAAAGTTTACCAAGATTGTTGGGTCCAAGGTGTTTTAGAAGTACAAAGAAAACCCTGGACATGGAAGATTTGTTTGCTTGTTTGTTTTGCTTGAACGGGCAGATATCCATCGCAATTTTCATTAAACAAAAGTCATTTTGGGGTTAGGACCACGTATATAAAGTTTAAGATATTGGATATGTTTTTGTTCATAGTGAAGTGAACACAGAGCTGTGGTGGAAATCTGGCACCTCCACACAGCATCTACTGTTAGAAATAACATATGTATACATGTTTAAAAAATTCACTGCTAGTAATTGACAAAAAATAGCATGAATTTATGAGATCATGGGGAAAATGTCTTTAAAGTTTTCTTGCTGTAGATCATTCCAGTTACATTCTTGTGAAGCGTGCCATGTTTGTATCTCTTTATCACACTTCAAAAGGAGATTTTAATATGAGGGAAGCTGAAATTCAGAATGTCTGACTGGATGAGCAGGGTGTCCTTATGTATGAAATAAGCAGTGCGCCTAACTGATAGATTCAAATGGGGTTCATCAGAGGTACACCCCTGAAACAAATTCCTGGCTGCCTCCCTGGCAGTGGCAAGAACAGATGCCCCTGGAGGCCCTTGTAGTAGCTCTGCCCATACTGCTGCAAGGATCTAAAATTAGCTATGCAGGATCTCTTTCTGGAAAATTTCTGTCGTGTGGACGAGTTAAGCATTTTTTCTGCTGATATTTGGGGGACTGGTTCACTAGATGCCTGAAACACCAGACACCAGTCAGATTGCAACCCAATGTATCTGTAGGACCTGGGGAGGCCCTATAAAAGCATCCCAAGCCTTGGTCCTCAGCGATCAGCATCTGAACACTTTCTCATTTAATCCCTGTTTTCCTATCCTCTCCTTGCATTGTGCAGCATATTTTTGCTTTGCTTTTTAAAGAGGTTACTGATACTGATTTTCATTTTCCCCATGAAGTTGCTGCAAAATACATGGATCCATCTGAGGAATGTGGTCCTGGGTTGAAATGAGACCTGTTCTATTACTTCTGATGGACACTAGCTTTCTTTCAAGGAGAGACAAGTAGAGATGATGATAACACAGGTTTTTTGTAAACAAGATCCCCTATCTGGGTTAACTTTTGTTTGGGGGCTATTGGTGAAAGCATCCCAAACACTACCCTGCTAACCACTCTGTATTGAAAGCCTGTGCTCAGTGAGGAGGGGAAAAAAGAAAAGGAATATTAAAAAATGATGTTTACTATTTGCATAGCATTTTCACAAGAACGTTACAAGGGAGCACAGCAGACATTTTGACTCTCTCACAAGGCCACCCCTGCATCTGCTCAGCTATATATTTGCTAGATAATGAAGTGCAGTTAAGAGACTATGGGCACTTTGCAGCTATTCTGTTTTGGTCATAGGTTTGTGTTGTTAATTTGGAAACAAAGCTATTATACTTCAGATGCTGTTATGGGTTTGATAAAGGAAGCAACATGATAGATTAAAACAGCCTCCTTTCAGGCATTGCAGATTGCCAGAGCAGTTGTATTTCGGCTCAGTGGGTCATTTATCTTCAAACTACACAGCTGACTCTGCACTTGGGTGGGTTGAGAAGTAAGTGTTTTTGACATTTAGCAGCCCAAGGCTTCTTTTCTCCTTGAGAGACTTGCACGTCAGCTATGTTAGGTTTTGTCTGTTGCTACTCTTTTGAAGCAGATGGTAAAAGCTCACCTCAGCTGGGTGGTTGGGACCCTTGCAGCATTTAGCAAGGCTAACCAATTGAATTATAACTGATCATGCCTGCGGGTATGGAGTAGCATATGATTTATGATTATGGTGTTTTAAATATAGTCTGTGGAAGGTACCAGAACGTAGCGCTGAATATATTTTGAAAAATCCAGAGGAAAAAAACCCCATCACTCACAGGAAACCAAACAGAATAGTTTAGAATGAGATAAGGTCCCTTCCATTACAAACAGCTCCATCATAAGCATTTTAGCTATTGTAGACGTGGTCCTGCATATATTTAGTCTGCGTGTTTAGTCTTCATTATATCTTGAAATTATTTAACTATAAGATTTGCACAGAATGTAGCTCTTTGCTGTAATATGTGCGGTTTAGGAAATGCAGATTTCAAAGCTGGAGTCTGTATAGATGCTGAAGTGATAAGCCCGAAATAGCAGAGTACATTCAATGAGGTTATTGCATCGGCACCTCAGCAAGCACTTCTGTTCAGTTAGGCATAAAGCCTGAGGGTAAAGTAACGACCATTGTGGGATCAGCAGTTCTATTTTTAGACAGATCTTTTGCAAACCTCATCCTATTACAACACAATATTTGCTAATTTAGAAATAATACATCCCAAACAGGCTGAATGAGATCATGAGTATTCATGCTGCAACAAAACAGCAATATATATATATATATATATATATTTGCCTTTCTTAAAAGAACTTCCCTTAAAATTATATGAAAATGTATTTATTCATAATGAAAATCTCCAGATAAATGCCTGGCAAGGGATATCTCATTTTCAGCTGTTTAGTAATCCTCCTTAATTATGCCCCTGCTGAAACTGGGAAACGTGTTAGGGAAAAGTGATTAGGAGAAGCTGAGCATTTGCTGCAAGGTACTACTGTGAATACAGTAAAAAAGCTGCCAGTCCCTCAGTAAAGGCTGTTTAGTAATATACAAGACTAATCCAAGGTGTACCTTGCAAATGACATTTTTAGTTGCATGTTCTACATTTCTATTGCATTGGCAGAAGACAGCTGAGGTCTGCAACCTTACAAGAAGAATATAGCGAATGTTTTACTGGAAATAACATAGAGGACAAGTATAGCCATTTTTAGTTCACAAATCATCAGTGAATGTGTTGAAATATGTGTTCAGTTTTTCTGAACACTCTGATGAAATGTGCTTGTTAGGTAGTGAGCTGCTCAGGACGGGAGCACGCTGCGTGTGCTCGCATAGCATATGATGGGCATTACCAGAAGATAGAAATTTGTCTGCAATCGAGTACTTACTGCATGCTATTAATTAGCATCCACTATCGGCACCATGGGTTTAATCGTGCATGTCATCTTCTTACTGTTTCTGTTTCCTGCTGGGATAACCAAAGCTTCAGAAATCTGACACTTCTAAGAATGTTTTGGGAATGTGAAGTTCTTTAACTGTATTTTGTGAAGTCTGCTATCAATTCAGATTTATTTGTGAATATTTGCTCACATTAACATTTGTGAGCAAGCATGCAACCAAGTGTTAAGAAAACTGTATGGTTTGCAGGTATAAGCAAAGCAAACTGAATAAAATGTCAACAGTATTTTTGGCAATACTTTCCTTATTGCCTACATGTATTCTGCTTTGACAACCAGCTCAAATATGTTTTGTTTCCTGAGGGTAAAGAAAGCAGGCAAATGCACATACCTTGCCTAGCATGCTCTTCACACACTCTGAACGCATATCCATACCTTATGGGGGCAGTTATATTTCTTTCCTTGGAACAGACAGCAAAGTTCTTACTTTTGAAAATGAGGTCTCAAAATTTGTCATGTACCTTGAGCAGAGCAGAGGAGAGAATAGAACGGCAGCCTTTCCGCCCCCATCAGCCTCCTCCCAGAATTCTCTGTCCATCTGATCATGCTAAAACTCCTTCCTGACCACAGCTTAGTGCTCAGTTTGACCCTGAATGTGTGAGGAACATGCTCCACCAGGAAACTTATTTCTTGCTACTGGAAGAAGCATAGGTGTATCCATCCAAAATCTCATCAGTAGTTATGTCCCACCCGCAATGCCTTGCAGCAGGAGCTGACCTGAAATGCATATACAGACCTGGAGTCCTCATAATGGTGACTGCAGTTCAGCTTTTGGTTTTGATCTTTCAGGAATATTAGAGAAAACTCAGACAGAAAGATTTCCAAAGAATGTGCCTCACTAAAGCATCTTACTAGCTGTGCTAAATCTTAAATCACAGTATTTCTGCTGATGGAAACACTGTATAAACAAAAGTCAGCTATTTACTATGATCAAAGAAACATATTTTGTGGCTGCATCTAACCAAATGTTTTCTCTAAAAGGCAAAGCGTTTGTCGGTTAAAGGACAGGAGCAGAAACTGTTTAAATGAAACAGAACATACTTGCTCATATTTCTAGAGCACTAAACAGCCCTTCCTGTGAGGTGCCATTTGAGAACTGAGGTATTGAACTGTTCTTATTATTCTGCCAAGTTGTTGGTTTCAGATGATCGTTACAAATGCCATGGCAAGGGATAATTTTAAAATTGAAAAATTATGAGGCAGCCCCACATCAGTATTTTAGAGAAGTTGAAACACCACTGAAACCCAGAATATGTCTGAATTTTCTCCAGGTGGGGATATACAAGACTTCAGAGGTCCTTTTGTAGCATTCAACAGTGAAGCATCTTACAATGAATCACAGAATCTTCTGAATTTTAGAAAGTGTCTTAAAGAGCTAGATTTATACATGTCATGGGTGTTATGGGCCTCTGGAGTACAGAGAATTTATGTTGTGCCACTGTATTCTTCATCAGGATGACATAACACCATGGTAATGATATAAAGCTTTTTTTTTAGGCACCAATTTAATCAACTATAAATACACATACATACATATAAAACTCCCTGGGTCATGGAATTGTTTGATTTCTTCAATTTCTTCAGTTATGTTTCTCCTAAGTCCTGATTAGTTTAAAGAGATAAACACCACCATAGTCAAATAATATTTTCATTTCCTCCAGGAAGTTAGATTTTCATTACCACTTGTTGGCATTTCTGGTTTAGGGGTTTTTGCTTTTTCACTCAATTCAGTAAAGCTGTATCTAGTGGAAGCTTCCACAGACATGAAAAAACCTACCCTGAAGACACAGAGCACAGGGGCTATGGGTATGCTGCCCTTGGTAGGGTCCTGTCTGTGATACCAAACCCTCAAGTCTTTTGACAACTCATGTTTTTCCTGCAGGTGATGATACATGTCATGTCCATTGTTCCATAACTGTCTTCAGCTTGACCCATAACTATATGATATCCTGCATGCAGCCTTTCTAGTGGGTGCCCACAGCAGTGTGCTGTAAGGTCCAAACCTGAGCTAAGCCCTCTTTGCTGCTCCTGGCTGCCCTCATGTTTCTTGTGGCTCTGGGGCAGATTAGAACAAATAAACACTGTCATGGCCATCACCACCCCATAGGATGGGGCAAGGCTAGGCAGAGCTTGAGCTCTACATCACCCTTGGGGATGGAGAGGGAAGGGATGTCCTGCTGTGACCTGTTGCTCTTAACCTCTTGCAAATGTAACTGTGAAAATTTGACTCATTCCAGTATCTCTTTCACTGAGCTGTGGTTTTGGCAGTATAAGAAAGGTGTCCACTGCTTTCATGCAGAGCAGAGTAGGGTGGCTGTGACACTTATAAGAGATGTTCAGAAAGGATAATGGATAATGATTGACACGTCTTCTAGTGCTGGATGAGGATCCACAGAAGAAAAAAACAAACAACAACCAAACTCCCTCTTCATTTCAGGAGGGACATAAACTTGTCCCGCAGTAACAGGCAAAATGGTTCTTACAAGCAGAATTTGACTACTGAAACGAAAACCAGGCTCATTTTATATTAATCAGACCATTTTTGGAAAGTATTCCTGCTAATCTTTCTTTCCTATGTATGTTACACCAGAGTACAGTCTACAAGAAAGAAGTAACGCTTTTATTAATTAATTATTTGCAATTATTAATTGCAAGGAGTTCTGTTATCAGGTAGTGCATTATGTAATAGTTACAATGTTAAGTGCTAAAGCACATAATTTCTTATGGCTTCTATAAATCCTCTAGAGATTTTTCTTTTTTCTCCTTCAGCATCTAAAACAACTTTTAAACTTTCAGTTAGACTATCTGTGTTCTGTACCTCTTTCTTTTGAATTACTCTCTTAAATCATGTTTTCTTTTTCTATATTTCACTGGTGCAGGTTCATGATGTTTGCCACTCCTGCTCCAATGCTTGGTTTGACAAAACAGACTTGCTTAAGTGTAACTTAAAGGGCTTGGCTGGGCTCTGTAAAGTCGTCTGGAGGATACTCTGACCAAAGTGTCTATTTTAGTGTGACAACTAAGTAATAAAGATATTTGCATTTTAATTGAAACACACATTTTTATTTTAAAGAATGCGAACAAATAGATGTGAATATCCTTAAGAATAGTACCGCATCAGAGTTATTATGCTAGTGAAGGTACAAATTTTGTCTCTGGAAAGCATTTCAAAGTTTGACTCTAACTGATATTTAATTAATGCAAAGCATAGACTCATATCAGCATATCAGAACGATTTTGTGCTCGATACTTAAAAAGAAGCCAGCTGGTTCATTGGACATGGGACACAGCGCTGTTCACTGCAGGAGTCCGGAGATGGTCTGCTCCTCAGTCTCGCAGGGAAGACAGATTTATGTTTAGCTACAGTAATTCACTCTTGTATTACCTGACTCTGCCATTGAGCTACAAATCACAGAAAACAAAGTTAAAAGGGACTATTAGACCTCGTCTTCATGAGCAAGGCAGTGTCTGTTATTTTTCTTCATAGACACTTGCCCCTTTTTCCCTCCCTCCCTCAGTGAGAGAGAGACAAGAGCATCATATCAAGAATCTGGTTTGGTAATTAGCTATGCAAACCATGGAGAAGTTTTCTTAGTGTCTAACCTAAATCTTCCTCACTGCACTTCAATGCAGTGCTTACTTGTTTTATTTGTAGCTTATCCCCCTTCTTTTTACAGCTACCTTTTATTCTTTTGAAAACTGTTACCTTGCTAATAAAGCTGTGGCAGATAAGGGAGGTTCTGTAAGGTATTCTCCACACAAAGACAGGATGACTAAGGAAGAGAGAGAAAGGACAAGCAGAATACAAGGGGGAGCTCCTGTGATACATGTAGCCAGTGTATGTATTTAAAACTTTTCTTGATAGAAGTGGTATGTGCTAGTACATGACAGCTGCTCTTTGTTGGCAGCTGGGTTGTTTGAAGGGTCTGGACAGGTACTGCTATGAGCTGGCTGATTATACTTAGCATTCTGCTTGAAGGAATCACTTGTTAAAAACAAGCCTCTTCTCTGTTCTCCAGTTTGCTAGTAGGGAACAAACAACACAAACATTTAGGATTAGGGTTATGTCTAGATCTAGGGTTTGCCTTGGAATGCCAGCAAAGATGGACTGCAGTTCCTGCTGAGTTTCTGTAAATTTGCTTCACTAATATTACACTTGTTCTGCAAGGGGAAAGGGAAACATGATACAGTTTGGTTGGGCAATAGCACGAGCTCTCGGTTAGGGAAACAGTAATGTTTGGGAACAGAGGGAGGGCTGAACTGTAGTGTGGTTAGGTTTGCTGACCTGTCTTAAAGGACATAAAGCTTGATGGACTTATTTCTCTAGAATTAAGTCCAATAGTATTTTTAGAATCCTGGATTAGGATATAAAATTCCAGGATACTGCTTTGGAAGTTAATGATGTACGTAGCAGTCTTCTGCTCTAGAGTTAATCACGTCGAGTTAAGGTTTAAAAAAAAGGTACAGAAATCAAGGGGGTGCTGAACTGGAATTATTGCTGTGTTTAGACAGGCTTGGAAGGTAGTGACACTTTTTGGCCACTTGTATTTCCAAAGATAAAGCCTTGGGTTTGCATGAGAAAAGTGCACTACCAGAGACCACAACATGGTATTTTCCCTAATGTCCTAAAGCTATCAATCTGACAGGACCAATCTAAAGATCAGTTAATTTAGCTAAGGCCAGCACCGATTACTGTTAGGCATTCCCGCATTTCGGAGTCCTAACTCTGACTTTAGCCATTATTTTATACTAGGACAAGTGATGGCCACAGCATGAAGCTCCATATAGCAGCCTAGCTCTTTACATTTGTGTATGTTATTCTAGAAATGGAAAGTCTGAGCAGCTCCTGTTACTGTGGGACTCAGACACCTTAACTGACCTAGGCTTATGGCTGGTTCCTTTAGGACCTAGAAGACTGTAATAAATTCTGGATGTTTCCAGGGTATTTTGCCTGGATTCCAACATGTATACAAGATCAGGTTTCTAATGGTGTTGTGGCTGCAAGGGTTAGAATTTGGTTAGGATTCTGAAACGTAGAAAGATCTGAGCTGTAGTCAACTCTAGGTTTAGAAATGCTCACTAACCTAACTTTTAGGGCTTGTACACCAAAAGAAGTAACATGCTAAGTGACTTTCCGCCACTTCCATTATATTGCTCCTGAGTTAAATCTGGAGTTTGGGACAAAGAATGGCAAGAGATCAGGGTTTGTTTTAATGTTTTGGTTAGAAAACATGGCTGGGCTAAATTTAGAACTGCATTATTTGGACCTAAGAGATTTTGTCAAGTTTTTTGAGCTACCTTTCAGTCCTTGGCCAAGAAGGCCAACAGGATGCTGGGTTGCATCAAAAAGGGCATCACCAGCAGAGATGAAGTCATCATCCCACTCTACTCAGCGCTTGTCAGGCCACACCTGGAGTACTGTGTACAGTTCTGGTCCCTGCTATACAAAAAGGATGTGGACAGGCTGGAAGGGGTGCAGAGAAGGGCCACCAAGGTGATCAAAGGAGGTCTGGGAAGCTGCCATACGACAATAGGCTGGGAGAAATGTGTTCGTTCAGCCTCGAGAAAAGGAGGCTCAGAGGGGGTCTCATCACCGTGTACCAGTACTTAAGGGGTAGTTACAAAGAAGATGGAGATTCCCTTTTTACACGGAGTCACGTGGAGAGGACAAGGGGGAATGGACACAAGTTGCTCTCGGGGAGATTCCAATTGGACACAAGAGGGAAATTTTTCACATTGAGAACAGTCAACCATTGGAATAATCTCCCCAGGAAAGTGGTTGACTCAGCCACGTTGGACACCTTCAAGAGTCATCTGGACAGGGTGCTGGGCCATCTTGTCTAGACTGTGCTCTTGCTAGAAAGGTTGGACTAGATGATCCCTGAGGTCCCTTCCAACCTGGGATTCTGGGATTCTGTGAAAACATCAGGTTTTTTACCTGCCTGTCATCTTAGAACCACTGCTTTTGAAAGAGTAAGTGGATAGTCCATATCAATTATTTGGGATGGGACTCTGTTTAACATTAAAGTACCTGAATTTAGGCATTTAAGTATATGTTACTGCTTGTGAGCAAGATGCCTAACCTTCTTTTTGTAGTCAATAGAGATCCAGTTAATAAGTGATTAATGTGAGACTTAATCCATAAGGAATAATCTCATAAATTATAATTCTCAGAAGCAAGAGACCCCATGGTTCATTTAGGTTTAGGAATTGATTTGGGTATGGCTACGGATGTGATACAGCCATGAAATAAATAATTTAATCTCAGTTTGTTCCCCTAGTTCAAAATTGAGCTGTTACTTTAGTCGAACACCAGAACTTTTTTCCTTGCGCTTTCTAAAGCTATGACCTATGCTTGATGTTAAGATAAAACTCAATGTACTCATCAGGCATTTGATGCAAACAGCAGTAGAACTAAGTTAGCAATATTTTTCAAATCACAGGCTGACTACTGTACAGCTTTCCCTGTATGTAGGAACTTATTTCAAACTATAATCCTAATAATTTACTTAACATTGGGTTGCAAGAAGTAGATAGTCACTATGTTTTTATAGACTCTAACAGAGCCAAGGCTAAAAATAAGTTGAAAAACCTATTTATACTAAGAATTAACTTCATATTTGTCCTCTCTGAAATTCTGCTTGACAGCAATAGACTGTCACTACTGTCAGCTCTATTAGCTCCTAACAGGACCAGTCCTAAAAACAAGATGTCGAACCTCAGGAAATACAGTGGGTGAGCCCTCTGTTGACTTCCAAAGCTTAATTCTAATCTCTAAGTTTGCCTCTTTAGGGTTATGTATTGTTCATATAGCATCTTGAGAGTACATGAAGCTTTGCAGTCTAAAACAGGAGACTTCTCCAGTAGAAAATGTAACATAACGTAACATATTTCCAAGGTCCTACTCAGAGAGTCTGTAATTTCCTGAGTCTGTATACCCTAAATTTAGCATAAGCTGAAATTCTAAGGCACCATTCTGCTAGGGACCGAAGTTCAATATGGTTGTTTAAGCCCCAGCAGAACCACACACAAAGTTGGGTTACCACAGCCCTCCTGATCTCAGTATTGCCCACAACTCCTAACTCCCTTTATTTCCAAGCACCTACCTAACCCTAATTTGCACCTTAAAGAATATGGCATTGCTGGCTAAAACTCAGCATTTTCCCCTAGTTCTCTAAGGAATTAGCTCTGACTCTAGACTGGTAAACCTGCTTAAAGTTAGCTCCTTTATTAACTCTAGTTCTCAAGCCTGTTTTGAAACTGAAACCTTAACCTTCATATTAACCCCAGCCCCAATCTTATATTTAACTGCAGACCACTGACCAAAACTCAGTGTGTTCCTTCTAATCCTGCCATAAATTTAGGTCAGCTAACTTTTCTCAAATCATTATGAAGCATGGATCATGAGGCTCTCTCTGTTCAAACTCCTAACTCTAATATTTCCAACCCTCCTTTCCACTATAGGCTCCAGCCAGGAATCTTTCTTCTCTAAAAATGTTAGTTTCAGAACCCAAAAATAAATGCTTTATATTAAATCCTTATTCTGTTTCCAGTCCTATACAAATGCCTTTCACTCTCTTCATGATTGAGATACTCCTCTCATCCCTTGAAAAGCTAGTCTGTGCTTTGTGGATCACTATTTGGGCTTGTGCCTATTTGCACAAGTACCCTTTCAGATCTGAAGTAATCGTGTTCCCCATTAAGCAGACAGGAGGAGTAGCAGTCCCAGTCAGAGAGTGAGAGCTACAGAGCTACATGCCCTTTGACTGCACCCAATGCTTGAGGATATTGGCCAGTGGTCAAAGAAGACAAAGATATCAGATCAACATTTTTATTTCTGCTAGTAAATTTGCAACTGAGGGCTCACCTTTAATTGTATGGAGCATTTCTGCTTGTATAGCAGAGGAGATAATAATAAGCCTGTACCAGAAAATAGGTGCATTTGTATGAACAGAGAGTCCCACTGACAACTCTTTCCCTCCATGCTGAAAACAGATTAAGCTCAAAAATACACCCAAAACATAATAAGAACCATGCTACGGTACTCTATATAGAACACAATTATCAAACCAGGAAATAAAGGTGGCTTTTTCCAAAGCAATACCAATTTCTCTCTGATTGTGATTCTTAATAGAAGTAAGGGAACTGGTATGAGTACTGGCCAAGATGGAATTAATTTTCTTCGTAGCAGCCCACATGGTGCTGTGTTTTGGATTTGTAGATAAAATGGTGTTGATAACACAGCAGTTTTTTGGCTCTGCTGAACAGTGTTTGCACAGTATCAAGGCTGTCTCTTTTTGCCACTCTGCACTGCTTCCCTCCCTCACGCCAAGCAAGTGGGCTGGGAGTGGGCAAGAAGCTGGGAGGGGACATAGCCCGGACAGCATACCCAAATTGGCCAAAGGGTTAGTCTGTACTGTAGAGCACCATAAAAAGCAATAAAACTGAGGTGGAGAAATAAAGGAGGCAGTTGCCTCCCAATGTGGCCATTGTTCATGGCTGGGCATCAGTCTGACTGTGGAAGGTGGTCAGTGACTGCTTTTCCAGACATCTTTGAGGTTTTTCCCCCCTCTTTCCTTCACCTATTGAACATTCTTTACCTTGACCCACAAGTTTTCTTGCTTTTGGTTTTCCTATTCTCTCCCCTGTCCACTGGAAGGGGGAGGATTGAGTGAGTGGAGGTGCAGCTGAGCATGAAATAATGACTCCTTATATTAGTAAATTGAAAGTATTGTCATTTCATACTACCCTGGTGGACCTACACTGTGGCTTGCCTATATTTCATAAACATTTTAAATAAATGCATGGGTAGCCTGTGTCTGGCATTAGGATCTTTTGCAAAACATATTTCCTAGCATGAATATTTCTATCAAAAGTTACCTGGCAGCTGGATAATTCTTGCGGTCCAGGAGTTCAGCTGTGAAGAATATAAAGTATAATTGGTTTTCATAGTAAAACTTGGTATAGTTTCTTACTCACTGGATCCGCTTTTCATATGTATTTAATTATATATGCTTATTTTAGGGCTGCAGATAAAGTTCTACTGGAGTAACCTCCAGGGCTATGCAAAAACCAAACATATGGGTATTATATATGCATATAGCTCAGGATCTCGGCTGGAAGAATTTAGAATTAGACTCATTCCACAATGTTTCAATGACCTTCATTCCTAGTGACAGCAAAACTGAGAAAGAGAAACTGGTGGATAGGAACCACAAGAATCTAAAATATTGTTAATGCTTAATTCTTTTTCATTTCTGCATTCAGTGCTTTATCACTAAGCCTCCATCTTTTCTTCCTTCCTCATCCCACTTAGGCTACTTTACAAACAAAGATGAGGAATTTTAATGGCACCTACCTTTTCTTATTATTCCAGTCAAACCATGCTTTCTCTTAAGGCATTAATATGATAGATCACAGAATCCCAGAATCCCAGGTTGGAAGGGACCTCAGGGATCATCTAGTCCAACCTTTCTAGCAAGAGCACAGTCTAGACAAGATGGCCCAGCACCCTGTCCAGACGACTCTTGAAGGTGTCCAACGTGGCCGAGTCAACCACTTCCCTGGGGAGATTATTCCAATGGTTGACTGTTCTCAATGTGAAAAATTTCCCTTTTGTGTCCAATTGGAATCTCCCCGAGAGCAACTTGTGTCCATTCCCCCTTGTCCTCTCCATGTGACTCCATGTAAAAAGGGAGTCTCCATCTTCTTTGTAACTACCCCTTAAGTACTGGTACACGGTGATGAGATCCACTCTGAGCCTCCTTTTCTCAAGACTGAACAAACCCAGTTCTCCCAGCCTGTCCTCATATGGCAGCTTCCCAGTCCTCCTTTGATCATCTTGGTGGCCCTTCTCTGCACCCCTTCCAGCCTGTCCACATCCTTTTTGTATAGCGGGGACCAGAACTGTACACAGTACTCCAGGTGCGGCCTGGCAAGCGCTGAGTAGAGTGGGATAATGACTTCTTTCTCTCTGCTGGAGATGCCCTTTTTGATGCAACCCAGCATCCTGTTGGCCTCCTTGGCCGCAGCAGCACACTGTTCGCTCATGTTGAGCTTTCTGTCCACCAGGACCCCCAGGTCCCTTTCCACAGAGCTGCTCTCCAGCCAGGTGGATCCCAGTCTGTGCTGCACTCCCAGATTTTAAAGAATTGGTTTCTTACTGCCACATAAGGCAAAAATAATAAAAACCTAAGAATGATTTTGTAACAAACTCTACAGAATAATTTATTAGTACATTAATGACTCCGTCTTGACATTTAACACTATTAGTTGTTAAAGAATGAATGTTTCTGGATAGGTTTTCTAATTTCTCAGGAATAGATGGCTGGGCTATGGTATAATCTCACACTGAATCTTATAAAATTGTTCAGCAATTGTGGTCATAGGTTTGCAGCCCTGAACTCACTTTTTGAATGGTAGTAAATGTTCCATAAAATTTGCAAAATTCCCAGCCTTGTAATTATGAACCTTTCAGCACAGAAATAAAACAAAAGGTAGCATTTACAGATAACCTCACTTTATCACTGAAATGTGCAGGGAAAGTTCCAGTTCTAAAAGCTTTCATTTTATCTTTAAATTCAAATAATCCTTTAAATTATGTGTCCAGGAAAGGAAGTCTGCAAACTGTCAAAGACAGAATAACATCATCATAGATACAACAAGACATAATCAGGTACTGAGAGGATGCTGTTCCTGAAAATATTAATACTTTCTAATGAAGAGCCTTTGCATAATTTCAAGCTTGGTAGAAGTAGTGTAAAACTAGCTTGCCCTCATATTGACAGGAGTGCAATCATGAAAGCTTTCTAGGTGTATCTTTGGTTCATCATTTGTCAGCGTAAAACAACATACCCTTCCCTGAGCTTTGTTTGGGTGGAAGATATTCCTGTGCTATGATATTGCTATCAATGTTACAACTAAGCACCAGGTGCAGTTTTAAGCACGCAGCTCTACCTTTAAACATGCAGTCAAGATTGAGGCATGCTTTCATGGCTCAGTCTTTCCACCTGAATAGTTAGACTACTTAGATGAGCTTTCATACAAACTAAAAAATGAAATCCTTATTGCTACAAAAGGCTTCCCTAATACATAACACACTTCGATTTGAAATACTAGTTACAGAAGGGCTGATTCCACTCAAAACACAGATTACCAGCAGCCTAAATGAGATAAAGTGTGACAACCACATACAACGTCTTGGTTTGGTCCTGGGTCACTGCCCCAGATGCCTACCACACCTGATGTCAGTAAAACACAAGCTAGGAACAACATAGTTCAAAATGAAGCTGAAGCAAGTGCTCTCTCTTTGTGGGTAGTAGCTACCGTGACCCCTATCTTCTCAACAGCTCTGTCCAGCACATGGACATGGGCAGGTAACATATATATAGAATGTATCAACACTCATTTTCCCAGGAGTACAAAAATAGTTCCAGGAACACTGAAGCTAGCACCAAATGTCTGGCTTCCAATCTTCATACATCACACCATCATCTCTGCATAGAAAAGCTGCAATGTTGTGAAAATACAAACATGTGGTAATTTTTTACATGCACCAAGACTTCCAAAATCTATAGGGGCCAACTCTAAGGCAATACTTTGAACTATTTAGGGAGAGCGTGCTAGCCTGATGAGAAAACATCGTCAGAGATCTGACAAAACAAACCCTGAAAGATTAAGTCATTGTGGTTTATGAATTGCTCTAAATTGCATCAAACCGTGACAAAGGCACTGCAGTCACTTACTATGCAAACGGAAAATGAAAACAAGTTCAAGACAACACTGATAAAAAGGGCTGTGTAATTAATCAAACCTCCTAAACCCAGTTGTGCTTAATTCTATCAACCAGTAAACTGCAAAACTGCTGGCTTGCCATATTTGAAGAGAAATAACATAGCCTTTAATTTTCATTTTTCTTCCACTGTTAGCTCATGTATTAAATGAGGATTAGGACGAAAATTAATATGTTTCATAGCATTACTGGCTGTGTGCTCTTCTCTAGTTCATCTGTTCATGCCTGCATATAAAAGAGAGCAAAACAACAGACAAATAGGTATTAACAAGACTCTTCAAATGTTCGTAAAGAGAACTTACGTGCGTGGTAACTTGATGACTATTGCTTCTAAAAAGCAAGTGAATTCTGTGTTTACAGAAGTGAAAGGCATCCTTTGAAATGCTGACTTTTAACTCAGATCCAGAGAAAGTAAGTAACCTGTGAGATTCTGTAGGCCTATTTGTCCTAAGACACCTGGTCTCTAATCTTTTATTTCTGACCTTACCTTGTGTAGAAGTCATGATCCATGCCAGGTTGTCTTCTTTTGTGAGTTTCATGCACAGGAACTGGAACACTACCAGCATCATGCAAGTCTAAAATTTGAAATAAAGTTTACAGAAGAGAGTGCAAAACTGTACCCAAAGTTGTGACATGCAGATCACCACGCAGGTTCAGAGTTATTGACCATGAAGTTTTCTGATATTTTGGCATAAATGAGTGAATTTTTCTGAGGCATTTTGCTGTAAGTGCATACATTTCTAGGACCAGAACCCCATTCCTGTTGCTCTCTGAAATCTGTATCACCTGCTTTCGGCAATTTACTTACGTTTCTCTCTTTTTCTGAGGCAGGTCAACAGGCTTCATGAATTGCATTGCCATTACAGAATACTAGCAAAAATTTGTAGGAGAGGTTTGTTTTGACATGTGGAAAGAGCTCTTCATTACGTATTCATCATTAATCATCGTCTCTCCTTGTGTGAAATTTCTCACTAAGCTCAAAGGAAGTATACATTCAAAATACATCTGTTACACTGACTTAATTTTTCTACCTGTGTAGTAAAGTTCAAGTGCCCAGGATATGTAGTCTGCTTTCAAATTTTAACAAATGCTTTCTATATTTGCTTCTTTCTTTTTCTCCAGCTTTATGGACTTTTGTCACTTTTCTGCTACAACTGGCAAATTGAAGAAATCATGAAGTTCCTGGGTTTTTTTCAGAAATAAGTCAAACCACTCACGAAAGCTATGAGGCAAAAATACACTTAAATTTGCATCCTGGCTTCACAAGTGCAACTAGTAAAACTGATACAAACCCAAAACCACAGGTATTCAAAGACTTCATTGGAACTGAGTGTCTCATGCTTGTCTTAAATTTTTTTTTCTGGATCATTGTAGATGGAGTAATTCACAATGATAGAGTTTCTGTCGGAGCTGTAACCACTTTGCAAATGCTTATAGTTATGCTGGGCTCATTGCAATGAAATGTCAAACAAATCTCAGTGATAGTTCTCACGATGGAGAAATGCCTCTCACCCAAGCTTCTAGGCAAATATTCTTTCAGTCTTCCCTGAATCTTCATTGCTTAAAAGCCTGTGTCATTTTGAAGCTTGCTCTGCAATGTGTCAATTTGTTTTAAAGAGTTTATTCTTTGAGTTCTGCATTGAGTGAAAATTTGCTTGCATCTGTGGAAACGTAAAACCAAAGTAACCAAGATTTTTTTCACAGATTTCACTGAACTTAATTGGAAAATGATGTCATTTGCTTAATTGGAAATGGTAATGTAAAATTTACAAAGGCAATCCAAAGGAATTAAGCACAAAATCACCACATTAAAATGCTAGCTTGTAGGTGTATCGTAAGCTGCCCTACTACCATGGAAATGAATGTAGAAGTCCTAAATATAAAGATAGCTACCTTTCTACCTTATGTAATTCAGTATTTAAATAAACTCTGTTAGCCAAAATAAATTATCACGTAAGCCATTTTAGATTAAAACGGAGGGAAAATTTGAATTGAACAGCACACATTTAGCAGGTCAACATTTAGCTCTGTGTAGGTCCATAAATATCACGCCACAAACAGCTTGTTTAAAATTTATAATATCTTCCATTGTCTTCTCTTCTTTTATCCTTTCATATCCTCTCCATCACTTAGCACAGTGATATATGTCTGAAAGAAATTCTTTTCCATCACATGCTTCTCACGTGACTCTTTTTCCAGATTTAAATTTGCAAATTGCTTCACCACCCCTCAATTCCCTTCAATTTGGTTGAATCAAGCATTTATGAGAAAAAATGAAATACAGAAGGGAAAAGGACTTTCAAAATTTTCAATGTCTGATGCCAGCTTGTGCTGCTTCAGGAGAAGTGTTTCTTTTGAATGGCTAACAGGGATTCTGGTGGAACTGCAGATTAACTTTTGATGCATGACATCATTTTTATATTTTATATTTCTTGTTTTTCTCTTCTACTCTCATACATTTTTTATGAAAAGGTTGATAGAACACCTTGAAAGCTAGTTCTTTTTCCACTTCTCTGAAATCCCAGCCATATGCCTCAGTAACTTGTAGTATTTAAATCACAACACCAGGCTAATATTAAACCCCATACTGCATAATTCATAATGTCCTGGGTACATGAAGCGAAGGGTTTCATGGCAATAATAGAGGTGTTAATAGAAAGGTTTTGTCTGCCATCCTTTTATGTATCTAGAGAACGAAATTCCACTGGAGTTCATTAGTGAACCGTTAATGTAAATGCTTACACAGAGTAACAGAAGAAAAATCTGCTTCTCATTGAACAGAAAGACTAACAGCATCCTAGATAGGAAAGCCAAGTATGCAATTATTTACCACCCCAATACGTACACTTGTGAAGAAAATAACAATATAGAATTGCTCTTTTTGTGCTGTGCTGAAGACCTGGATTACTCACAAATCCTTGCCTAGCAGAACATCCTTCTCTAGAGGCCCATATCTGCTGGCTGCAGACAGCAAGCTGGCTGCTCCAAAATTCTGGTAGTCTCAAATAAAAGCATTTCAGGAAACTGTACACTTTGGTGTTAACTAAGTAGAGCCAGGCAGATATCTCAGGATGAAGGTATTAGGTGAACAGAAGAAAAATGGGCACATATACATGGCATTGCATACCAAACAACAGAAGCTTTTGGCAATTGTCTAACTACAATACTAGCCAGACCCAAAAGCACAGTAGCAAGAGGATATTAGCTCTAGACTATAATTTAATGCAGAAGCTCAGTAATTTTTCACGAATTAGAAGCTAGATGAGATATTTGTTTACATCATTACAGGAGAATTGCGTTTATTTCAAGGATACTTTTTTTGGTGTAAGGAAGAATGAAGTCTGGCCAAAGCTGAAGACTACTTTCCTTTAATGGTGCAAAGCACTGTGAAATCAAATATTTCCATGGTAGTCTGAAAACTAAAGTTCCCCATAAGTCCAAAATAATTAATGAGAGGATACTGTAGTTAGACAATGAGGAGCCTGGAGTAAGGAAACCAGATTACTGTAATCCACATGGCTGATTCTAATGTAGGTCTAAAAGATGTATTGATATTTAAGATATTTAAGAAGAAATATAATGAATTATTCTCCCTAAAGCTCTGGTTATCCATAAATCCTCCTCTCTATGGCTATTTGTCCCATGAAGAGGGATTGTCAGATGGAACTTGTGATGACAGAGGACAGCAGATGTTAATTTAATAACATTTTATATTTACTGTGCATAGGAAACACACTTACTGGCAATTCAGTGCAGTTGTTCTTAAGATTTCTGTCCAAAAATCAGGACATCGTGATGGCAATTGTTCTTGTTTTCTGCAGGATTTTATTTCTGACTCCCTAGTAAATGCTGGGGACTGGGTTTTCATTCTGCTTTAGGAGTGGACAAGAAAGTAGGATTTAACTTTTGTCTTAAAATTATTCCCTGCTTTCCTGAGTAGAAGCCAAAATGATCAGGCTTTTTTGAACTGCTTGCCATATTGATTCAATTATTACTTTCTGGGCCATGCTGTGGACTGAACAATGGAGCTACACAGCTTTGATTTTCACCAGCTAAGCTGGCTGAATAGTTTGGGTGATTTTAGCACTGTGATGAACAAGCCCCCAAGCAAATTGAAGTGTTGTTCTAGGTCTCCTAGGAATGTTCTTCTGCCCAGAACTATTGCAGTAAGTTGCGCAAAAGATTTGTCTTTTCTTATGCCATCTGGGGATTCCCAAATGCTGACTAAACTGGCAGCTGCCTACATACAGCAGGTGTAAAATCTTTCTATACCACTCTAGAAGGAAAAGGGAATTTAACTGGAACCAAGAATTTTATGGCTTTTATTTGTTTGTTCTTGCAAATATTGACTGGATGGTTCAGCTCAGTTCACGCTTTGGAAAAACAAACCAAACTTCCTGGGTTGTATTCAGGCCACATTTGTACTTCAGATATTTTGAATCAGTGTTCTTCTCTCCCTTGGGCCAGATTATCTGACCACTTTCCAACAAAACAGCCAATCTGTGCTGGCCCTGTTGATATAAAGATTAGACCAGAAAAGTTGTTTGTTTTATTTCCTTTGGCTGGGTACAACTGGCTAAACTATATTTATACCTGATAAAGATGGGAAGAAGATGGGAGTTCTAATACACTGTGTTAGGGTATTAAGAAAACATTCTATAGTCGAGCAGCCCTAGGCTGTCCTAGGTTATGTTCAGGCCAACTTTAAGCATCAAACTAAGCTACGTGCAAAATAGCACATACACACTTCACCTTCAGTGATCGTTCATTTCTTTTGCAACAAGTGAATTTAGGCTGAGGAGAGAATCTGGCTCAGTGTACTGTACATTATAGGAGTCAACCATGGGATGAATTCTGCCCAGCAGTAGCTGCAGCACTTCAAGCCCTTTATCTTTCATGTCTTCAATGTCTGACTTTTATACTGAATTGCTGCAGTGTCGGTGGGTTGGATTTCCTCACTCTGATAGACCTGATTTTGCAGTCAAATGCTTTGCCCTCATTTCATTACTTTTAAATATGAGACACTCTATTGCTCTTAATTTGTGGGCAGTAATCAGCTTCTAAACAGCCCTACCACACTATAAAAATCTGCTGAGGAATTGGCATCTGGGTCAAGTGTTAATGAAGATGTAGAATGAGCAGATGAGGATTCTGGCAGTAACCATGCTGACCTGTCCCTGACCAGCTTGTTCCTCTTATCCTTCCCTATCTTTTTATATACTTAGTAAACTCATTATTCCACTTTTGCCATATTTTAACTCTCTTTTTCTCTCCCCTTCACCCCTCCTATTTTATTTTATAGTTGGAACATCTGTTTTCATGTTTTCTGTCTTTTCAGATTGTCTTCTGTGGCTTCAGTGTAATGGCAAACAGGTTCCGGGCAAGAGGAAAACCCCTAAACCTGGAACTTACGCAGCTGTGCACTGCATTTAGGAAAGAGTGACCTTGACATTGGTAGTTCAGGCTAACTGAAGCTTTATAAGTAGTATGTGAATCTTTATAACTGTAGCCTTAAAGTTACACTTTGAAATATTCATTGCAATGGATTACTCTCCTCCATATGAAATTCTCTGGAGGAGCCCTTCACATTTTCAAGTTGTACTTAAATTATACTACTTTGAAATTAGTAATACTTTTATTTCCCCATGGTAAGAGTTTCCAGATATTCAATAACCTTAAGAGGAAATTAATATAGGAAAATTACATAAGCATATACCCTTGAGAGCTTAAAATAACTGGGATGATTAGAATGTAAATAAAGGCTACATAAGAAACCTGAAAAGAATAGCATTTATTGATAAGGGTTTTCTACGTAATTTAATTTAATTTAATCTTATCCAGAGATTTCTTTAACAGTTAACAGAATTAAAAGACTAAGCCATTCATCATGAGCTTTGTGTTTACTTTTCTTCTGGTGCGATATATGTGTGTGATATATCCCATCTATATACATATATGTATACACCATATATATACACATGGTAATAAGGTAAATAAAAGCCTGATACTGTATTGTCTTCATAGTTCCCTCCTACTCTGTACCATGACTTTCTGAGCTAGAAAAGCAATGAGCTTTGACTCTCCTGGCATGTGTACACATTAGCAGTCACTGAACAACAGCTAAACTAAAACCTCTGAAATCAGAAAATTGGGCCTCTTAAATGTGAATATTCTGAGGAACTTCAAGAAACCTTCCAACTACAATGTTTACATTTGTGTCACTTTTTTGCGAATGTTCTGATAAATGAATCCAGTTTCAGGAAAATTTACCAGAACAGTGACTTCTAAGAGAGAATTACAAAATATTTTTTAAAAGGGAAGTTTATCCTTCATAACTGTAAATATTAATGCCTGACTAAGATGAATATACTCATCCAGGAATGGGGCAGAATCATACTCTGTGATCCATGTGCTGAATGATCTCAGATTTGACTATTCCATGGTGAATATTTGTATACTTATATAAAATACTGACTTGGGTCTCTCTAAAATTCTAAGCAAATCATTTCTAATGCAGTTTGAAGAACTCATGCAGTATGCTTGAGTTTGCCAGTTTTATTACTAAGGTTTGCTTCCTGCATGGCAGAACTTGCCTTAAGAAAAAGCACATCAGGACAGACATGGGAACTTTGTGCTGATAGGCGAGAATCTGGAATAAGAAATATTTACTTACTGATATTCTCACGAATACATAGTGAAAGCTGTCCTAGAATCATAGGGCAATACAAATAAGAAGAGATTTCAGAAGCTTTCTTGCCCAACCTCCTGCTCAGACCTGGGCCAGCTCAGAAATCAGATCATGTTGTTCCAGGTATTGAAAACTTACAGGAGTATAAACAGCACGATCTCCCTTGGCACTCTGTTCCACTGCTCAACTGTCTTCATGACCAATCTTTTTTTTGTATGATGTGTTATATCCAGTCTGAATAGCTCTCTGAAGTCTCTCATCTTATGCCCATTGCCTCTCAGCCTCCCACTATGAACAACTGTACATACAACTGTGAAGAACCTAACTCTGTCTTCTCAATAACTTCCCCATAGGTCCTGTCAGACTGCTGCCAGGCCCCCTGGAGCCATCTCTTTTCCAAGTTGTACAACCCCAGTTCTGTCAGCCTTTTCTCACGGGGCAAATTCTGCAGCCTGCAAGCATCTTGGTGGCCCTCCACTGAGCTCACTCCAATTTATCGACATCTTCCTTGTAGTGAGGATCCCAACAGTGCATGCAATATCTAGATATGGTCTAATGAGTGCCAGGTAAAGGGGAATAATCACTTCCCTCCATCCCTGACTCTGCTCCTGTTACAGCCCCAGGTGCTGCTGACCTCCTTTGCTGCCAAGGGAATACTTCTGGCTCACGTTCACTGTCTACTAATATCCCTAGAGTTGCTTTGCAGCCTGGCAGTCCACAGCCAGGGGTTGATCCAACCCAGTGCAGGACTTTGGCTTTTGTCCTTATTGAATTTCATTATATTCATGTCAGTCCATTCCTCCAGCCCCTCTATAGGATGGTAGTCCTGCCCTCCAGCATGCCAACTGGGTCTCATCTGCAAACTTGATGAGCAAGCAGCACTTCTTCACCTTCTCCAGGCCACTAATAAGGACGTTAAACAGGACTAGTTCCAGTACAGATGGCTGCAATACTTCAGTTGTTACCAGCCCCCAGGTAGTGTATGGCTCATTAACCACTGCTCTTTGAGCCCAGCTGTCCAACCAGTTTTTCACCCACTGAGTTTTCACTCATCTGTACTGAAGTGTCCCAACTTGGATACAAGAATATTGTATCCAAGAGACAATATACTTTTACTGAGAGACAGTAAAAGCTGAGGTAAGAGACATCCACTGCTCTTCCTTCATTCGCAAATCCAGTTACATCTACTCAAAGAATTACATTTTACTCCAGTTCTGTAACGTGCCTTATTAAAGACCAGAGCAGAATCAACCTTATACACCTAAACTAGAAATAAATCTGTTGAAATGTTGTTGGGCATCAGTGACAAATAAAAATGCAGGTCCTTATTTGGTGTAAATTGGTACTTGTGCCAGCTGAAGCATGAGTCGAAATATTTAGCATTCCATTTTTAGCTATAGACATTAATAGGATATTGGTTGCATCTTCCTCTCTTTATCTATTAGTCTGTTTCAATTAGATTCATACAGGTTTAACATATCTGCACATTTAGTTCTTAAGCTCTCAGTGAATTAGACGTTATATTAATCTCTGTTGTAACTGAATGGAGATAAATATCACAAAGTGGTATGACTTCACAGACAATAGTAGAGTTGTACTAACTGTGAATTTGATTCATGTTTCTCCCTCACTTCATTTTACTATGTCAGATATAATTCCCTGTCAGTATTTTTGTGTGCTACACATAAAAGACTTACTCTGCACAAATATATGTATGTGTACATACAGAGGAAGGACACCTCCCCAGAGTCAAGCTATATTATAAAACTCCATCTGGAGTTCAGCCTTGTCTCAGATGAAGCTACTACATATACAAGACTGCACAAAAATGTACATTATAGCTTTGGGTTGTGACCTTTGGAGAGGTGATAGCAGCAATGCTTTCTGAAGTGAGCTTTTCTCTAGTTCAGTCTTGCTGCATTTAAATATTATTTTATTAGATAGTATTTTACTGGGAGACTTGCTCTCCTGTTCAGGGTTTTGCATTCATCAGTAAATTTCGCTACCAGGAATTCTCCGGTTAGAGACTGCAACCTCCTTTTCTCCCACTCTCTTAAAATTAGGAGCCTTCCATTGTTTTACTTTTCTTCCCCAAAGTGTAAAGTCCTGTGTTTTGTAGTTTTGTTGACAGATTTACTGAGCTGGAGGATATCCTTGGTGATCAAAGTAATGCTGCAAGTTTTTCACTTTAACAATTATTTTGTAGTTTTGGAAAACAGCACAGCTCATACTGTACACCCAATATCCCTCACCCAGGTTATCTATTGATTCTTTTGTGGTACCAGACAAAATAAAAATGAAGATTATGTTGACTGCTGTAGGCTGAACATTTATTTTCCTTTATTCATCTGGAAATGGAGAAATTTCCTAAGTTTTTTTCTTCTTAAATATATTCCTCCTTCTCTTTGGGAGATTATGCTACTAACAAATATTTTCTTCCCACTTTTTAAACATGATAAGGATTTCTCAAGACAAGGACTTTAAAAACTGAGGTTGGTATGTAGCACAGCATGGTCAGTAAGGCCTTGTCCACACCATACGCAGAATATTCTTGGCCAGGATGTGTGTGAGAGATTGGAGTTGAGGGAATTCCCATCAGTCAGCATTTTATTCTCTTTTCATCAGCAACAAAATGTGTTGACTTTAAAAGATCATTCAAAATCCATTTTTTTGCAAGTCTGTTGTAGTGGGTGGAATTGCTCGTCTGGATTTATGTGGCAGGATGCTAGGAAAGCAAGTTCAAATATTTTCTTAAGGATTGGATTTTAGGAGGAATTTAATATTAATTTCTGGGAGCCGATATAACTATCAGAGTTATTCATTCTGTATAGACAGTGATTAATTTGCTGTGCTACTTGGGCTTATAATAGATGACCATTATTTTGGCCTCCAATTTATTATGACCTCAGTGAGGATTTGTGGCAGACCTCACAGTAGATTCTCATTGTATTTTGCTTAAGCCACGCCTCTGCTTTACATAATCACTCTCAGGATGATGATAAATACCCTGGTGACCCACAGAGAGAGAAGGAGCTAGTGGGTAGGTTCTAATGAAGTAGCTTTATTTCTCCACCATTCAAGGGAGCTATCTGCTTCAGAATAATCAAAGGCTTACAGAATACATTTTGTTAGCTTGCTGTGAACCACCACAGAGAAATGATTGTTTCTCAGGCCAGCCTACAATAACCAATCCCTTTGGCTTGTCTCCAGTACTATCTAGAAAGATTTCTTCCTCAGGCAAGAAGACTTCCCAATGTGATTTACAGCCCAATCTGGCTATCCAGACAGATATTTGCTCTCCTGAAAAAGTTCTTTGTTCTTCTCCTTTGTTCAACCAAACCTCTTTTTTGCAGGGGGAACTTTTGTAGGAGTACTGTTAGACTCAGTCTAAAACTCTTTTTGGCTTCCTCAGCCAGGGATGCCAAAGCAGTGAGCATTGATCAAACAGCCCTCCTGCCAAGGCCAACGGAATCACAGTGAGCCTCTGAAAGAAGAGCTCCTGAAAAATCACATATCCCGATAGCCATCTGAGTGCTCTGGGCAATAGCAGCAGGTACTGTAGACAGCTATCAATGTTTATTATTTGCATTCTGATGGCATCCAAAATGCGCCCTGCTGTGTCCATACACCCATAAAGTCTGGGTTGAAGGACTTCTTTCCCATTTTGGCATTGTCTTATTTCCATCAGAATTTCACACCGAGTCCCTGACTCAGAGCATTTACTTATGCTGCAATAGTAGAAGATTTGCTTGTGCTCAGTATGTATAAATAGCCTATCCTGGGTTCTTGGTTTGTATTGTGAATTTCACTTGCCTAATTTTTTTTTAAATAATTATTTTATACTCTGACAATGTTTTTAAAGTTGTATTGTTTGAGTTTGTAATGAATGAAGAACTGTAAGCCTGGCAACAAACCTCCATCATCATTAGGATGTAGAGAAACCATCTACCCCCACAACCACATAGGACTAATACTGTGAATGTTTTCCTTCTTGCATTAAAGTAAACAGAAGAAAATTCTACAAAATTATGTTGCAAGACAAGCAAAGAGGTGATTTACTGTGTTTGTTCATGCTGATTTCATTATTTTTTAATGTGCATTTTGTAGAAAATACTCCATGAACAATTCCAGACTGGAAACCCACTGTACAAGAAGGATGCTAATAAATGTGATTAGTTAAGTGGGCTTGTATTTAAATTAAAAATTGACCATGAGAAAATACCGTTTCCTTCTTGTTCTGTCACCTGGTAGAAAAACGAATTGCACCATTGATATAGTTCCCTAAGCTAGAAAAATAAGCAGACAATGGGAGGTTGGTGTTTAGCAATTTCACCAAAATAAACAGTGAGAAAGTAGTCAAGGTGATCTGCAAGGCCGAGCAAATTTCCGGAGAATAGCGGACAAGCTTTACTGAAGAGGAGAGCATGAAAGTGCTCATATCTCAGCATAGCACCAAGCAATCACTTTATTATTTGACCAGATCAAGGCTGAACATGTTGCACCCTATCTGAATCAAAAGCAAACAATCCAGCGTCTCTTCCTGTGCACACTTTGGATGCTTTGAGCTGAACCAGCCTGCTGTAAGACACTGAGGAGAAAAATGTTACTGGAGTACTCATTCTCAGTGTCCTTAGGAGTGTCTTTAACCTTAGGGAGTGTATGTAACTTCTAATTTACTTGGAGTTTATTTAAAGTTTTCCAAAAATAACACTGTGAAATACCAGTGCAGGATGTTTCATTATACATACAGCAAACCACTTTCTCATCATCATTATCATAAGGTGCCTGAAGCCCATGTGTATTGAGACAGATTTAATTATGGAAAAGAAGAGCTAGTTAATGACAGAAACAAATAAAAAAATTTAAACTCTTCGTATACTTTTATCTTTTTAACAAAGGTAAGGCAAAGTCTGTTCTTACTGTCTCTAAACCCCTCCTTTTGTCATGTACTTTGTAATTTTGCAATCCTTTTTGGGAGAGATTTTTATAGTGGGATGCCTCTTCCCACTTTCTTTAGCTTTTTCACCCACCAGCTCATTTGTATGGGTTCTTGCTGATGTGGAACATTCTCTGAAATACACGTAGGGCTTTATTTTTAAAGATACTTCTCTGAACTTCAAAGCATCTGCACAGCAATCTCTCCAGTTTGACAATTGCTCATGGAAGACTCAAATTCTAGAGCTCACTCTTGAAAAAAAAATTGAAACTGAAAATTGAATACTGAAGTGAGTCTTCTCAAGCAAATTGTATAGCACATGATTTTCACAAAGTCTAATAGTAAGTTCCACTATTTTTACTCAACGCTGCTCTGGTCAGCCTTTATTTTTAGCAAGGTCAGTAACCATTATACTTGTATTTAGGAAAATGTTGTATTTAATTAAAAATATTGCCATTATTACCTTCAGAGCACCTACCTCTCCTTAAATAATAAAGATACCATGAAAAAGGAACCCTCAAAATAAGCAAGGTGCAATTAAAGAGTGAAATAACTAAAACATAAGGATAAATAGAGGCAGAAGACACACTAGAGAGAAAAGAAAAAACATTTCTAATTATTTTTTCTAATTATATTTGAAATCGGACAAAGAGGTAGAGAAATATAAAAAGTTATTCTGGATGATTGAACAGATGAGCTGCAGCAGTTTGTCTATACTGAGTTTTGTCTGAGCTGAAATAGAAAGAGGCTACCTGCTGCATATACCTGGGCATGTGCAGTGTTCAGATAAAAAATGAGCAAGATCTCACAACTTGTGGTTGGAGGAATTCAACTGTTATTTTTGCATAGAGAGGAGGAAGGGCTGGACACATTTTGACATGGACTGAAACATGAATATTTGACCCTGATGCTGATAGCTGTCTTTCTGCATGTTTGCATGTCTAGTAATGTAGTCCTCTTCAAAGAATTAATTTCTGTACACTTAGAAAAATCTAACCCCAATAGGCAACTTTGAACTGAAATGAAAATTATATGTAACCTGTAAAACCTTAAATATATTAAAACAGACGAAGAAACATATGAACATTACTATTAGGGAAATAATACCTGTGCTTCTGTCAGTAAGCCTTATCCATATGAATGCATCGCTAAGTGGTTAAATTTTCTCTCAGAGTTTCAGGACCCCAAATAGGTGTTCATACCTGTCATGATGCCTGTCATTAAAGTCCACCCATACACCTGATGGTATTCAGAGCTAACAAATTATTTTCCCCCTCCCTGTTTCCATCATGAATTGCTGGCTAGTCTACTTTCTTGTATTTTAAAAGGAGATAAAATAGATATGAAGTACAAGAAATATTTAGGGAAAAAAATAGTCCTTAGAAAAGATGAGCATTACATGGTGGGTTGGCCCTGACTAGCAGCCAAGAACCCAAGCAGCCGCTCACTCACTCCCCACCTTCCAGCGGAATGGGAGAAAATAGGAAGAACAAAAGAAAACTCATGGGTCAAAATAAAGACAAGGAAATCACTCAGCAGTCACTGTCATGGGCAAAACAGACTTGACTTGAGGAATTTAACTTAATTTACAACATTTAATTACTGATTCAGGTATTGGGAAACAAAGATGACAAACATTTAAATACTATGCAGCTGCAGTCCCTGTGTGGGAGCATCTGCTCTGGTGTGGACTTAACCATGGGCTGCAGTTCCTTTGGGGGTGTCCCTGCTCCAGTATGGAGAACCTGCTGCTCCTCTGGCCTTGTTCCTTTTCTCAAATTTCTAAGATATATTTTCACCGAGTCACCACAAACTCCTCTGACTGGTTCAGAGGCAACACCAACCCCACTGTTGGGGTCACCTGTGGCCTGCAGTGGGTCCACTGTGGAGGTGGCTGGAATGGGCTGTGTTGGCCATGGGGCAGTCCCTGACCTCCCCCCACAGAGGTCGGTCATTAGGGTCCCCCACCCAACCTTGCCATTTATACCCACACATTAGCAACATTATTGCAGAACACCATGAGTTCAGTTGCTATGAAGTTGAGATTTTGGAAACCTATGTACCTGCTTGTGAAAGGTGCATGGCAGGGATTGCTTGACTGATGTTCTCCTCATGAATAAAGTTCAACCTACAGGGCACAAACTGCCAGAACATGAGTCCTGGGTGACTGGCGTCTAACAAGGCATTATGCACAGTACTAATCTTCAGCATTGGCCTTGTAGTCCATGAGGGCCTGAATGTGAGCAGAGGACTTGAGATCAATGAAACTGGAGACACAAGGTGCTCTGCAGAGCTCAAGAGCTGGCTTGACTGCCAGACAGACCTGGTTAGCCAGACTGGCACCAGCAGTATATGGCTTCTGTTCCCCTATAATATTAAGACAACCTACAGCAATGCTGTATCTGCCATTGATCTGAAGGTTGCAAAGTCCAATGCCTAAGCTGTTGGTGGAGCTTGAAGAGTGTTACTGACAGGAGAAACTGGTATAACCAGTCTTGGTAGGGTGAGTATATGCATACGTATACAAATGAACTGCAGTTTTGTAACAGTTATGCTATCAAAACTGCTCTGATACCATCTCACACGCAGGTACTCATTAATGCTCTGCAGACACAAAGCACGTCCCATTGGCTAAGATGAGCTGCAGTGCAAAAATGGAGTACAAGACCAGTATGTGTTTTTCCAAGAAGCTGAGAGACTAGGTCTCCACAAGAATAATTAGCAGCTGCAATAATTAGCAGTGCTAGCTCTTTTAGACAGTAACCAAATATTCACTGAAGCCTCAAGTATCCACTGAGTCAGTGTAGCTAAGGCAGAGTAGACTGTGTAATGAGCAGCGCATGGGGAAGTGGATCAGCCGCTTCTTACTCCTGGGCTCAAAAGGATCAGGTAGAGCAATGGTGGGCAGCCTTTTGGTAGGGGTTCAGACTAGTGTGTGCCATTGACAGATACCTTTGCTGCTCTGTCCCACCAGTTAATGCAGAAAAGACTAAGAAGCTCCTTGGAAAATTAGCTTCAGAGTAGCTAAATTGAGGGAAATTAGTTTCATGGAAGTGATGAGAAGGAAACAAATTGCTTCCGTTTTGTTTTTCTTTTTTCTTTTTTTAGAACTTGGGTTTCTTTCTTGAGTCCCAGCCACTCAATTCATTGGAGAAGATGAGGTCTCACCCTAACAGCCAGTGCACGGAGCATCTAAGTGTTGCTGAACTCAGAGGCTTCTGACAGCCAAGGGAGACTGGAGCAACCTGTCTGCATCGTTGTGATGGACAGCAGAACTGACCTCTGCACTTCCTCTCCTTTTCCAAAAGATGCTTTATATTCTAAGAGATAAAAAGGAAACTGCAGCCAGCAAGAGAACTTCCAGTATCAAGTAGTCCTGTGGTGGCACTAAAAAAAATTAAAAAGGTGAATGTGGAATTAAAGGAACATTGTTTGTGAAAGATTCTTCCTTCCCAAGGTTATTAAAAATAAGGATTGAAAGGTTGAATTCCATCAAAATACATTTTAATACTTGACTGAAGTTTTTCTTAATAAACATGTTTCTATAGAATGGAAACCTTTAGATGAAAATTAACCAGGAAGGCAATGGAATAAAAATTAACAGTGTTGGTCTAAATCATTTATGACAGTGAGGTTAAATCTGGCTTAAGATTCTGAGGACCAAATACACCTTTGCCTTGCCATTGAAAAGAATAAACAGAAAATCAGAATAGCAATACTATGTATCAGAAAGCAGAATTTGGCCCACAGCTCCCCTGCCTGTTAGCTTGTTTTGTCCATGACACATATTCTTGAGGTGAGATTACTTTATTCCAATTTTGTGACATTTTAGAGTCACTTCATACTTTCTCCAAGCACAAGCTTGGTAGGTGTGAAGCAGAAAAGAATGAGCTCAAAGACCTCTTCTTTGCTGCCAGGCATGAGACTTTACAAGAGACACCAGAGTTGGGAACGTCAGATGCCTGTCTAAATAATTGACAACTACAACAAAGCGAGGGCAAAAGTCATTCCCTACCAGACTATATTTAAAACTGCTAACCTGAGCAGGCTTCGTGTTAGGTTTCTGGGAAACGTGTCTGAGAGTCATCTTTAAAACCCTGCTGTGTGTTTCCAAGTCCAGCCATCAGCTCCAGTACATTTTTAAATGAGAGATTTACTGAGCCAGTTACTGTACAAAACTAGCTATAGGGGAAGTTCATTGTACTGATGAAAACAAAATATCTTATGTTACATTATAGCAAAGCTAACTTAGAAACCATCTGCTGTCACAAAATTTTTTGGGGGGCATATGCATTGAAAAGAATTAGTTTAATTTATGACCTGAGGTTGTGCTTTGCTCAGAGACCTATCAAGAGCTAGATTAACTGTGGATGTAATGTTAAATTCCAGTCAATGCATAGGCAGAAGGAACAAGACCACTATCCAAAGGGTCTAGTGGTCGTGTGCCAAACCACTGAGTGGGCACCAAGGTCAGGAGACAAATTCTTCACTGCATGAGTATGCCCTGCTCCTGCCAGAGTCAGTGGGAGCAACATGCCTACGTTGCAAGGCAGAGGGTTTGACAAAGGAACAAAGATACATTTCTGCAGAGAAATCTTTTTTGTGTTCTTTATGAGTATTGTTTGGTTTGGGTTTTGGTTGGGTTTTTTTTTTTTTCCTTTTTATAAGCTTGCAAAGCTGCAGGATATTGAGAAAATATATATTGGATGAAACCCCGGTTCCGCTGAAGTCATTGGGAAAATTCCTGTTGACTTCCCCAGGGTCAGCTTCCATTCACAGTACAGTCCCTTGTGTATTCTTTCTTAGTGACACCCAAATAAAATGTGCTTTGCTTACAAATCAAAACATGGGGTTTTTTTTAAGCTGCTAGCTCTTTCAGCTCAGCATGGTAGCTGAAATACAAGCTGTGCTCTTCTCTGCATCTCCTATTATTACCTGTCATAAAGAATCCACAATTAGGGTTTAGCTGGCAATTTCATTGCTGATACACGAGGCAGATGAAAATCCAGATTGTTCTTCCAAAACTGTTTTAGCCATATGTTGCCAATATAATAGCTTTTTGTAGTGGTACTGGAATAGTATGCAGATATGTACCTCCACCCACACTGCCAGATCAGAAGCCCAATGAAATTGGTGCAATGGACTCCCACCCAGGAGAAAATTAATATACTCTACAATGCTGCTATAATTTAATTTTTACAGTCCTGTAGTTGGGCTTACCACAGCAGCTATTCCAGTGTATGTGATCGCTGCAGGAGGTTTTTGAATTACTTCAGTGACAGCAGGACCAAGCCCATAATACTTGACACCAGTACCTGCAGACACACAGGAAGAAGCTGAGAATTTAAAATATCTTTTTCAAATTAATATGACTTTCAAGAACTCAGAGTAGAAGAGAAACATTCATAGATATGAGCAAATCTACAATACCGCAGTAATCTGTTGAGAGACTTCTGTTTTATCTATTGAGGAGTGAGAAATGGGAGACGAGAGAGGATGAGCAGGGAACAACATAGGGTGTTTGAAGTATGAAGACGGACTATTTTTCTTTTGCACACTGACTAGCGGAGTCTTGTACCCAACTTAGGAGTTTAAGTCAGGCAATGTCTTTTACATGGAAAACATTAGTTTTCAAGTAGCATGCAGGGCAGACAAACTAGCTGGCCTACACCTTAATCTCTATAGCTGTTGAAGACGACTAGTATAACAACTTGTGGAGGGTGTCAGAAACCTTGAATTTCTTTCTGTGAGAAATGTTCTATCTTAGTTTTTGTCCTGTTGGAACATAGTCAAGTTAAAATGTTTATTTTTGCCACAGAATGTCAACATTAAATTAATAATTCTTATTATATTTAGAATAAATTCACATCAATCCACAAAAAATGGAAAATAAAATGACTAAGAGGAAATAAAGCAAATCTTTCACATTTTTTAATTAAAAACATTATTGAAATCAAGTCATTCCCATGTAATTTATATTTTCTTGAAAGAACTGTTCTCTTAAAATTGTTTGACCCTATCTATTTATAGATATTGTTTGCACTGCTCTTCTTATTTGTTTCTCTTTGCATTACTGCTCAAATAATTTCAAATTGTGATTTCTGCTTAAATGGCAACACAAAGGATTGAAGCCAGCGACATCTATTAAAATAGCCTGTGTCAGAGATTATGCTGTATTTACCTCATCCTGAGGCATTTTCCTGTGATCTCTCGGAATTAATTTAATTTGAAAAATGTTGTTCTGGCATTAAAGAATACTGAATAATAGTCAGTTGTTTTGGAAACTGAATAACAAGAAATAACTTCAGCTCTTTTTGTCCAGCTACTAATTGTTTTGTTTATTTAAATTAAGAAAACTGTATGCCTACGGACATGTTATGAATTCTCAAGATTATACAGCGTTCTTTCTGCCCAGCAGCAAAGATTCAAACAAAAAAATCTTTAATTAATGTTTCTTTTCACATACTTTTTTAAATGGAGAGAAAAAGATTTAAACCAAAAGGCACATATTTATTTCCAAAAAAAGAAAGGCTGGTTTAGTAGCTCTTCAGTTAATTGGAGGCCTTTATCCTGCTTGAAACAAGAGTGCAAGTCAGGGACATAGCCTGTCCTCAAGAGCTGGGGTGGTTATCATAAACTATCTCACAAGGAAACCTTAAAGGGTTGGGGACTTTCCTTTTAATGGGGATACTCTCTTGCTGACAGGCTCTGGGCCGAAGCATCATCACGTCTGTCCAAAACCACTGAATGTTGTGCCTTGAGCTGGCATCACAGCTCAAGAGTGGCATCACAGACCTGGAGTGGCAACACGTACTGCTTTCTTCAATGTGGACAAACGGCACTGGAGTAGGCACCGTGCTGACATGTAATAGGAACCAGCCTCTGAAAAGGGCATGCTCTAAATCAAATCAGACAAAAACGAAAGCGCAAAGATTATTTCTATCTTATGAATGGGAAATACAGTACAAAAACAAGATCCTGTGAGAGGGCTCACATGGTCTCCTTGTGCATAAACACCTGAAGGGAGGGTGCAAAGAGGATGGAGCCAGGCTTGTTTCAGTGCTGCCCAGTGGCAAGACAAGAGACAATGGGCACAAACTGAAACGCAGGAGGCTGTCTGAACATCAGGAGACACCTTTTCATGGTGACTGAGCACTGGCACAGGTTGCCCAGGGAGGTTGTGGGCCCTCCATCTTTGGAGCTATTCAAAAGATGTCTGGACATGGTCCTGGGCACCCTGATTTACGAGGCCCTACTTGAGGAGGGGGGTTAGACCAGATGACCTCTGGAGGTACCTTCCAACCTCAATTACCCTATCATTTTCTGATTCTGTCTCATCAGCAAGTCTGGAAAACAACCTTGCCACTGCTCATCCCCAATCCAGTGGTGCAGGAAGCCCCTTACTTTGTGCCTCTGAGCTTAAATTATTTGCGGAATAGTTTATTCATTCATTTTTATGTTATTTTCAGGGAACAACAGGTCCTTATTTAATAGACTCATTGACTTAATAGGAAGCAAATATTCTGATTCTTATATATACTTAGATCTCTTTATGCTGCCCTGGAAATGCAGGGGTTATACATGTGCATGTGGCATAGAAACGACTTACCTTGTCACAGAAGTGTTTCCTCTCATTTTTACGTCGGCTGATGGCACACCCATTTCAGTCACATATTCCTGATTTATAGTGATATAAGGGAATACAAAGTATATCTGGATGGGTTTTTCTTAAATTAAATTTTAAATGTGACTATGAATTTGGCTTAGTAAATTTGTGATGTATTTCACTAGCCTTGAAGATTTTACTCTGGTGAATGTTTTCTGGTTTTTTTTTTTTTCATGTAGATAGGGCCATATACAAATAGCTTATATGTCTTTGCATATTAGGATGATTTCAGAAAAGGCTTTGTTTAGAACCTAAAGTAAGAACATGTTTTGGTTGACATATTTAAATTATTTGAGTGCTTAACTGGGGCAATCACATTCTTCTCTGAAAGTGCAAGTCTTCCTTCTAAGTCAGTAACCAGAAGGAAGAACATTAAATAATTTGAAACAATGCCTAAACAGATATAATATAAAAAGATAGTCTCCTGTAAAAACACATGGGCTTTTTTTCCCATATTCTTCAAATTCCATATCTTGTTTTCTAATATATACCTACAGTGATGGGAACCATAAACGAATTATGAACAAGACAGTCTTCTAGGGATTATGGTTTTTCCTAAGGTACTACAGCTCTGAGAAATAGCTGACGAATAAAAAGGTGTATGTGATGTGGTAGGAGTAGGCAAAGATAAAACCCATAATTATTCTGTAGTTAAATATGGCTTTTATTCATATCTATTCCCACAGGTTAGATTCTTGGGTGATAATTCATTGGTTCAGCTCCACAAGATTTAAAATAGATTAATGCACTCAATGCTTAATCCTAAATCTAAGTCTGTAAGTGACAGAAATTTATTTATTTGATCTATGTTGAGTTGCATTTGACCACATTAGCTAGGAACCAATTAAAATATGCTTATTTCAATGATGTTTTATCTTTTCCTTCCAATTCCCAGATATCATCGTAGATTAAGCAGAAATCAATGCCAATATTTTTAGAGTGTTATTGAAGGGAGATGAGGTACCATGGCCAGAGGAAAATATATTTTCTGTTTATTATATTTGAGAGACCTCTCTTTTTTCTCTCCAAAATATCTTTTTCATAAAAGCATCTGAACTGTCACCATTTTTTCATGTAGGCATCTTGCAGGCATGATACAATTTACATTGTATTTTAATTTCGTTTTAATAATAACTTCTAAATATTTTTTTTTAAATTATGTGTACATTTACCATTTCATTTTCAAAGGGAAAATACTGTTTTGGGGACATTCAATTTAGATTAAAAGTTAAGTTTTGAGAAAAGTATGCAGCTCAGCTTCATTAAAGATTATTCCTAATACACTTGGGAGAAAAGGCTCTTACTGAATGTACTAAAAGGGAAACATCCTGAAATGGCTGGCAGTGATAAAAATAGTTTCCACATTTTTTTTTCATGGTAGTGTTAAAGCAGTCAAAAGATGCAAAGTGTAATCAGTGACCTCTGTCGGTATGGTTTAAACTGAGATAGCTTGGAACAATGGTGAGGGAAATCATGCTTTCGCAAGAGATGGTCTGTTCAGGCCCAGTGAAACAAGAAATGTAGAAAAGTAAAAGGGAATAGAGTCTCATAGAGATGGGGCTGAGATGGCCTAAGGCAGTGCTCTTCCTCCACTACCAAAGGTCTGATGAAGGCTCTTTCTCTCTCTCTGTCAGAGTAGCACAGTCCTATGTCTGAAAGAAAATGTCAGTCCCATGAAGATAACGTACTCCGTTCCATCAGAGGCTGTGGTGCTCACAGACACAGTTTAAGGAAGCCATGAGAGAGTCTGTGAGGCTTTAAAAATACACATTTCTTAGACTATTACTGTTTTATTTTAACATGCTTTGAGTTTCTCTCTACACATACAAAAAAAAAACCACCAACCCTCAAAAATAATTATGCAGTAATAAGCAGTTTTTAAAGTAGTTTGGTGTAATTATCATATGGAGATATAACACACAATGTCAAAAAATGTATCAGGAACACATGTTGGGAAATGAGCTTTGAGTCAGAAACCAAAACACAGCTCTGTGAGCACCTTTTCAAGACAGAAAGCACTAAGCAGAAGTGAAAATACTATTGCAATATGACTGTTAGAAATTATTTCAAAATCAGCCTTTGCTATTAGCTAGTAGTCACTGTTCTGCTAGTTGGGAAGGTATGGGATTTTTTTTGATTGCTCAACTACAGTAATTGCTGCCAGATGGATGCAATTTTAAGATCATTATTTGTAATCCTTCCTGTGCCCTCAGTATTTTATCTTGAAACAATTGCAATTAAGATTTCCTCAGAGTTTTTGCTGAGACACATTCTTTTCTTGCTCAGCCAGGTTAAAACGCTACTAAATTAATCATTGTACAATTTAGCTAAGGAATGTAGCTTTTATGATATGCTGTTATTTTTAACATTTGATTAAAAAGAGTCGGAGAGCTGATTAGCAGTACAGTATGACAGCACAGATCATTAAGACTCAGATGCAAACCTAAGTGCACCATCTTGTTCCACCACGTGCAGGTGGCAATTACCTGTGTAAGCAGAACTCTCCTGGCACAAAGCGTGGCAGTACCTCAGAGAGGGGAGATTTTGATGATTGGACCTGGTTTCTTTGTCAGATAAGTGTGAACTGATCTGACTGAAACTCATGGGAATCATATGCACCAAGGGCAACATGCAGTCCAGAGGGCTCAAGGTGTGTCTCTAGGGATGGTTGTTTCAGATACACTTGCTCTTCAGAGTTGTAAGGCAGAATTCTTACTTATAATATTATATCTATAGCATACATTCATATAAAGCCCAGATGTGATTTTATTAGCTGAAAAAAGAGCCAGACTGCCTTTGGCCTCCTCCTGCTGTTAACACTGGCCATTTTTGCATACCCTCCCTAATCCCATGACAGTGATGAGACTGGACGACTTTACCAGTCAGACAGCAGATCTAGCTGCTGCTGCTAAACAGTTATCAATATACAGAAATTACTGATGAAAAATGGTCTCAGTTTTATAGATGGATGTAGTAGGATTTTAGTCTAGCAATACACGCTGTGTTGTTTTAGCTGTAAAAACTATTTGTAAATGTTGACCAACGAATAGCCATTACACAGTTATACCCAATTAACTTGCATTTCGTTCACAGAAAGTTTTCTACCAACTAGACGAAGAATTGAATCAGACTATAGATCTTTAATAAAATCATGTGTTACAGAAACTAACAATTTGCTGGGTGTAGTCAAAGAAAAACCATGATTTCCAGGCATATTGACAAATCACTCTTTCAACTCTATGCCCTCTGAGTGTACCATTTTGGACTACTTTTTCACTTTCCTTACACAGTGCTTACCAAACACACATTCTTACAAAAATTATTATTACAATTTGGCAGAGAAAAGGGGTTCATGAAAGCATGTACAGTTGAAGGAAAATGTTTTTGTTAACCATTAATTCTTATTTTTTACTAATGTTCAAAATATGTTTAGTCCCCAAATACTTTCATTTTTATTTTGAATTTTTCATTATTTTTTGATGTACTCTACCTTGGGCACAAAAGTTTAACAATCATTTTGCAAAAGTATAATGCAATGAAAGAAAAAACCCAGTTCCAAATCTCCTAAAGTAACAGCCCAGAGGCCCACACTGAAGGACTTTCCTAGACACAATACATCTCATCAACAGAGAAAATAATGCAGTGGGAGATAGATTCTGATCTAATTAAAACGGCTGGCAAAGGGGAAATAACCACGGTCCTTATGCATCTGCAAAACTATCCTAACAGGCTTCAGGTTAGGGCTTTTAACAAGGTTTGTCCCAGCTGTTACGTCTTTCATGACTCATCCAAAGAATATGAGCAGGCAACAGCTGGAGCCTGGACTCTGCCTTTTTCTACAGGGTATCAGATGCCAAAAATGGGAGCAGACACTGGTCCTGAGGTTCTTGAGTGCTACTTTCTGGGTTGGCACTGTTCCTAGTTACTGTAGCAGCTTAAATCCCTATCATGCATGACTTAGTCTGTCAGGCCACTTAACATGTGCAGGTTTGTTCCAGCCCCGGTTCAGGCCATGCTCCCATTTAGGCAAATGTGAGCTTTGTGAATCTACATGATGGAGGCTGTAATGACTCTGATTCAGCAAAGCCCTTTAGTGCATATTTAGCTTACATGTGTTCAGTTCATCCTCATCCAGGAGAGCATTATTCATAAGGTGAATTTTGAACACACACTTGAGTGCTGTACTGTACAAGGGCTGATGTTACTAGGACACCTTCTAACCTTTATTACTTGAATGTGCTGCAGGATTCTAAAAAATGATGGCAGATCTATAATGTACTGAGGTTCTAGTTAGACACTAATTTCATGGCATTTTAGGTTTCAGAATGCTTTATTACTGTCTGTACTGTAAGAAAATATTTTAACTGCATTCAGATTGGAAGGGTTTAATTGAATCTCGATTTAATGGACTTCTGCGGAATATGAAACTTACCCAACAAAGTGAAGGCCAGAGACTGAAAGATGGCAAAATGTCAGACAGGTTATGTAAGTCATGCAATTCAAAGAGCACTTTAATTTACTATTCTGCAGAGACTGTTTATACATTCTGTTTATATAGCAAGACAGTAATGATGTTATCTCACTTTCGCTTTGTTTTGAACATCCAAGGTTAATGTATTAAAACAAAAAAAGGTGACTAAGTCAGGATTTTTCCTGGGCATTACATTGAATGAATTATTTGGAATAAAGATTTGTGTTCCTTTTTTTATTTTGGATCAGTATGCTTAGTGTTCATCCCAACCAGCAGAGTAAATTGGTAGAGGCTTCTTGCAAGCAGCGACAACATAAATGCCATTTGAAAACTGCTGGCTTTATTGCAGAGGACAAGATGAAAATGACATGTTCAGAAGATGTCAGTGAGATCCTTGTGGCATAACTCGTGGTAAGAACTGTATCTGGTAACTTCTGGATGCTCACAACTAGTATGGTGGTGCATTATTTAAAGTGCAATACCGTAAGACTCTAGGCAGGTTTCAGAAATGGTCTGAACAAAATGCTCACTGTCTCAGTAGATTTAATGATTACTCAGTAGAATATAAGAAAGCACTGCATAGCAATGGCTTTTTTAATTTGTAGAAATGCTGTAAGCACGCTATATATCTCTGTAACACCTCTCCATAGCTTCACAGCTTCAGGAGTGGAGCTATGAGATGTACTATAGAGCTATGGAATAACTTTTCTAGTGGTTCAAGGTGAGAGTGGGAAATTCAAAGTGCCTCTATTTAGTGTATTACTGCAGATCCACTTCTTGACAATCATCTGGGCAAAGGTCCTAGATAGAACCTTTCTTTCTAACTTAGATATAACAGGTGGTGTGAAAATCCTCCTCCCATGCCCTGATTTTTTCAGAGCTCTCTTACTAAGAAACCTTAAGAGATGCTAAGGTGTGGATTGTAAGACATACATCAGACAGAGAGAAGCTGGAGAGTTCAACAAGGACTCACTCCTTCAGGATAAGACCCCACTCCTACCTCAGTTTCTCATAAAGAACTCACATAATAGCTTAAGTTATCAGGTTGCTGGGGGGAACAGATTAGTTGGTCATATATAAATCAGATGAAACAGGGACTTAATGGATCAACATGGATCTCTGTTCCTGCTGATGCGCACGTTAGAGTGTTCAAGGCAGTCTTTGCCCCAACACTTTTTAACTCACAGTCCCTTGGCATCAAAACGAAAAGTTCTCAGCAAGGTGTTTCTGAACTTTCTACCCCACACTATTTCTTCTTTTCTCTTCTGTGGAAAGAATTGCATTGGGTGACCCTTCTCTTCCCCTCACATATTCAAAATATTCATGTGCTAGAGCTTGGGTTTGTAGCAAGTCCATGCATACTTGCAAGGATAAGCAAGACATGAAAAGACCTCGCGTTACTTTCCAAACACTCTCATTTGCCATTCCCTTCTTGCCCTACTGAACTGTCCCATCTTCTCTCCCTCAGCCCCAGCCCAGCAAAATAACCACTGATTCTTCCTAAACTCCTTTACCCCCATGAGCACTGCTGACACTTCCCTGCCCTGTCAGTTCCCAACAATCCCTCTCTGGTCTCCTCCTCACTCTTTTCCAACCAGCTATGCTGTCATCATCACAAAATTGCATTTGCTATTCCCAGAATAAGGACAAAAGTGGGTAGAAAAATGTAACACTTGCCTGTATTAAGAAGACTAGTATTGGTTTTGTTTTCCTTCCTCATGGAAACTCAACAGGTTCCATTGAAATGTTCTTCCCCTCTGGCTTTCAGCACAAAACAACAGCCCAGCTCAGAATGATAAGCTCCTGGGCTCCAGTCTTCCCAGTCCCCAGCCCTCTTTGCTTCTGCCCCCCAAAAGCAGATAGCTCCAAGCCTTCTTCTCCACTGTAGGGAGAACTTTTTCTTCATTCTTTAATCCTGAATCCCATGGAAATCCCATGGAAATTCCATGTCGAGATCATTTTCCTTACATCTAGATCTTACTCATCAGGGTACAATCCTGGACAGATACCATCTCCAGAAAACCCTCCTTTAACAGCTTAAATTTCTTCCTCCTACTAAGCAGGGAGGGATCCTTCTTAAAGGAAACTGTGCTGACAGGCCATGACTGGCCCAAACCACTTTAGAGAGCGTGTGCAGTGGAACTCTCCTATGTCCTTAGTAAAGACTCTGTCCATCCTGTGAAAGAAGGTAAATGTTTTAACAATCATCTGATAAATATCTCATTACTTCATACACACAGTGTTTGACCATACAGTTCAAAACAGTTCCTAGAGCAACCAGTTTTCCATTCTGCCCTAGATTCCCCAGTGGGTGACATCTCCTTTCAGTGAATCAGAGGTGATGGGTCTACAAAATTCATCCTCTAAGTTACCGAATGTCATTTAATCTGTTTTATATTCTCCAGATCTCCATAACAGCCTGTTCAGCATGGTGCTACTGCACCAAGAAATGCACAGGAACTGTTTTACAGGTATTAAATTAATGCTAGTAACAGAGGAGTACTTGTTTTAATTAGGCATTTCAGTGCTGTGCATTATACGCATGAGCAGAGCTGCTGGGCAACCATGGGTCTGCAGATGCATCCAAGGGTCTTCACTGGCAGGGAATTATCTGCTGCAGAGCCAGGGAATCACAGTTCCTAGGAAAAATTAGCCTTTTCTGATGATCATCCTTTCTTGCAGTTTCCACAGAAACCATATTAATGTAGAAAGAGTGTTTATTTAACAGGACATTGATGTTGGATGAAAGAGACCTTCTTGGTTCAGATACAGACTTTATGTACAATGCTAAGCAAGTCACTTTAGAGATCTTGTGACTCATATTCTTGTATGCAACATGGGGGTAAGCAATTTCACATGCACTTTTAATGTTTTGATGAGTAGCGGAAGACTTAGAATTTGTGCGCGGATTTCTGATCTCTTCTACCAAAGAAGAATCCTCCCATCTAATCAAGCTAGTAAAAGGTGTCTGGAGGGGAATAGACTTTCTTACAGTTGTAGACAGAGCAGGTAGTTAAGAATAAATCCAACAAAAAGTAATTTATACCCACTTTTAACTTGGGCTATATAGAGTCAATCCAGCTTTCATTACCCAACTGAAACCTGAAAACCTGTGAAATTTTCCACCCAATATCAACGACTATCACAAATCCTCTAAATTCTCCTGAATGAAAACATCTGTCAAGTAGTTTTACAATATGTCATCAGGTTTTTTCCTGTGTTATAAACCAATACCTTAATGACTTGATCGAAGAAAAACAATGGTGACCTAACAACCTTAACAGCCACAGAAGTGCCACAGATCCTAGCTTTGCTGGGGCTGAGCTACCCATTCAGCAGAACGTTTGTCTGAGTATTGAATTTTAAACAGACAAAATCAATCACAGACCCTTATCTTCTCCCGTACAAGACTCTGATGGGGTTTGCTTCCCATTTTAGAACATCAGTGCTTGCTAATTTAGAGTATGACCAAACTAAGGAGTAAAAGGTACTAAGAGTTGATTTTGTACAAAAAAAGAGAGAATGTTCTAAAGGTTGTTTTGCACACATTTCTATAGATAGGATGCAATTGATACAGCTGGTTTTAAAGTGAAATCAATGGACATCTCTTTGTAGAACCCAAGGCACTGTATCACCCCAAACACTTAAAAGCCATTGTTAGATTGCTGCTCTCCATTGTTTTTGCTTCAGCAAACTTAATTGAAGGGATCCAGGTGATGAATCAGTGTGAAGAGATGGAATCCACAAAGTAAGGTGAAAGCAGAAGATGCCTATGAAAAGAAGAGGATTTGCGAGCTGCCCTTGAGGCTGAATTTTTCCATTTCTTAAAGAATGCCCTCATAAAAGTCATTTCGTCTATGCCATTTATTCCAAGATAGTTCAACTGATATTTCTTGGGACTGACCAGAAAATGAATCCATAAGGTAAAAGAGTAATCCGTCTTCCAATACCGTTCAAATTTCTGTTTATTTGGCCAAGACTGCTACTTGCATATTAGTAACACCAACATTTAGGGAGCCAGTACCTCCCCTCTTGGAACAGCACCAACTTATTTCACATCTTCTAAGCAGCCATAGGATGGCTGTACAGTTTCAATTTTATTCACAATTTACCTAGACTGAATTGGATTCAATGGCCTGAATTCTGTTTTAATGCTATAAGACTAGTTCTTATTCACAATAAAGCTCTTCAAAGTATTGTTTTAGAGACACATGGAATTAAGGAATAAATAAATTCAACCACTTTAACAGGATATGTTCAGCTATGAATACATACTCAAGCGTTACATAAAACTGGTCATTTCCAATGGAGAGGCTATAACCTTCTTAGTGTCTCTCCTTTTGGCCATCCGAGCTGCATAAAGGGGACTTAGTATAAACGAATCTTTGTACTCTCATTTCTATTTCTTCATTGCTAGTACTATGTCATTCAATTACCCTTCATCCCACTGTGTGACTAGAATTTTTTTGTCATGAACCATTTTTAAAGTCTCCAATGATAAAAAAGAGATTTTTTTTTCCTTCAAAGAAGTCAGGAAGAATAAGATTGATGACTTCTGTTCATGAATCTAACAGTCTAAATTAAAAAATCCAAAGCACTCATGACTCTAGTTAACTGTACTTTGGAGATGGGATTTCAGTATTTTACTTTCTGCAGCTGTAATGAAAACTTGCCTGCACACTGAATGATTTTTTTTTTTTCCTAGCATTTCATCATAATCTTTTTGTTATGGGAATCAGAGAAGCAGGTACCATTTCAAAACCAGCCAGTTGAGACAGTAAGCAGTTAAATAACTCTATTCCAGAGTGCCTTAATGCTGCAAAGATGTAAGCATGTGCTGAACTGTATGCATGAATAGTCCCATGTGTAAAGTTAATTGCCTAGATCAGCACATAATGATGATGCAGCACCATAGTACAAATAAACTAAAGTGATTACATGGACAAAGACTGTATCTTTTCATTTTAAAAAGATAATGATTAGAATATTACATTTCCTTCCTGTCTTTATTTGAAAGGGTGCAAAACAGAGATAACTCACACAGCTCCTCCTGGGCAGTCTTATTAACTCTGAATGAGGTCTTGCTTAGCTCTTCACCTCTCTGCAGCCTGCAGATCAGAAAGCAAGCACCCAGAGCACTTCCTGTCCTGCCCAATGGCAGGACAAACTCTAGTTTTGTACCCCTGTTTTAATAACTGTCACATGAAGTGATCTCCATCTAGGACACTCTTTTCACAAGGTCCCCCCGCGCCCGCCCCCCCCCCTCCCCCCCCCCAGCTTTCTGACAGCTTATTATGACTGAAGTGGAAATGTTACATAAAACAAGCTGTTTATGGAAATCTTATTTCTGTCAGATGAGTTCTATCCTGATACGACAGGCACCCTATCTGGCTGCAAGTATTAAATATATTAATTATATTTGTCATTATGCAATTTCCCTCTTATCACCACTGGTTTTTATAGTCCTGGTAAAATACACTCTGAGCAGTAAAATCATTGCATCTTAGCACACTTTAACGTTTATAACAATCTGACATAATAAGGATACTGTCATTGCAGAAACACCTTCCTACACCCATGTGGGTACTTGAAAATCTGTGCTTTTTCCATCCTCCTACATAAATATAGTAGCTTAGGAACTTTTATGCTGTGCCTTGATTTTTAATGATAAGAGATGTCAGGTACCATTTAAAACATAAGAGATGAAAAGGGGACAATTCAGCTTTAACTATAACGCAGCTTTCCTTCAGATGCACTCACCTGTTCTGCTTCTGTGAACTAGGAAAAGTGTGAGAAAATATGAAACAGCTGAAGTTTTAAACTAGAAAGCATTAAGACCCTATCCAAGGACCCCCTTCTCTCACTCTTGGATACATAAAAAACATAAACAGTGACAAATTTTGATGCCAGTCTAGCTTCACTCACAGCAATTAAGTGTGCAAGATTTCTACAAATGAGATGTAAACTCTGGGCTGCAATGGTGGTTCTAATCTTCTCAAGTGTATGTAATACCTGTGTATAGCTTGTTCTTTTGCACTCTAGCATCCTGTCTCCCTCCATTGCAGTGGTTCAGTGGCTGTCTTCTCAAAACACAACACAGAGCTTTAGGAGCCCCCAAAATAAGTTCAGTCAGGATTTTGCTAATCTTATGCCCTTGCCTCCAACTTGTACTGTCAAAATAATGGATAAGTCTAGACAGCCCTTCTGGATTCTGACGCCTGACTGTAGGATTTCTACTTAGGTTAAGAATTCTAGATCTTTGCATACAAGGAAAAATTCCGTATATGTTACGTTTAGAATAATGAACAAAATAGAATCTATATACAGAAAACTAGCTAAATCCTGCAGGACACTGATGTTTTGGATCATGATCTAGATTTTGGGGATATAATTGTTGAAGGAGCGCTTTTGCCCTGCTGTTAAGGTAACTGTTTGTAGCTTGGTTGTCCATATTTAGGAGAGCTGAGGTGCTACATTGAATGTTTGTGTGTTGCCATGTTGTGCAGCACATCTGGATTGTAAAACTGCAGAGTGGCAAAGCATTCCCTGTATCCGAGCCACAGCAATAAAGACTGGTACCAGGCAATCCAGTGTGGCTCAAGTAGCAGCTCTGGATCTCTTGTTATATTTTGCTTTGTTGCTCGTTTGCCTTAGGACCGACATAGTTCCAGCCGTTGTCAGAGTGACAAGAACGGCTACAGCAGTTGCCTATTTCAGCAATAGTGTTTTGGAAGAGACCAGAGAGTTTTGCAGTGGCGAGACATGACAGACTCGAGCTCTTATACCAATGCAAGAGGAAGACGGACTTCCTCCTGAATTTTGACAGCAGCACCTGGGAGGAGGGAGGCCTGCGCACACCCCACCAAGGGGACTCACCTATTTTAAGGAAGGGCTGTGCGGCGGCAGCCTGCAGCTGCATCGCCGCGGCTCCCGGCGTCCTGCCGCCAGCCCGGCCGGGCGCGGGACGGAGGAGGTGTGCGAGCCGGGCTGCCGGCGGGGGAGGACGGCAGGAAGGTGCCGTGCCTTGTGGCCCTGGGGCGGGGCTGCCGTAGCGCCTCGCCTGTGCATTGGGTCTAGATTCATACATAAATATAGCCGGGGTGGGCTCGCCGCACTCCGCTCCCCCCACCCCCAACCGGGGAAGAGAGCGGGGGGAGAGAAATAAGAGAGGGGGGAAAAAAAACCCAAAACCCAACCACCACCCCAGTGAGGTCATTTCAATGAGAGCGCAGGAGGCGATGAGACAAGGTCGACTTTTCCGGAGGAGGCGCAGCCCCTGAGGAGCGTGGTGCTGCATACCGACGGCCGCGCTCCCGGCCGGCCGGCCGCGGCGCCCCGTCCCCGCCGCCGCGCCGGCACCTTGGAGAGCTCCGCCGCGCCGGGGCCGCGCTCGAGGCCGGCCTCCTTGCGCGGCGCTGCGCGGCGCTGCGCGGCGCTGCGCGGGGCCCGGCGGCGCCGGGGCCGCCCCTCGGCAGCGCCCGCCGGCCGCGGATGCGCCGCTCCGCCCCGGCTGCCGGCGAAGGAAGAAAAGTTTGGGGGCGACTTAGGGCCGCGGGAGCGCCGGAGGAGGAGGAGGAGGATGCGCGGTTTCCCCGGCTGATCGGGAAGGAAGGATGACCGAGGGAGGATGTGCACCAGCAGCCAGATCATCGGGAGCCTCCTGGTGCTCTCCGTGTTGGAGATAGGGTTAGGGGTGTCCAGCGTGGCCGTGGGGGCGGTCAGTTTCAGCCTGGTCCTCACAGAGCATAAACCTCAGCTGGGAGACTCTTCTCCGGTATGGAGCGGGGTGTGTGTACGTTAGCCATTTCACTCTCTCTTTAACTCTTTATGGTGATGATCAGACCGTGCGAAGGCATCCCCCTCCCTTCCCTTCCCTTCCCTTCCGCGTGTGCATGCTGCGCCGAGAGCCTCGCCGGGTCCATTTCTAATGTGCATGGGGTACAGTCTGCATACTCGTGGGGCAAGGGGCGGGGGCACGGGGGGGGAGAGATGTTTGTGTGTGTTGGGGGGGGGGGGAGACCCCTTCTTTCTCGCTCCTTTTCATTTTTCAATTTTGCTGTGAACAACTGAACTTTCCGTGAACCCATTCTCACACCTGGGAAAGCCTGATGCCTCGAGTGGAACATGGGCCATAGCTTACAGTCTTTAAATTGACCGTGAGTTTTGCTTTTAAAAAAAAAGAACAGCCCTGTTCCTTATGACAAGACTGTCAAAAGGTGTTTTAAAATAATCTCAAGGGTATGTCAGCTGAGTTCTGAGCTTTTGGAGGAAAAAATGAAGAGGAAATGGGAAGGAAAAGGAAAGATATGTTCTCATGATCTGGGAACCCTAAGCTTCTTGTAAAATAACAAAAAAATCAAATACCAATGATGGGTTAATAGAAGCAGCATGTTCATATCACAGAGCATTTCTCACTTCTCAGAAACCTTTCCTATTTTTTCAGTTTGAGATGTGCATGTTTCTAGGAAGAATTTTCCTCCAAATGGTTATTTATATTTATGAAACTAAGAATAGGTAATATTGAATATTCAGCCTAAACATGAGTGGGCATTTTTGAACCCCAAAGCTGGTTTTGGCCAGCTTGGATTGTACAGCAGTATTTCTGAAAGGATTGCTTGTTTTGCTTGAGATGAGATGACAAATGCAAAACACTCTTGGTTATTCATCAGCGTAACCTCCTGTAATTTATAGATTCATTCTGTCTGAGCTCTTCATGTAATATTCTCACTGTCAATATTTATTAATTATTGACAGCAGTCATAAATATTTTTTGGCAGTATATAAACACACACATAATTCTGCACTGCAGAAGAGGTAGGTGAGAAATGAGAATGAAGACCAGATAAGACAAGACAGTGGCCAACAGGTAATGATATGATCAAAATCACTTCAAGGAGGGAGGTTTCTGATCATTGCTGATGAAGAAAGATGACTCAAAACCATGTGTCTATCTGAAGATTTAATGACAGAGGGCAATATCCTGGGTCTCACTGAAGTCAAAGAGTTTTGACCAGTCAGTGAGATCAGTATTTTATGCAGTGATTGCATTTTGTGACAACGCTATCATAGCTGATACCATTTCATGACGATGCACATTTCCTGCACAACTGCCTCGTTCATTTTTATGGTTTCGGTTACCCCAGAGTTTGTACCAGCCATAGATTAAAATCCTATTACATTAGACATTGGCCCAAGGACCTTACAATTAAAGCAAGAGACAGATGAAGGATAAAAGCATGTAAGGCAGTACAAAGAAACAACAAACCAAAATTGATCGGTATAACAGGTGGTTGCATTAACACACCAGCAGCCTGGCTGATTTCAAGCTGTTCATAGGTAGCGTTTTAGAGAGGAATAAGACAGAGGACAATGAAATGATTTTGCAGCTGTTTATAGGAAAATATCCCCACATGTGAGCGTAGAGGCATGGAAGGGAACCCAAAGACACTTGTGGGTAAAGGATGCCCACAAGCAGAGCCAGCAGAGGCAGGCATCAACTGCTAGCAACTGAGCAAACAACTGCAGGTTTGGGTAGGAGAGAGAGGCCAAAAGAAACTGTAAAGTGGAAGCAAGCAGTTTATGTTCCATGTAGTAGAGGAAATGGAAAATCACAGCGGTGTGCAGAGTGGGGTGACATGGTTATGAAGGCTTAGTTACTTTGCTTTGAACTGAAGATCTTTGGTCTAAAATGTCACCATCATGACACCCTCTTTCTACCACCCCAGCAGTTCAAATTATCCGTTCGGTTGTGTTCTTCTGACTAGACGACTAGCAGGTGAGACAGGACAAGAAAGGTGCCAGAGACCTACTGTTCTCCAGGAGTGCTTAGGTCCATGGGTAACTAGGTCCAAATCAAAACAACTGGAGAAAGGTTTGTTTGCACAGTCCTTGGAACTGTCCTGCTGCAGAAATGGCATAAACTGCCTTTCCGCTCACTGGATCTTACACTCAGCTCATGTTGCCTGTATTAAAGAATATGTCTTGCATAAAATGTTATTTTTTTCCAATTCACATTCTTGAATCAAGGTTTTCCTTTGAGAAATGAACAATAAGGGAAAGAAAGGGATGTGAAAGGAAAAACTAATACTTTAACATGTTAGGATGCAAAACACTTGAGTTAAGTTGAACAGTGTCATGTCTTCTGTTGTAATTTCCCTGGAAATATACAGAAAACTTTTGACCCTGTTCTATCCTTTACTTATGTGGGTGGAACTCAGCAGAGGCCCAAGTTCATAAGGAAGTAGATGAAGATAGCATCACCATGGAAACCTTAACCTGAATTCCTAAAATTTGGGCATCTTAAAATCATGCACATTCTGTCTCCTACACTTGCCTCCCTATGATGCTTTGCATTTGACGCCCGTTAGCTTTCTTATTAGATGAATTGTTCTTATTGTTCACTGGCTCCTTTGAGCCAGATAATGTACTAATGGACCTAACTTTAAGCATGTGAATCCCACCTATAGGATTAGAGATACAAGGGAAGTTAAGCATGGGCATTGCATGCCCAGCATTATGTATAAGCAAGCCAGGGAAAGTGGAGTAGACAAAAATTAAGAAATTGAAACCCTAGACAATGTCTACATCAAAAATGCATGGAAATGGGAAAACTGTTTCTAAATTTGTTGTTCTCGTTGGAGTTAGCTGGATTAAAACAGTAAGAGTTGTTTAAAAAGTAGCCAAAAGAAACCAACTGAAGGTGTGACTGACTTCTCAATTTTTCTGGAGCATGTGGAGAACACTGTCCAATTTATTTTACATCATACCCAAGCTGTTCTTTTTAAAATAAGCCACAGCTGCTGAATTGAAACCAAATCAAACCAAACCAAGCCAAGCCAAACCAAGCCTAACCAAACCAAAAAACCAGTCCCATATGACCTCAGGTGAATGTGTTGTTGTTTTCTGGATTTTCACTCTGTTTGTTATGATTGTGTTGGTATAATCTACTCCACAGGCTGTACGCAGTGTCTCCCAGATTTCTTTTTTTGCAGAAATTGAGGTGTATTTCTGAAATCCACCATTCCAAGTCAGTTATATGATGTACTATAGAAATGATCAAACGAACGGGCATGCTGAACCACTAACTCTAGCGCAGCAAGAATGACAGCATTGATAGCGAAAGCTTTTGCACAAACAAGAAAAACCCGAACATAATCTTTCAAAAAGTATTCACAGGTAGTTTTTAAATGGTCACATACTTTCCCATCTATATTTAGAATGTATTGGTTGCATCACTATCGCTATGATGAGCGACTATATATCCGCACCTGCACATATCTATATGGCTCTAATTCTTACTTATTCTGCAATGGTGAATAAATTCTTGCTATAAATGAGATTTTCTCACAGAGAAAGAATGAGATACAAAAGCCACATCTTCAATCAATATGCCATCTATCTTCATTCGCAGGAGAGATACCTGATGATTCACTTATGGCTATGCCCTTCAAGAGTAATAGGTTCTTCCCTTATAAAGACTAATATCTAAATGTATTTGAGAGATATGCATTCTCTGGATGTTGTTGGGTTGGTCTGTCTGTAGGGGCAGTGTTATTGTTCCCATGATTTGTGATTTTAGCACAGTGGAAGTCTGCCTGCCCATTACAAATCTGCATTTATAATTTGGCTACAGAAATTTGCTCCAAATTGGCACTTGAAAAATTTTATTTCAATGGCTTATTTTTTTTTATACATGTTTTGAAGGAAAACAAAAAGGTTTGGTCAGTATGGAACTCTCCCAGAGCAAGAACATCATTTTAGACTGTTAAATCAATGTTGGTGGCCTAAAATTTTAAAACATCAAATTTTGCATCTAGTTTTTTCTGCTGCCAAGTTTCCTTTGGAAAGAACAGTCAAACTATTTTTTTTTCCAAAGAACACTAAGAAATTCACATTATTGTTTAGCATGCAGACAAAATGCAGATGTGATCCTACTTTATTTAAACATGTGCATTGCATTTTCATCAAACTGACCATATTTCTGGCTGGCTCCTGCTCCTGATGAAATGAATCACAGCACTGTCAGTGAGCTTAGTGGAAGCTGGAAAGAGTTCTGTACCTATGGATGAGGGAGGATGTACCAACAGTGGGAGCTTCTTGCCTTGCCTGGAACCAGGACAATTCTCTCCAGCTGAGAAGTCTTTCAGCTGGTTTTCTTTATCATTCAGACACTCCAGAAGCACAAACCAACCTGGAAAAGAGTCTGTCCAAGGGGACTTGTAGTCCCTGGGTTGTATTTAAGAGGACCTGTTGAATGTAGACTGACTTAAGCATATGCTTAAATGTTTTGCTGAGGTAAGACTTCCGTTTATCTGCAGGGAATAATCTTTAATGTATTACTTTTTAAGATGCAAGCAGACATACTCTAAGGTAAATATTTGACACAAAAACAACAAAAAGCATTATTTACTATTTTTTATTCTAAGAGGCCCTAAACAAGTAAATAAGTAGTATCATTTAGTGCTCAGAATTTGGTTTTTATTCCAGATGATCACAGGTTTTTTGAATCTCTGATGGCAAGTAGCCTTTCCGGTTCAGAGACCCACTTCTAAATTCCCTTGAGTGTTTCTAAAAACCGTTTCCCATTTTTAAAGCATCTCTGCAGGCCTAGAACCAGATGAACAGAAGCACTATCACAGGGCCTGGGATGGAATTTAAACTTCCTGAATATGGCTTGAGTCAGTGGGAATTGTAGCACCACCTGAGCTGATATGACCTAATAGCACACTGCCAAGTCAAGGTATGAGCTCAGATTAGACATGTTTTAACACTATACCTCACCTCACATAGCAGAGCTCCCCTCTCAGTATGACAGACTTAGTGGGACACAGGGTTGGGTTGTGGCAATGCTGTTACTTCTGGTTCTGGATCTGGATGGTTTGCAGACAGCTAAACATCCCTGTCCGCATGACCCTTTGCATGGGACAACAATGCCATTGGAAGTTTCCACCCCCCTTTGCAAAGATTATTGTGTTTCTCCATGGAGGTAACAGACAAACCTACTACCTAGGCTTCCTCTTTTTGCCCATTGTCATTTTTCTCTAGTTTGACGCTTTTGTTTTCACTGGTGGATTCTGTGCCTTTTATGCCTGCACTAAGAAAAATTAATTGTTGTTCTGAAATACTGCTTCAAAGAAGACTTACAATTAGAGGTACCTTCCCTGCTCAGTTCATCCATTAGGGATTTCAGCTTTTTTCTCAACTGGATGGAGTAAAAGCAACAAGATTATTAAATAGAATGGTCCTTTCTAGACATTACTGATTTCAAATTCCTGGATACTCTCATAGCAGTCACATGTTTATACAGTTTTAGTGTAAAATGCAGATTTTTTTGTTCACCCCCTGACAAGAGTAGATAGAAGTGAAGCTGTTGATTCTGTCTTGATGGTCTGTTCTTCCAAGTGGGAGGTTATTTGAGTAGGTATGATATGCCTGAATTTCCACTGTGTTATCTTCAAATTTGGAATAATTTCCCTTCCTCTAGTTCATCAGGTACATATGGACGACCCAGAACACTGGAGGGCTTTCCACACAGTGTATACAGTTTGGGCTTCTTCTTTGTCATGAATGTTAACCAGGGCTCAAGCAGTCCTTATATTCAACAGGTTTTCTCTACTATTTTCTTCAGTGTCTCTGCAGATTTTCCATAGACAATTTTCATTTTCTCAAGGGTATTAGATTCACCACTGCTTTTGCTGCCTCAAAACAGAATAAAGAAAGGTTTCTTAGATTCAATATACAAAATAAAAATAGTTCATTTTCTTCTGCATGATGGAAACCAACAAATCTTTGGCTCTCTGCAGATATAACTAAAAATGAATCTTTCTTTTTCAGACTACCAGTAAGAAAAGCCCTTTTTCCAGGAGAAAGTGAATGAGGCCAAGTCTTTTGTTCCAGAAAATATGAAATAGGAACGGATCCAAACCACAGAACTTGAATCTAAATTGAGATTTCAGGCTTCTTACTGAAACTTCTGGGTGTTTGGATCTGAGGTTTTATTTCAAGCCCATATTTAATATAAAGTAAATTAAAGTAGGCTCAAAATAAACATTCTCTTTTTTCTGGGAGGTCCTTAGTTCTTTATTCTAAAGTTCAACAGAACAAAAGAGAGATTTTCAGATATGCATATTGAATATAAGGAGGCACAGCTGCAGTGTGAATGGCAAAAGCCGGACAATTAGACACCCCTGCATCACCTTGCAATCACTCTGACTCTGCTAGGTCCCTGGCAAATCTTCACTGAAAGGGGGACTGAGGCACTCACAGCCTACTGAGTCTCTAAGTAACTTTTGTGCTTTGTGGTGTCTTTCTTTGGATTTTTTTACCCATCACCCAAGAGTGGTTCTGCCCCTATCTATTATTTTATGACACATTCAAGCCCTGCCTCCTCTGCTAGTCCTGACAAAAAATACCACGTATCATCAGAGATATGAATAAGTCTGCAACAAAAAGCAACCCCAGAAATAATGGGAATTGGTTGCTAATAGTGGTTTATGGAGGATTTAAAGTCAGGTTTTGGATCTTTTAGCCTTTTGTGATTTTTCTAATGAATATTAATTAAAATGAAAGTCCAACAGTGAAACATCTGCTTCAAGACCAGCTGAAGGTCCCTCTCTGGCTCCCAAAGCATTTTGGAGGGCTTATTAATTTAGTTCATCTTTCACGAAATATTTTAGCCTTATTCTCAGCATGAGTTGTGAACACTTCAACAAAACTGATCATTATTTATAAGGAACTTGTCTTCAGTGATATATTTATTTTTCACTCCTGATTTACTTATTTTCAATGTAAGTGTGTTTGCCTCAACTTACTTCAGGTTTGACATGGTTAGAAGATGCAACTACATTTAAAGAGCCCAAGAGGTTGCTAAAAATTGACTGAGGATAATCAATGATCCTGTAGAAAGGAGCAAGTCCTCACCAAGACAGTGTTAGTTAGCCATGGGTAAACTGTAGTCCAGAGCAGGTCAACAGTTACAAGTCAAGTTTAAATGGTATGACATATTGACATGAAGACGAAGTCCTTCAGGATAGCCAAGAACAGAGAGTGGCAAGACAGCAAAGCCTCTGGTGGCTGTATTTCAGTTGGCAGTATTATAAAATAGAAGAGCTCAAAATTAAAAGATAAACAGGAACAAACGTAAGAAATTCCTTTTGAGTCTCATTCATACTCTCATTCTTTTCCTGGTACAAAGAACTAGTGCAGTTTCTCCCATCTACTTTTAACTACTGCTGACCACAACTCTGCAACATGAAAAAATTTACAGGAAATTACTATAGAACCAACAAAAGAATTCCTGAATTCCTAGCTGATCTATCAAAAAGCAATGATTACAGTCAACCACATAATGTCCTACTGACTTCCTAACCTTTCTAGAGGTCTTTACATTCAGAATCCTGGCTAAGGCAACTCTGCATGAGCAGTGTTCCTGTGCCCCAGGTATCTCTAATATTCTCTGTAAAGCAGGTTTCTACCACTTCTAGTGAAACAGACTCCTCTGCAGCCTCAGAAGAGAGGGATACACTTGGCTAAACATTTTCAAAGCTTTGTGTGAGGTTTAACTGCTTGACACTGTGGCTCAAATTCAACCATTGATTTTAATAGCAAAATACCTGCTGTCATAAATTAATAACCATACTGGGTTTTTGGGCAAGGCTTTTCTCTGTGAATATAACACACCATCATCTAAAAAACCCTAAATCATATTAATCCTTTGCTACTGCCCAAGTGCTTTTCTTCCAAGGTTTTTAATAAGTTCAGGCACACTACTGCATCCAGTTTCACAACTTGTTTGTCTTGTGGTCATACGGATTATAAAACTTTGGCATGACCTTCCCAAGCTCACACAGAAAAATCTGGAAGAACCAGGAATACCCAACTCCTCTGAGTTCACTGTTGAGTTTTTAACTACATGACACCTTATTCCTTGTTTATATATACAAATATTGTAGACGTACACAAAGAGAAAATACATACAGAGTATACATATAGACCCTGACACAATAAAATATTATCATAAAATCATAGAATGTCTCAAGTTGGAAGGGACCCATAAGGATCATCAAGTCCAACTCACTGCTCCTTGCAGGCTACCTAACACTAAAACATATGTCGAAGAGCATCGTCCAGACGCTCCTTGAACTCTGACAGCCTTGGTGCCATCACCACTTCCCTGGGGAGTCTGTTCCAGTGACCAATCAACCTCTCAGTGAAGAACTTTCTCCTAATGTCCAGTCTGAACTCCTCCTGGTGCAGCTTCATTCCATTTCCATGTGTCCTATCACTGGTCACCAGAGAGAGATCAGCACCTCTGCCGCCTACCTTGAGGAAGTTGTGCACTGCAATGGGGGCACCCCTCAGCCTTCTCTTCTCCAAGCTGAACAAGCCAAGTGACCCCAGGACATGGTTGGCCTTTTTGGCTGCCAGGGCACACTGTTGACTCATATTCAACTTGCCGTCAAGTCAGACCCCAGATCTCTTTCCATGGGGCTCCTCTCCAGCCTCTCATCCCCCAGTTTCTATGTATACCCAAGTAGTCCCTCAGATACTTTAACAACTATGGAATACAGTAGTCATCCCTTGTTTTTGAGAAGTCAGTACGTTAGGGGTCGCAGATTAGCTCATTCACTATGCTTTGGATTTCAGCTGGGAAATATCTTAGGTAATATATGTATATATGGCACTACATAAAGGTGGTTTGCAAAGGTGTGTGCCCTGTCCCTGAAAAACAGTAAAGACTAGCAGAACTGCCCAAATTGGTGCATTCTAATGTGGGATGAATCTGTAATTTGCTTGTTGCTACTTTGGTCATATGCAAGGCTAATATAACTTGTTCATTACATTTCCTTATGGCTAGCAAAGACTGTACAATGGAACTAGAAAGTCTTTGACTGAAATCAATGGTAAAAAATCCATTGACTCTAACAGGAGCAAAATGGGTGACCTATTCTTTTGGCTTTGAAGGTAAATTAGCAAAACGCCAGCTTTTTAAACTAGTTAACGTACACTTGTTACAAGCTGAAACTATCTTTGATGGTATCTTCCAGATCCTTTCTGTAAGCTTCCCAGAACTCATAAATTTTTATTTATACAATTTTTTCCTATTCAATCACTACAGAAAGAAATTATATTATTAATATGCTTTATCAAGCCTGACTCAATAGAACTTAATTACAGTGATGTCTTCAACAAAATTTTTTTTGTGGTTTCTGCATTAATGTTGAGAAATACAAAATACTACATACGAAAATCTGAAGCATGCCTTCAGTTGAAGGCAATCTGCAATGACAGGATTGGGAGTGAAACTCAAAAGCTTCACAGAAAGCCTGAGTGAAAACTTAAAAGGCAGATGCCATAGCTCTGACCTGAAATCTCCTCTGCCTGTGGGAAAAGGACAGAGGGAGCCCTACCTGTTAGTTTTTTGATTGTTATTCCAATGGATTAGCTCTAGTAGCAATTACAAGTTGTGTGTCCTCGTATCTCCTGAGCCATTCAGTGCCATGGTCTACATGACCCAGCCCTCTCCATAATCAGACTGGTATTAAGTCCACATCCCATGCTTAGTGTAGAGGTAAATAATATACAAAATTTAGCCATATTCATTGTGGGGAACTGATTCAATAGGCCTAACTCAGAGTAAAAATACATCTCAATGCTTATGCTTAGCTATATGCATGAACTACTTTAGCTGGAGGGAGATAAAGGTATCAAAGCACCTCTTCAACTGAAACACTGAAACTGCAAAATTTTGGAGGGTAAATGAGATGTACATACAATATATTAAATAGAACCTGAATTCCGTATAGGAACTGCTTGATTTTTTTTTCACTTTTTATGTCACAGCTAGTTCTGTTCTCTGATTTAATCCTAAATCAAGGTCAAGCAGAGCCTTTTACTAGAAATACCATCTCAGTGCAAAAAGGATGTGGAAAAATCCAGTTTTAAAACTATAAAAGTACTTCCCAATAGGAGTGTAGGGTTAGCGTTACCAAAAATAAGTAGCACAGATTTCTTAATTAAAGGGTTTATGAGGTATCAAAGAAATCTTTTGACAGTATTACAAACACCTGGAGAAGGCCTTATTGCTTTCATACAACCACTGTAGTTCTTACCATGACTGCTCTCTCAGGGACTGTTCGCTGTTTCCCTCATTAAACTTTTTTGTAGGAGGAAAAAGTGACATCAGATAATGTCATTGGTCTTTGATGTAGGTCACTAAAAAGCATTAACACCTATTCACATCAGCTAGTAGGGGATGTTTCTGTTTTTGTTAATCAGTTTTGCCTACTGCTTGATGTAAGAATTAGCAGATCAGTTTGTGAAAGGGAACTACATGAAAAAAAGGTACAGATACCTTCATGCTATCTCTTGTGAAGCAGGCTATCCAGAATCTAAAAGACATTTGCCTGCGTGCTCAGTGTAGACACACCAGAAGATGTACTCGTATTTACACCTCCATCCACAGAGGGGACTGAATTGCATTCTTGCCCAGAGTTCCACTGTCCTGAGGCCAACAATCCATGTATGATTCCTCAGCTGTGCACATGGTAGGAAAAGGGCACTAAGTACCTCAGCTATGCTTGAAAGTAGATGATTTGGATCACCGACTACTACTTTGCTAAACTTTTCTGAGAAAAAAAGAGTAAAATGCACCTTTTGCTTGCAATATTGGCTTTTTTTTTTTTCATGTTTGTTTACCCAAGCAGCTTAAAAGTAGGAATTTTTTTTTCTTATCTTTTTTTTTTTTTTTAAGAGTAATCATTCTCCATCTGACTTCTCATTCCAGTTTCTTCTTCTCAGATAAGTGTGTTTATGGTTGAGTTATAACTTCCTGAAACATAAGGTTTGTGATTAAAATGTTGACAACAACTGTAACCGTTGCCTAACCTACTGTTGTGGTCACTGCTACAGCAACGCAGCAGGATTTAAACTTGAGACCTTAAATGATTAAATAATTGTGGTTTTTTTTTTCTTTGCAGTTTCTGCTTTGTGGCATATGTGGAATATTGTGCGCCAAAAAAAAATCCGGACTTGTTGTAAGTTTTTCCACTGCATATATAACACATAAGTATTTGAAAGGCATACTTATCTAACTTGAACTCCTTACTGGGGGCTTTCTGTGTCCAAGTGTTTCTGATAAAAAGCCAGTAAAAATTGCAAGTCAGCAGTCAAAAAAAGCAATCAGCACTTTGGGTTAATCAAGCAAAACAAGGCAGTTCTGAAATGGCCTATTTAGGTCATGCCTATTTAAGCCACACATCCCTATTTACCTCTATCTAGATAAATATGGATAGAAAACCTGTTGACACAAACTTACACCAAGTCAATAAAAAGTTCCCCAATAACTTCACTGTATTCTAACTACTCTCTTTCAAAAACCCATTTCTGTGGGTTGTGGCATGACTGGGCTGCCACCTCAATGAGGCTGCTGACCAAGTTTGATTCTATATACTGTAGCTGTTCACTGTTTTAATAAGTTCTTTTTGCAATCAATATCATGAATAAACCAGTTTTAAAGCGATGGCGGATGTTTCCTGCCTTTTCTAAGAACCAGAAGTACAGTAATTTTTCTGACTGCAGCAAAACAGAGTTATTACTACACAAGTCACAGCTGAACTTTATGTTAAAGACATGATCCTATCATGAGTTATAATGTCTGGCTTAATTTTCTGTCAGCTTGATTAGCCCGCCATATACAGGTGGAACTCACGTAAAACCAGTATAAGCGTGAAGGGAATCAGGATCTCTCTCAGATTATTTTTTAATATCTATGAGTTATCCTAAACCTTGTTACAATGACAGTCTCATTTCTTAAAGCATGTGGACCATAACCAGTTTCTAAAAGCTGTCTGTTCGGGTGGTCTTATGGAGTAGTCATTTCACAGTGGACTGCAGCATACAGCCTGAATGCCACATTCCTAACAAAATTCTCATCCCACTTGTATACAGAAGTGGTCTGTAACAATCCATAAATTGTTCCTACCACAGTACATATAAAAAGCCATATTGAGTAACATCAAAGACCCATCTAGATCAACATCTGACAGGCCAGAAGTATCAGGGGAAGTGAATAAGGCAATAATTTAGCCCTGTCTCCAAAATAAGGTCTTTTGCCCTTGAGTTATTTGTGGCTCAAGGGCATCCTGAACCAGGGTGGCATCTTTGTGATTGAAGTGATAGAAGGTCTTTAAACATCCCTCATTAATTGCAGCCTGTTTCACGTCCTTCTAAAGTTCCCAGAAACGTTTTAACCAAGTTAAAAACAAACAAAAAAACCCAACCAAACAAACACATAGTCGCCACACTCACCTTCTGTAGACCTGCAGCATATATTTCTTTGTTGGTTCTCTTGCTTCTTTGTCCAGCACATTCCCCTTGAACACTTTTGAAGTCCCCACAAAAGCTGTGGAAAACCTCCAAACTGCTGTCTGACTGAACAAATTAGAATTGAACAGTCAAATGGCATGCAAAGCAAGAGAGTTTCAATGCAAATACATGAGGTGTTCACTCCTGAGGAGTGGTGAGGAACTGCACAACAGAAAATTAAGACACATTCTGTCATGTTACTGTTTTGAATGAAACACTGGAAATCAGAAGATTTGTGTCCTAGTAGTCCTTCCATTGACTAGCTTTTAACATGAGCAACTCAGTCTACCTAACTTCATTTTATATGCAACACCAGTCTTAAATCCTGTGCACCAGAAGGTTTTGTATTCTCTTGGACCTCTGTGGGAGATGAGGGAGTTAAAAATTAGTATCTGTGCAGTGTTTTGCAGTCTATGATGCTATCAAAACATTGAATTATGGTTAGTCTCATTTTTATGTATGAATGAATCTGTCTCTGAAATGTTTACTGTGACATAACCTCTCTTGTCTTTCCTGACAGATGATACTTTTTTCTGCCTGTTGCATCTGTGGACTGATTGGAGGAATCTTAAATTTTCAATTTCTTCGTGCTCTGACAAAGAAGTCATCTGCTCTCTATTCTTTGCATCTTGCCTCCATGTCTCTTGCATGCATTGGAATTGGTGGTTGCACCCTTTCTTCATGGCTCACTTGTCGGCTAGCCAGCTATGAACAAAGGCGAATGTTCTCAGAAAGAGAACATTCATTGCATCACTCCCATGAAATGGCAGAAAAAGTGAGTTGTGTGTCCTCCCTTATTTGTTCTGCTTCTCCTACAATGCTGTTGTATCTGTTAACGTTTACAATTGACAAGAGATGTATTCAGTTTTCAGTTTTATATGAGAACGAGCTTCTGGGAAATGAAACGCTGCCATTCTGTGTAAGCTTTATTATGTTGCATTCTATGGAGCTATTTTTAGATACTGTATATCTGCACTACATCCATTTCAATGAAGTACATCCATTTTCAACATAATTCCATTGTATAGCTATTCAAGGGCTTAGCTGCTAAATATAGCACTTCATAAATAATTGGAAGACTTATTAATATGGATTATCATGTATTGTACTGTGAAAAAGCACAGAATGCTTTCTGTAACCACATCATTGCATGCTTCCAGGATTTAATCAATTTCTTCCTCTCCCAAGTACTCAGCTTATAAAGTAGGTTACTTAAACACAAAAGCCACAGTTCACAAACCTAGGTGACTGAACCTATGCACCCAAGGACATATTTAGACACCTAAATGAAACTGGTCAGATTTGCAGCAGCAAATTTATTGCCTTGCTTTGTTAAAAGGAAGCTTACCAAGGTGCCTAGGTCTCTGTTTAGGTACTGAAACATAAGCTCCCAAACTTGAGCATGTAGGGCCAAAAGAATTAATTCAATAGAATTCTTGAAATCAGCTCCTTGAATTTCAAGATCCAATTAATATTTGAGGAGTAGAATGTTCACTGACACCCTGTGCTTTACATTTGGACATTGTATCCAATGCCTTTCATTTGAGAAATTAGTAGAGAAAGGAACAAAAGTCAAGTGGACTGCCCATCTAAATCTCCATGTGCAAGCTGGCATTATAGTTAAGTTCAACAGTCTGTATCATATCTACTGAGACCTCTGAACATCAGAACGAGGATTAATTCATTCAGACTGTAGAATGTTTTCAGATTCCCTGACAAAACACGATACAGCAGTTAATTGTCCATTAAGTAAAAATGACTTGTCAATATTCTTTGGTTTCTTGACTCCAAGTAGAAATATAGACCGAATTCACCTTAGATGTTTGCAACATGCTTTTAAAAGTTAAATAGTATAGTTTACAACAGCAACATAAAACAGTGATAAAATCAAACAAAGAGATAAAATTCTCCTCATTTTAAAATGAAGCAGAATTCCGATGAGCTGTGTAGGCAAGTATGACCATGGTCTTGCATATAGTAGGCTAGATCCTGCCTTTCAAAGAGTCTCTTGCCTCATCAAGGACAAAGATGAAGCCCGTTTGAGAGAAAAAGAAAGAGGGGGAAAAAAGGAAAAAAGAAAGAAATGGCCTGGGAAGAAAAACTTTCAAAATACAAACACTTACCAACCCTATCAATTTGGGCCAATGATGACCATGTATAGCAGTAGTTCACCGCTTTCCTTCCTGACATGTTCACCTACTGAGCTTTTAGACACTTAACAATGAGAACTGCCAGGTGCCCACTTATCTTGGGTGAAAAGCCATGATGCATGTGCAGAGCAACCCTATTGCACATGCTCAGCGAAGGTAGGATGTGCCCCTCTGATGGTGGACTCCCTGCATGTGTGTTGTAGAATCAAGTATGCATGTGTAGATGGTCTGATCTGGGACTTCTTAGACCTATAGCCTGTGGATGGCCTGCTGCTGGCAGGTTTGAGTACATTAGTTGGAGCCATGCCCCTAAAAAATAATGAAGGTTACCTAAGAACTTATATTAAATTAGGCCCTGATTTAGAAAATAGCTTTAAAGTGTTTTATGTGTAAGACTATATTGTATATTATACTGATATACAGTAATATAGACATGTACTGCATGTGCATTTGTTTGTACTATATTTATTGTATAATTGTTATATTTATATTAGAGATTGAGGGGTATTGAAATAACCGACCTGCCCAGCTGCCCGGTGGTTCCCCCGACACCAGAGTTACCTCCAAGGTACGCTGAACACTAGGGAGCTACCATGTTGTTATGTCACTTCAGGAAGGGCCACCTCTAAGAGGAAGTCATAGTTTCAGCTAATCAAAGTTGGCTGATGCTGTGATGTCACTCTGAGTCAGGAATGGTGCTTCCAGGTGGTGACATAATTCTACATGGTGAACGCTGCAATCTGGAAGTAAGTTGAGTATTTAAAATATTCACCCTAGTTATAGACATCCGAATGCTCCTATTTGGATGTTGCCACCATTGACTCACCCTGCTTCTAATCTGTGTGCTCCTTCATTTCTTGAATTCAGCAACATTTTTTTAATTTATTAATAGTTTTATTTTTGAAAATAGAAATATTGGGGAAAATAAATTACTTTCAATATTTTCTGAAATTATTATATTCTAAGAGCTGATGTCTGCAGAGGATTCAAGTGCTAAAGCTGACAAGAGGAAACTTACATTTGCTCATGAGTAGTCTTCTGACAGATTACTGTCAAATTGTGCCTGACTGATAGTAAACATTAAATGGCTTTGGTATTCTTGGTACCTTTCCCAGCTGACCAGTATCTTCAGCGTAGATCCAACAAAGGGTTTAGACACCTACAAATAGGTGCCTTGTCTCAGAGCAGGCAGCCCCCAGGCCGGGATCCTGAGTTCAGTGTTAGGCACCCATGTCTCTCTTCAGCATATGTAGAGAATAAGGCATCACACAAAAACATCCAGCACCATCACCTGCCAAATGGAGAGCTGGGTGGTAGGAAATGCTCAAAATTCTGTAAGTTTACATAGCTTCTTTTCTCTGAAACTTACACTGATTCAGGAGTATTAATTGTCAAATATAGTTGGCTTAATGGCCCCAAGTTTACCTAGCAGAGAGGAATGGCACATCCCTTCTTTCAAAAACTGTGCAGGCAACAATTAAGTCTTGCAATTAAGCTTCAAAATGTAGCTGCTGACACCTGAGAGAGGAGGCACAAGAGCTTCTACTTTATGTGCAACTGTGATTTCTGGTCTCTGACTTCCAAACTATTTATAAATTAAATACTGTGGATTAAAAGAAGATAGAGAAAGAGTCAGACTAGGAATAAAGACCAGGTCCCAGAATTCTCTTTACCACGAATCTTAGCTACTATGCTATAGAGTCAGGCTCGCTCGCTCCCTCCACCTGCACCCCCCCATCCCCCGCCCCATGAATCCTGCTTTACTTTTTCATAGAAACTTCTATAAGAAGGGGGACAAACAAACCCTTTTTCTTCCACTTTTTCGCCAACTGGACCTAGGAGGTGGAAGAGGTAAATTTAATCTTCCCATGCAGAGAAGAGCTTCTGGTTCATATGCAAATATTTTAGAACTAGCCCAACAGTGGCACCTCTACCTCATCTACCTGAATTTTAAAAAGAATAGCCCAAACAGCATGTTTATGTATGTCCATTCCTCTGGGCATAGTTGGATGTTCTCTTGGATCTGTGATTGGACATAAGCAGCAGACCACTTCATGTCTGCATCCTGATTCAATTTGGTATGAAATAGGCCTAGGACTTCTCAGAATAAGGCAGTTCTGAGCATAAACACCACATGGCTCGTGGTCCTCATGGCCTCAAAGGTCAGAGAAGTGCTTAATGCATGTAGCCATATCCAGGCTTAGACAGCTAAGTATTTATTGTTTGGATTGCAATTTGAGAATTAGAAGATCTAACTCCAAATAAATTTTGGTTTAGGTACCTTAGGATTCTGACTCATGATCAGGTCAGCTTACTCCAGGATGACTCATCTGCCACTTTAGTAGCAACTGCTGAACTGCTAAAAATTGTAGCCTGGCATATTAAGGGAAAACCAAAACCATTCCCATCCAAAGACAAGAAGTCAAAACACTTAGATCCTGTTTGGATCTAGACCTACTTCCCAAATGTCTATCCCAGCTAGCATCGAATGGCATCTGTTTGTAGCATGTCAGCACAGAAAAAGGTTTGAATGGAAATGAAGACTTAATTACCATCTTGTTCCTTTGTAGATTACCACACAAGCTTGAACTGATGCACTTTCAAAGGACAGTATCACAAAACTTGCACGGATGCCATCAATGCTGTACATGTGGTCTGAGAGTAATGTCCGACTCAATCAGTGTCAATGGGTCTATCAGCTTTCAAATGTACTTAATTTATGTAGGAAGAAATGTGATTTCTTTTACAGTGAGATTTATCGAGCCAAATAAAAATGTAAAGTTTTTCTGAATGTTTGAAATTCAGTTTGTTAAATTTTTGTTACAACCTTAGCTAACTAAAAGTCGAAGACCATAAAATTAGTGTTTTCTCTTCTTGTTGCAGGAAATGACAGACAACCTAAGCAATGGTGGCCCACATCTGATTTATAATGGAAGTGTATATTAAGAGATTTTTAAAAATTCCATGGAAAGAAGTGGGTTTAGAATTTTCTCCAGGAAAAAAATAGACTCCGAGGAACTGAGAAAATGGAACTATCTTAGCTTTTATGGCTCAAATGTGACAACTGCAGAACAGCACAGTTGCATTTCCCTTTTAGAAACATGTCAAAATTTGTCTCCTAAACATTTTGCGGATATACAATATTTATTCACTTCCTGGCTACTCTGTTTTGGTTTTTTTTGTCTGAATAACTTTTCAGAAATGTGATAGTATTTGAAACAGACTTCTCAAGACTATTCTTCTCATGAAGACTCAAAAACCAGAAAAAAAAAAAGTTAAACTGGACCACATTTAGCCCTGTCACAGAATTCCTAAAGAGACGAGAAGAGGGCAGAGGAATGATGGCTCAGGGGAATCTTTTTCTCCCCCCCACTTAGCAGCATCTGGTGTAATACGATGGCTTCAGACCATGTGGCATGGTACCAGCAACGCATCTGCACAGCCCCCCTCCCCACATTGCAAATGCATCCAGCCTCAGTTTTCCCAGTAGATTGTATCAAAAGAAAGTGCAAACTACTCTTCCAAAAGGCTCCCATTTCACATTCAGAGTGTAAATGAACAGTGTGCTGAAAACAACACCAATGTCTTTGTTTTGAAAGACAGAATGCTCTAAGAATGCCATAAATCAAAACCTCAACAATGCCTTGTTGTAAAGAAATTGTAAATATTTCCAATTTGTGAATGAAGTATATTTCGTAATTTGTTCATAAAAGATGACAAATAAAATGAAATCTAAACCAGAGAACTTAGATCTTCTGGGTTTTTTTCTTGCTAGAAATATCTTGCAAAGCTGAACCATCATGCTTGCAGTTTTGCACAACACATTGAAAGTGGTGAAGCAAGCTCAGAAAGGAGAAAAACAAAGGCTGAACAGAAGCACAGTTGAGGTCAGAACACACTGGCAATTCTGCACACCCACAACAGAGTGTGGGGTCTGTTCAAGCAGTGTGTATGTTAAGCCAGCAGCTTTAACTGTAGGGCCTACTGGCTTATGTAGTCATGAAAAATGGAAGATGTAATCTGTAACAGAACATATACAGCAAAATATTAATGTAAAATCACTCATGTTACATTGTGAGTCTACGACTGTGCTGTAAAGCCCAGCACTTCAACATGAGTTTGAGATGTGAGCACTATTGATGACTGCCAACATTTGGTGATTTATACCCATGTTCCCAGACAAGTGGGAATAGAATCTTATTATTATTCAATCTATGCCATAAAAACCTCTAGAAATTATATTACATTGTTTTGTGAATCTATATGGTATAAAATAATATTTAATTTCATTATCTTAGGATTTTCTAAGTCTGTAAAGGAGTTTCCCATCTATTTACAACATAGGAAACATCTTCACTGTGATTTAAAGCTTTCACTTAAATTTCATTAAAATTAGTTGGAAGGCCAAGCTTGAGAGTCAAAAACTGTTCCACCTTATACGGCTTCTCTTCACTTATCTACTGTCTCAAAGGGCTTTAAATATCCTCTAAGTCCCTGATATACTAATATGTATTATATACATTAGTAACTGCTAATGAGACTGTTTCAAGTTCATAAAGAATAGATATTGTCATAGCAAAAGAATTAGATGTTAAGGCATCTCCGCTCAAGGAAAGTGCTCCCCTTCCCAGGTCCCACCTGCCTTTAGATTGTCTTCCCTACTACTTTGCAGCTTGTTTGGTCTCTTCATAGGTGCCATTGCCTCTGCAGCTTGATATTCATCATTTCCTCTGCATCAGGAAATGAGATATATCTGTTCCCAGTATGTTCCCCTTCTAGGAGCACTTTTGCTGCAGCTCTGGACACACCCTGTCAATGCAGGACTAGTGTCTAAGTTGCCTGCAGAGTTTCACACAGGCTGAAGAAATCCACACTGGACATAGAGCCAGAGGAGGTGGTTCTGTAAGATTCCCTTCCTCATTCCATCAGTACAAAGAGTCTAAAGGGGCCTTATCAAAGAAAAGCAAGAGTAAAATAAAAAATTGCTCAAAAATCTGCCTCAGAACTACCTGGCTGAGGTTCAGCACTAGCTCTGGAGGACAACTGTAAAATCACGGTTCGTACAGAGGTATCTTGCGACACCTCAGGACTAGGAATTGTAGCCTCAGATCCTAGAGAGTGGTTTGGAATTGCAGTTCAGAATCTGCTCAGGAATGCCATGAAAGAACATGCCATAACACTACCCATTTAGTTATTGCAAGCACTTCATTTCCCACCATGGTAGTAGGAGTATGGGATGGTGCAGGAAAATAGGTGATTATTCTCTATCCAACATACTAGTCCAGTGCAACAGCCACTTTCTCATGCTTTGGAAAGGAAAGGAAGATACATTTTCCAAGTTCACAATGCTTGAAGCTTTACTGTAACTTGTGAAATACAACCACACCACTTCTGCTTCTTTTCAGGGGGTGCTGGAAGGAGAGAGGAGAAATCTGGGCCCCTGAGAACAAAAGATTCAATTCTTTGTGGTTTTTTTTTTCTCTTCTTTTGCTGCCAAGCCTGTAGAATGCAGAAAAACTGGCTGGTCCCTGCATTAATAAAAGCCTTGAAAATGCAAATCTGGAATCAAGACTTACAAACAAATGTGATGAAGACAACTGCTTCTACCTGAGACATACAAAAAGGATCAGGGTGGTTAGATTCAAAGTAAATTACCATAATATATGGATGTGGAGGGGAATTCTAGGAAATGTGTGACTTTGTTTAATGAAATTTTGTTTCATAACTGCATACAGAGTCCAACTGTAATGGAAATATTTTCTGTATGTTTTCATTACTGGTACAATTGAAAGGACGCTTATTCCACTAACCAGCTGTATAAAAAACAACATTTTCAATTTTCAGAATGTGACCAGCCAACATATCTACACCAATAGCTTGAAGGCTGGGCACCAAAATCCATTTTAATCTAAATAAGATGAAGCATGTACTGTCCTTGACACAGTTATTTCTGATTCATGCTGCTGTAAAAGCAGATGCTGGCTCAGATACTGTAAGAGATACTCAGCTGCTATTTACTAGGTCAAACAACACTCTTCCTTATTGAACATTGTGCATAGGACTTAGCTGGTAAGTCCATAATGTGTGTTTTAATATTTTAGGCTATATTTTAGGCTCAGTTTGGCACTTCATAGAACCTCAGCCAATGAGAAGCACACACGTTTTGAATTTGTAACAACCAACAGTTCTTACTGCAAACTGTGCAGAAAAGTGCATATAATACATTTTAAATATTTGCTTGCACAATCTTCAATATATGTTTTTTGCATTAGGACATATGAATTTCCCTTCAGATGGTCTGGGGAGGTGTGAAGGACAGTGTGGCAGGTCAGATTCTACAGGCAATTTATATGCAGTAAGCCATAATCACAAATAGTTATACTGATAACAAAATTTTCCTTGAGAGTGCGATATTGAAGACAGAGGGTAGAGAGACTATAATGGTTTAAGACATTTTTAATCCTTTCAGATCCCAGTCCCAGGCAGGTTAAGGAGTTAAAAGGAGCCTTTTATAATTAAAAGCTTAGAAATATCTAAAAGCAGACTGATATTAGACTACCATATCATTGTAGATATTACTGCATCTGTCTGCCTAAAATGGCTCTAGCTAGTCTTCCCTTTCTGTACCAAAGTGACATCTTTAGCTGCACTATAAACCTCCAACAAGTTCCACAAAGCTGCTGTACATATCGCTGGAGACAGATTTTGAAGAATATTTTTAGAACTGTATAAGGGCTAGCCAGAGAGATTCACAGTCTCCAGGGGAGGTGGAAAAAAAGAAAGAAAAAAAAAAGAAAAAGTAGAATGCTTTTGGTAAAACATAATTTGATTGGAGTGAAGATGCTAAACCCACCCTAGTTTAATATCATTAGCCTGAGGAACTCTGAGTGAACTTGGGAAGCTTGCTCAGGAAGGCTTTTTTCCCCCCTAATTATGAAGTTATGAAAATGAGATTCAGTGTTCTGAAGGAAAAGAGGGAACTGGGTGAGATTAATCAGTAGCTGGAATTTCAGCAGAAAGTTGTGCGCCTGGAGAGACTTGTGTGGCTGTGGAAGTGTTGTTCTGGTTCAGAAGGAAGCAGCTTTGATTGGGAACAAAAAGTCCAGAGGGTTGCACCAAGGACTTTTTTGTCATCTCTCTACAAAGTAGTCAAAGAAACATCGAAGACACAGGATAGACACATCTACTTCTGCCAGGGAACTAACAATAAGCTGTGTAGAGCAGCCTCACAGTTGCTCTGTGGTTCCCTCAAATGAGCCCTAAGCATATATAGAATTGGAAGTTTGTTAGGTTTTTTCCCCTTGCATTACCTCTGATTTGCTGTAAAGTATCTTTTATGTCCTTTAACTACTGAGTCACAGCAGGTTCCTTTAATGATTTCTACATCAGTATAATTTTGCTTTGTAATCAGTAGAAGGTTTTTTCCCCCAGAGATCCTTGCTGAAATCCAGTTTTAATCCTGCCATAAACTGCAAAATGTGTCCTTCTAAAAATATATGCAGTTATGGCATGTTGAACAGGTTGACCATGTACATTAATTAAAAGCAACTCTGCATCCAGGAAGATAGCTGTTTTGATGAATTGGTATAATGTGCAATAGCAACATGCTAGGAAGGCAAGCAGGAAGAGGGGTCACAAGCACAACCAAAAAAGCCTTGAACTCCAAAGTGTCACTACAATGCTGCATATAATTCCACTGATATAAAACAGGTGTATGAGTCAACACAACTTCTCTTTGTACCCCTAAGAAAGCAGACATAGATTTAAAAGGAGCTAAGAGCCTTTAGGATTTCCTGCCCTCTTTCTCACATCCCATTACTATTAGCTAGTGTGAGACAAATCAAATAATGTAAGTAGGACCACAAACTTGTGCAGCTCCTCTCCCACATCATTAGAGCTCTTTTTTCTTTCCCTCCCACTTCATGTCAATTCAAGGTAGGAGGTCATGTCTTATATTTTCCCTTATCTCTTCTCTTCTGTTAAAATACAGCTGTATCCTTTAAAGTGTTTAGTATTGAATAAATTCTTACCTTCCCTGCTCAGGGAAAGCAAACACAGATCATTGCCTTCATTTTACAGAGAAATTGCAAACGAGGCAAATCTAAATCTAAACCATGAAGTCCAAACACCCAGACTAACAGTATTAAATTCCTATGGTTTGCTACACTTACTGATATCACCTCCCCCCTAAATCCAGGCATGAACTCCAGGAATGCTGACAGCTAATATTTTTCTGAGGGCTATTTATTAACTGTGTAGCACCCTGGAAAAGTACGTGTGTCAGAGCGCCTTTGGTAACCACTACACGTAAAGGACAGTAGGTTAATATTGATACCCACACTGTGGTGGCAGCAGGAGAGATCTTGAAATGGCCCAAGTTCTGGATCTAAATGCCACAAAAGGCATGGGATTCTGTATCATCATATTTATGCAAGGGATTGCTTTGTTTCTATTTCATACTTGCTAAATATTGTACAAAACCATCAATAACACTGATAAATTTGTAAATTAAGACCTTCAGACATGAAGAAATACCTGAATGGATTTTAAGACCAGAGAGCACCTTATGATCAAATACTTTTCTGTATAGCAGAAGACACGATACTTCATCTGACAATTCTTGTATTAATCACATAACATCTGGGTAAGCAACATGTATTTTTAGAATGAAACCTGGTCTTTATTTAAAGACTTCAAAAGATGTAATCTATCACCTCCCTTATTCCAATGAGCAGAAACTTTCCCACTTTAAAGTGATTTGTTTCTATGCAGAATTTTTTGGCTTTATTTCCCAAGCACTGGCTCTTACTACGCTATTGTCTGCTAAAGTAAGAAGCCTTGGAGAAACTGGGATCAAGTCACGTCTTAACCTTCTCTTGGGTGAGCTTCTTGAATTGCCTCACTATGAGGCAGATTTCCAGACATCAAATAAAAATGTAAACTTATTCTTTCTTTCCTGCGCGTAGGAATTATGACATTATCTTTAACTATTTACCCCATTCATCCCTGCCTTACCACAGTTACAATGGTCCAATAGCCAGCAGGCTAAGATTTCTCATCTCTTTCCCTGATTGCTTTGAACTAATCTTTATTTTATTTATTTAAGGATTTTAAAATTTAATAAAATTTCATATTCTTTCAGCCTTCTTTCCCCAGTTTCTTCTCACACAAACAGCCTATTTTACCCCTAGGAGTAATAAGGAAAATAAGGAATTCCTTATGGTTTAGAATCAGTCTCCTTCCCCAGTTTCCGTCAATGGACAGACAGATCTGTTGTGTGAGTTTGTTTCAGGCTGGTAAGTTTACTTTAGCACTGACACCTATATACCTAAGGTCTTAAAATGTTTACACCATACACCAATAAGGAATTCTGCACAACCCCCATAATCCTCAAATGCAGGGCCAGTTACGATGCAGTTGTATTAATGAGGCACTCCTAGCCTGAGCTAATTAGCTAAGCTGAGGACGACAAACCTGCATACAGAACCACACGCATATGAATATATTGCTTCTGCACATTACAGATCTTGTACAGTAATTCACTGTGTGACACAGGCACACCTATGCTGCTTCAAACTCATGCCTAGTTCTGCACAGAGAGAGCTCTGCTCTCTAGCTTTCAAAGCCAACTGTCCAACAAAGCTGAAAGACTACACGGAAACTACATTTCCATCCTCACTGTGTTAAATGGCTTGCTCAAGAGGCAATGACCTTTCTTTCCCTCTCTTATATGTTAGCTTTTTCAGGGTCCATGCTATGGACTTGGGCCATGACAGCCTCTTGGCAAGTAAAGCACCCAGAATGAGCATTCAACAAAACAGCTTCAAGGATATAAATACTAATTTGTTGCAATTTGCCATTCAAGCAAGTGTTGCAATAATATTAACTTTGTGGTAACTCTATGGCTGCAGTGAAGAGCTTGTGTAGGCACAAAGGAGCCAATTGCATCCCTGTTGCAAAACTGGAAAAGTTAAACCTGGACAACTGCCTCAAACAAGGATTCTTCTGTGAAGGACAGCCTAACATTGAGATGAGTCCAATGACCAGTAACTACTCTTGGTTTGCAGCGGTGTCAATATGCATCGCCCTGGACTTTGCAAAAATAGCAATTGGATATGCACACTGAACACACAGAAGTGATCAATCAGAAGGAATGAATTTTATAAGCACAGATTTACAGGAAGGAAACAAAAGGAAAGGGGCAAACAAAGGGGTTTCTACTTCCTTCTCCCCACCTTTCCATTAGCATCCAATAATGAAAATGCCCATTTTTATCAGTCAATGCAATCACAGTTGCCTTGCCTGCACAGTCCCCTGAGGTAGACTGCGCCATCCTTCACCCCTCACAGCACCTATGTTTATAGTCTGCAATACCTGCAAGTCTTTAAGATTACTCTTTTTAATGGTTCCTCCAAGTGCACTGTGCTTAACCCCAAAAAAGTCTCATGCTTAAACTCTGAAGATTTGTTTGGAAGGCTTTTCTTTTGGTTTCAAATAAATGTACATTCTGGGGACTTCCAGAATATTCATTGAGTCAAGGAATGGAAACATAACAGATGCCCACCAGCTTACTGGCAAAGAGAAGAGGTTCTGTCAAAACAGCATATTTATTTGGAATTAAGAATCTAAATTTAAATCTTCTTCTTTGGCGACACTCATATCTTTGGCATTTACATTTCCAATGTTTATACTACTGTCTTAAGGACACTTAAGTAGAACCTTTATTTCCAAATAAAGTTTCATAACTTGGCAGGCTCATGCTCACTTTATAAATACAAGAACTTTAAATCCTTTTCCATATAAACATGTGTAATATTTCCTACCAAAAGTGTGTGACAGCCAAGAAGTTCAATTATTCTCAGTCTATAAATCTGTGCAAGACAGTTCATCCAAAATAAAGTATTAGCCCAGGCATAATTACAAATATACATGTCCAGTAAAGGTATATAAAAAAATGCCCTAAGTATGAAATAGCAGTAATTTGCAGGGAAAATTTTACTGTATGTTAGAATAACTTAGAGGTTCATTGGAATACAGTTGCAGTGAAAAATAGCAGGAGACCTTTTCCTCCTAAGAATCATAGAATGGTTTTTTGTTGGAGTTTAGAGGTCATCTAGTCCAACCCCCCTGCAGTGAGCAGGAACGTCTTTAACTACATCAGGTTGCTCAGAGCCCCGTCCAACATGACCTTGACTGTTTCTAGGGATGGGGCCTCCACTACCTCTCTGGGCAACCTGTGCCAGTGTTTCACCACCCTCATTGTAAAAAATCTTTTCCTTATATCCAGTCTAAATCTACCCTCCTTTAGTTTAAAACCGTTACCCCGTGTCCTGTCACAACAGGCCTTGGTAAAAAGATTTCCCCCATCCTTCCTACAGTCCCCCTTTAAGTACTGGAAGGCCGCAATAAGATTTCCCCACAGCCTTCTCTTCTCCAGGCAGAACAACCCTGACCCAGGTACAGGACCTTGCACTTGGTCTTGTTGAACCTGATGAGGTTCTCACAGGCCCACCTCTCCAGCTTGTCCAGGTCTCTTTGGATGACATCCTGACCTTCCTTCCTCTTTGGATGACATCCCATCCACTCCACCTAAGAGTGTCCACAGTTCTCTTCTGAGTTGGAAATTAGCAAAAAATGAGAAAGACACCCCAAGTTGTCCTCTTCTCCGGTATGCCGACAGCCCAACGGCGAGGAGGCTGCCAAGCAGACCTGTTCAGTTCCTCCTGCCAGCAAGCATCTGTGGAGATGGTCCAAAGATGTGCAACACTGATGTAGGCACTTTGCCTTCTGCTCTGAGACACAGAATGAGAACAGAAAGAAAAAAAAATATTTTTCCAACTGATGGCCTCAATACACAGTGACACATGCACAGTCCCACTGATTGCACAGGGGGCGATCACAGAAGTGGATGCTACTCACTGAGAATGAGTGTGGTGGTGTTTCAGCCCGGATTACTTAACTTTTTTAATAGATCAGCAGCAAGAGATTAGGAACAGGCTCAAGCATGGGTTTAAGTGTGCTGAACCCTGTGGCCTTCACTGTTCATAGCTCCCACCGGCTGCCAGACCGGCTGCTGCAGCCACACTGCTTTGGAAGAGCTGACCCTTGGCTGCCTGTGAGTGAACCGGGCTGCACACTCACACCACTGCTGACTCATCTGGCCATGAAGAAGTTGGGAGCATACTAAAGCACGCAATGTCCTCACACCACTCTTTGAAGTTTGACTTGAGCCTGGTTGTGCTGGTAAACCTGAGTTTAACAGGTCTGGATTTTCTTAGAAAGACTCCAGTAGGCATAGTGCAACATGGACTAAAACTGAGGCCAAGCATAATTTAAGAACATGTAAAGTTAAATCCCACTGATGAGTCTAGTACAGTGTTAAAAGGCATTAGATTCTGGTAAATGCTTTGGGTAGCTGCAAACTAGGCCTTGCAAGCCTAATAGCTTATGTGCCTTGCTCTCAAAGTGGAATATCCAAAGTTTCTTTAGATATTTTGATAGCCAGGGAGAAAGGGGTAAGCTTTGCCCCTCCAGAGGAAATATTTCCTGCTCTCAGGATCCAGAGCTCTGAATCTTTACCTTAAATTGGGCATCTGTGAAGGAACCAGGCACTTGAAAACTCAGGCTGCCTTGAGAGGACTTCATGGATCTACCTCTTGAATCACACCTCAACAGCAAAAGCCCGTTTTGCTCAGCCTGAATGCATTCAAGCTCCTATCCCCGTTTCTCAGGAGTGTTCACCAAATGTCTTGCTAAAGGTTAAGCTGGGAGGCCCTCTTCTGTCGAAGTGAAGCATGCATAATTTACTGCACAGAAGAGCACACAAAGCAGCACAACTCTGGGAACTACTGATTAGGAGAGTGAGCTACAAGGCCTGAATTTTGCTGTCAGCTTGTTGCAGCATTACTTTCAGGGTTGGGTGTCAGGGGTGGTGACTGAAGTGGTTCTTTTCCCCATGACTCCCTAAGCAAACCTGAAAGCAAAAGCAGACTACTGAAATAAGCAGCATTACCCAACACCACCTCCTCTCCAGAAGCTGCAGGACAGCTCAGTTCTAACCCTACTCTTTTTCCTGTCCTCTCTCAGCCATACAGCTGGGTTGTTAAAGCACTCCCTTACACTGCAGGTTTGCATCTCCTCCAGCTGGGAAGGGAATCAAAGCCACTTCCCAGCTCACTCTTCTAGCCACTGCATAAAATAAAGGCTTGTCATCACTTCCATTTGAAAAAAAAGACTACAAATGTGTGTGTGTGTAGGCGTGCGTATGTGTGTGTGTAGGCGGGTGGGAGCAGACAGCTGATACTATTCATGTATTTTACAAGTATTCTCATCACATCACAGATTAGGGCCCTCAGGACATGGTCTGCTTAGAGGTTGGCTCCCAACAAGGTTTAGGATGGAGCTGGAGAAGGAGCCTCTTGAAGGGGACAGGTTAGCCCTGTGTACCATGCTGAGCTTCAGGCAGCACAGAACAACACATACTGAGCTTTGTCCCAGGATTAAAATGGAATTTCTGAACTGGCACTTGAAATCTCTCTCAGCCCTGCTTTAACTGTTTAAGCCTTTCATAGGATCTGATTCTTTTTGTACAACAGTTCAGACCTTTATCCCATCACCACAATGCAGCCTAACAACAGTTCCTGCATTGGTATATCCAGGCATGAACCTGTAGAACATCACGGATTCTTTGTCCTTGCCATAAGCAATGCAGTAAAAAAAAAAAAGGGGAAGACCCCACATTAGCTGAAAATTCTATTTCAGACTTAATAAGCAAACATTTTTTTTCACTCTGAGATGTAAAGAATTCAACCAAAACTCTCAACAGCCAAAACACCATTATCTCCTCTTTCTTACTCTGGCTGAAAATCAGTATTACCACCATTTAAGTCAGTAAGGTTAAGAGCAGACACGGGAGAAGAATCAGTTCTGACTGGTCAACGCCGAGACCCTTTCAAAATCATCCAAACATATAGTGCATGCATAAAATTAACTAGTGAGGTGTACAAGCTGCAACTGAAAGCATAAATAACTTGTGCAAGTCAGTGTTTTTGAGGTTGTCCCTTCCTATTATTTCCTAAAGCAACTGTGTCCAATACTTTTGTATTCCTTTCTTCATTACAGTATTGCCCAAAGGAATGATGATAGCCCACTACTGAGATTAGATCACTTGAAAGACTTTTACTCTGCAAACCATCTTTCACTGGAATTATTTTGAAGATGACAAATATCTGCTTTTTCTACCTGTGATAAAAAATAAAATAATTTTAAAATACTTTACATGAAAGAAAAGACTTTGAATTTTGATAATTTATTCCAGTAAATCTGAGGTAGTTACACCATTAGTAACCCAAAGCTTTTGTACAAAGCTGTTGTTCATCGAAAGCAGCTCAGGGTTCAAAGGCTTCATTGATTACCTTTTTTTTATCCTTCCTAGCTGAAAAGGGACCGGATAGATTTTCTTTTCCCCATTGTTGCAGTGACAAGCTAGTTTTCCCCAAAATTTAGCGTCTTATTGTTGCTATGGCACTTTCTGATTCTTTGTATGCTGACAACAGTATGAATCCTCACATTGACTTTAGCCGGCAGTTTTTCAGGTGATTTCAGTTTTTCAGGTTCTCCTTAGCTATAAGTAATTTTGTCCCATGGCTTGGAATACTGGAAAGAAAAGACCTCATTGTGTAGACTTAAAAGCAGTACAACTACTGTGACATGGCAAAGTATGACTATTTTGGTTACTTCTGTGGTCTTGTCATAGTGAGATAAACTACCTTTCTTTAATAATAACAATACAGCTGTAGTTCAGTCTCTCTTACCAATGAGTATAGATGTAATCACCTGCAAATGCTGCAAAGGGACCCATGACTACACAAAATCATTGCTTTTATAGGAGGAACACTGAAAGGCAGGGTTCAAATTCTGTTTAAAGAATCAAATATATGTGCCATATTACTGGCTCAGTGGCTGAAATAACACCATGTAAAAATAATAATACATCCAAATAAGCAAAAAAGCATATTTTATCTAGTAATGTCAAAGCACTTAATGAGCATGAGTTAAAGCTTACATCTGTGTGAGGTTGATGCTATTGTATCAAACTGATATGTAATATGAAGTCAAGATAAATACAGCCAAGCTGATGGGCCCAAAGTCTCAAACTCAATCACTGTCAGGGCCCTGAGCATACTCGCTCCCTCCTGGAAGTTTGGCTGCTTGGGCTAAGACCCAACCTCATCAAGCTGCTGTCAGGCCTTGAAACAGTTATGAAGAAAGAACTGTCTTAGAAAAAGCTGGGAGAAGCCTCAGTAGAAACTCTCCCCTTTTCTTGGGAGATGCATTTAAGCAGAGGCTCACCCTTGATCCCTTTTTCAGGAGCACATGTGCTTGGTCTTGAATCCTCCAATTTGGAACCTCACCCTGACCTGGCAACTTGATTTTTAGGCTTTTAGGCTTGACCTAAGACTTGCCTCCTCTCTACAGATCTGTTTGGCTTTTAGTGGACCCCAGCTGACCCTGGTTACCACCACAGACATGCTCTGCTCTTCTAGGTCAGGTCTTATGGGACAGTGCCCTACACCCTGGCAATCACTAGCAGGACCATATGGATAAACCAAACATCTAATTTTAACTTTAACTATTAGGCAACATGCCTTACAGACACATGTACACGCAAGTCAACATAAACACAAGGTTAGGCTTACAAAAATAGTATAGGAAACCACCAATTACATGACCATAATTTTAAAAGAAAAATTTGTTGTATTTCCAGAATGTTAAGTGTCTGAGAAACTCTTTTAGGGCAAGAGCAGAAAGAACTGTTTTACAGCAGTAATATATGGCTTATCACCACCAGTAAGAAACTTCAGCATGCTTTGCCTCACCATTTCAACAGGGCTATTATACTCTTTAGCTACTTATTAACCTAATCAGTAGTGACCAAAAAAATAAAAAGGAAATCACACACCATGAGCCTCTTACTAATCACAAATAATGCCATAATAATAGTAGCTAGTCCCAAGAGGAAGGCTTTTTAGTTGATTTTGCAGATAGAATACTCAAACAGCTAAGCTGCATGTTTAACTGATGTAATTCAGGAAATCAGATCATTTTCTTTCAGCATATTTGAGTTCTTTTATTGACGGGAGCACTCGCAAGTAGCACGAATAGCTGGAGATTTTTAAAAGAAATTAATTTAATTAAGGAAAATAAAAGCAAATATTTTTAAAACCATGCAAAACATGCTAATATAGATGTTTACAAAGTATAAATCATGGATAAAGCCTGTGTGGTAAGTGCAAATTATTCTAATTGCACAATTCAATCAAGCTGTCTGTAGATTCAAATTCCTCCTTAAAACATACAAGTATTCTTTAAATTCTTTCACTATTAGCTCATTAAACTCAAAATATAAACTTATATAAATAAACACACTTAGCATTTCAGCTTCCCACTCATGTCCCTCTTCCTTCACATATATCTAATATGTACAGTCCTTATCCTTACAAAAATGCATGCAATGAAGAAATACCCTGTGGGAAGTTACACTGATTTCAACAGAAGTTCTCATTTATATGTCTTAGCAAACTTATAAGAATATATAAGAGTAATACAGGGTCTGGGTACAGACTTTATGCAAGGTAGGCATTAAACACAAGTAGTTAAAATGGCTGCTCTGTGCCCTGCTGTCCTGGTCTAGCCTCCTCTCCTCCCCACATGCTCCACAGCAACGGTGCTGTGGAGAGACTGCAGGGTGTTGGATGAGCCCAGGAGACTGGTTCACTGGTCAGAGAATAATTTAAACTCCTAATTCAAAATCCTGTTGGATTGCCTTCTTTGTCAGAGGCCAGCCTAGCCTAGGCAGCTACATTGCCTGTGGAAATACCTGAGAGTCCAGTCCTTGCCAACCCTTTGACATGTTCTTTTCTGTTAGCACGAGCAGTTTCACTGAAGCCCATTTTCAGAGCAAAGCAATCTGTGCGCCTAAGTGTTGAAGAGTTGAGATTTAAAACGCTGTGCAATTAGAGGCTGGCAATGTGACATTGCCGAATTTCCTTCAGCACCTTATCATTAGCAAATATCAGCAATATCACAACACTGAGCAGCACTGAGAGTTGCAAGTGGAGGGTGACATTATTTCTGGAGCCCAGAGTGCTTTGAAAACGCCTGTTTCAATTTGCAAAGTACGCTGATGCAATACACTGCTGTTGTGCTGAGTAAACATGTTAGTAACGCTTTGCCTCATCCACCATATACTACACAATCTGAAATATCTGCTGAGCAGCAGTACAACAAACATCACTAAAATGTCAGTGAACCAACAGTAACCACATAGTGGCATCTAGGACAATTATTTCACAATTCAGGTTGAGAGGACTACTGCAGAACTCAGCAATCACAGTGCTGCAATTTTCAGTGAAAGATAGTTGCTATTTTATGGATAACAAACATGGTGGCATTGCTGTTTAACATCTGTTTAACTGAACAGTGGCATCCTGTTTAACATCTTCATTAATGAGGTGGGTGATGGGACACAGCATAACCTCAGCATGTTTGCAGATAACAAAAGAGGAGGAAGAGTGGTTGATGTGCCAGAGGGTTGTGCTGCCATCCAGAGGGACCTTGACAACATGGAGAAATAGGATGACAGGAACCTCATGAAGTTCAACAAGAAGTGCAAAATCCTGCATCTGTGGAGAAACAATGCCATGCACCAGTATATGATGGGGGCCACCCAGGTGGAAAGCAGCTTGGCATAAAATTACCTGGTGGTCCTGGTGGACACCAAGTTGAACATGAGTCAACAATGTGCCCTCTGCTGCAAAGAAGGCAAATGGTATCCTCAGCTGCATTAGATAACATATTGCCAGCAGGTTGAGGGAGCTGATCCTTCCCCTCTACTCACCATAGATGAGGCCATACCTGGAGTACAGCTAACAACCACCAGGGTCTCTGGAGAAGTCTGTCCATGACAAATTGCCACAATAGAGTCATGGCCTCTGTTCATCTCTGGAGCAGGAGGAATACAATCACATGTATCTCACACTATCTCACCTAGCAACTAGAGAGTATTTTCTAAGCATATCTGTTCTGCTTTCCTCAGCTCTTACTAGTATGAACTCTGATTTGAAAGACTGCCGTGGCCCTATTTGTGTCACTGCCAAGTATTTATTTTTCTGTAATGAAGCTGTCATTTAATCTAGAATCACAGAATAATTTAAGTCAGATGGGATCTTTGGAGGCCATCTGGTCCAAAGCATTTTTTTATTCTCTCCAAGAACAGGGATCCCACAGTTTCTCCAAGCAATCTGTTCTAGCATTTGATCACCCTAATTGTAAAGAATTCTTTCCTTGTATCTATTAAGAATTTCCCCTGCTACAACTTGCACCCCTTGCCTCTCATTCTTTCACTGTGCAATGCCAGGAAGACTATGCATCCATCTTCTCCATAGCTAATTGTTAGGTGTTGAAGATAGCCAATTAATTCCCTTGTTGGCTTCCGCTTCTCCAGACTGAACAAGGCCAGCTCTCTCAGCCTCAGTCATTGTGCTATCGTTCCCCTGTGTCAAATATGGCACAGCAGTGTATGTCGTTTACTTATTGAAGAGATTAGCAGTATTTCGTTAACCATACTTATTAATGATGCAAGCCTGGCTAAATGGGACTCAACTGTCTGTGTCTTTACTAGCCAGAGTGCTCAAGGATTGCTACCATGTTAATCCTGCATAGTAGAGGCAGAAACCAATTCTAAAGGCCCGGTACAGAATGTACTGAAATCAAAGTAAAAACTCAGTCTTGGCTTTAAGTCAAGACACTCCAGTTTTCAAACCCGTTACATCTCTTTTCACAATGAAACAGAAAAACGAGGAGTTCTCCCCACTCAGTCAGCTTGGTATTTTTCAATAGGTCCAACAAGCACTTGAAAAAAGTTCCATTGCATTATGCAGAAATGAGAATTAGAGACGAAGTAAGTTATTCCTCACATACAGAGCAGAAGTACTTTCACAATGTAATCTTAAGTCTTCAGATCCCTCTGTAGATTTCTAAGGCCCAAACAGAAGCAGATCCACTGGATACTATTTTGTTACTCTACATGATGCCAATAACTACACCCATTTTCCCAGCTGCCATTGTTTCATGAGATGGCACTCATATTTCTTGTCTTTTATGTGCTCTAAAATGACAGCAATAATTGCTGACTATGTGCATTAATATAGGTCAACTCATGGGGTTGACCTTTAGGGCAAATGGCAGCATGGCAGGCATTACACTCTCCCTCCATCACACACAAGGGACTTCCTCTCCAGCTACTTGGTACATAAGTAACTGCCTATCCTGTGTGCAAGCCAGTGCTGGCAGAGCTGGCAGGATACACTCTGTTGGACTGGAGTGGAAACGCAGAGCACTGCATTGCCCAGATGGCAACCATGCGCTACACTTCTATCAAACAGACACCTTTGCCTTGGAGAGTGGGTGTGATGTTGAGGACCACACTTGGGTACCTCTCTGATGGAGCAAGCATGCTGTGCTAGTCTTTACTCAGAAAAATTCCTTTAGCTTCAGCTGAAATTTGCTTGAGTGTATACTAACAAATACCTTGGGATTTGAGTATTGCATCTCATTTGCTTCCAGGAAAATGGTGATGGTAAAAATAACGATGAGAACCTTGTGATTAATGTCACATTTAAGTTTACATAAAGGACAACACTGCACTTCAGAAATTTCTCATGCTCTTAAGGGATTTGGGTAAGTGAAAAGAGAGTCTGAAATGAAAGCAGGATTTTGCCCACACTGCATTGTTTTTTTACTACTTTCACCAGCCTAGGGAACATTAAAATTGTACTTTTGTCATGACCTCACAGAAGAGTCCCTAATTCTCATGTTATGTTTTGCTTTGGTTGTTGTGTGATTTGTCATTTTGGGTTGTTGTTGGTTTGGTGGTTTTTTTGGGGTTTGTTTTTTGTTGTTTTTTTTTTTTTTTTTTTTTTTTTTTTTACTATAACCATTACTTCTGTTATCTTGGGATTTTTGCATGTGGGTGGATGAACGTGATGCTAAGCAGTTGAATCAGTTCAATGAGAACCCTGTGAGCTGCCAAATTAAACCGTGAACTCAGCAGGAAGTTAAGTGACGACAGAAAATTTTCTCTTTAAACTAGGACAACCTGGCAATTGCCTAAAAAATTATGCTATGTCTATTCTTACGCCCTAGCATTCAGAGGTATCATTCAGGCATCAAGTGATACCTAGCACTGAATCACTCAGAGGTGAGTGACTCTGAAACACTTCTCAAGGTAAGAGCTACTACAGGCACAGTACATTGGAGATTACCTAAACTACTGCAGGTGCCTTTGCTTCAGCACCTAGAGCTGCAGTACTCAAATGCAGATGGTGACATCAAGCTCTTCAGTATCCGCCCAGAATAATGCCCTTTATTTGCCTGAAGGTACATAATGCTGCTAATGATAGTCAAAGGCTCAGTTCTTCTAAGGCAGTGGCATTAGAGAGTTTCTGAAGTTGTACACACTGCCTGAGAAGGGCAGCAGAAAAATAATAAATCTGGAATTGTTTTAGACTGATGACATTTTTTTTATGCTCAGCTTCAAGCAGAGACTGAGGACGAATTCCTTCATCATTTAGGCACATCTTTATATATAATATACTGACTCAAAATAAGTAAAAGCTTATCTTTCATTTAACAAAGAATATGCCTGGAAATGGAATGCCAGTATTTTTGGAGATTTTGTTCAGAATAAGCAGCCAAACATTATGATGTTTACTCAGCCTCTTTGGTTTACAGCATGAGAACACAATTCCCATCAGATTTGAGGCATTTTTTTCATTCCTGTAGGTTAGAAACACAACAACTTCTTTTTATGATATCCAAACAAGACCATATAGTCAAAAGTCAAAACATTTTGTACCTCAAAAATTAATTGGCTCTCATTTCCGTTACATTTGGGGTAAAAGCTTCAGTTTCTCCAGCCTTTCAATAGAAAAACATATCTCTTTAACTGCATCAGAAAATACAGACAAAAGAAAACAGAATAATTTGTTACCATAAATACAGGTGATACCCAATCTACCTGTTAAAGTCTGTAGATGAAAAGAAAAAAATATCCACATAACTGAATACCTCATTCTCTTTTTTAATACTTCTCAAGTGTCAACCCTCCTGAAACTCACTTGCAAAAATCAGACTGTGGGACTGGAGCTTTAGTTTGAAAGGAGCTTAGCAGATACAATCAAATCTCTTCCATTCAAACTGGTGGTTACTTTGGATCTCTCTTAAATGGCAAACCCCTCAGATTAGGGACCTGGTCTCCAGGCCAGAAGGGTTAACAGCTTTTCATTAAAAGTAATAAGAAGAAGGTAATAGATGCAAAATTGGGAACAGCACTAGAAATTGAAAATTCCTGTGTCCCACCAAAAACTATATCATTTCTAGAGTTTTGTCTCAGCAAGCTTTTAGGTCAAAATGTCTGAATGTTCTTTATTTCATGATAAATATGTCTTCATAATTCTTTACGTGATTTAAAGGGATACAAACATTAGAAAGATAGAGAACTAGTAGAATCAGATGATTTTGTCTTCTGTAGTATCTTGAAGTACAGGAGTCATAAAGCAGGATGGCAAAAAGACATTTTTCTACTCTTAATAGCAGCTGGCTTTTCTGGAGGCAATCCCCGGTGGATCCTTAACCCCTATCTTTCCCGACAATTTTTAAAAAGCTTAGTAAAGGGTTGCTTTAAGTTTCTCGGAGTACGAACCACAAAGTAACACAGCCAGATTGTTAAGAGACACCTCATTTACCCCGTTTACAACATATGCATCCATCTCATTTCTTAGCACAATTTGTCAGAAGCATTTACAATGCTGTAGAAAAGCCTTACTGTGCTTTACGTTGGCATAGGCTGCTTCCCTCCCTTGTTTCTGTGGCAACATCACCCCTTGTATACATGGGAAAAGTCACGTTCTCACATTATTTGCTGTACTTTCAGCCAGTATCTGAACACACTTCACTCACTGGCTGGAAACATGGAGGAGAGACTCAGCATCAGGTCAACAGCCAGATCTCCACAGGCCATGATGTCTCTACCATTGAAAGTCTGCCTTCAAACACAAGCAAAGCTGGAGAGGGGCACCACAGCCAGCACCAGCTGTCCTACAGCAGGTTCTCTCATTTCCACAGATGTAAGGCCAGGGAGCTACTTGGATACAGTTCTTTCAGTAATTATAGATGAGATGTTTTATCTCCAGAAAAGTGATTCACAGTGTAGGCAATACTGATGGCCAACCACATCAGCCTTTTCCTGGCAGGCAGCAACCTACTGGGAGAATCAAGGGCCAAAGGCAAATCCAGCCAGGCCCCAACTGTTAGGAGACGTCCATCGCAGACATCATAAATGTCACTACAAATCAAGACAAATTATTTGCTGAAAAATTTTACCATAATTGCTGTCTTATCCCATTTCTTTCCCTTTATGTTTTTCTAAGTCATCTCCTAGCTACTAAAGATTGACCTAGTAATCGCTGACAAAACAAAGCACAGTCCACATACTGTAATACAGATTAAATTTTCAGCCTGCCATGCAGTTACTATCCTTCTCTTGGACGACAGCAGTTTTCAGTATCAAGGCTTTAGTGTGCCATCTGGTGGATTTTCAGCATCTGGTACATTTTGTTTGTGTACAAACCCAGTCATACAGCGATGCCTGATATACTGACAGGAGTATCTACCTTCTTTGGCCAATGCCTTTGTTAAAGAAAAAACAATATTCATCTTATCATCCCATATTTGCTCAAAATAGGTTTTTGCCTGAGCGTAATAACTTAATTCCTCTCATATTTCCAGTCAAATAAGTTTTTTACTTTACCTTTAGCTAGTCTTTTACATTGATTGATTTTATAGGTAATTGAATGGTGGCACTCTTAAAAAAATTCCACAAAACTAGCCTAACAGAATTCCATATTTAGGGCCACAAGTTGAGACCCTCAGTGACATTCAGATGTTTAATTCTCACTGACCAAACGTGCTAGCATTAGACTATTTGGGATGAGGGTCAAAGATACTGAAGCAAACCTATTACCATACAACTTCAACCAAAACTGAGAGTTTGAGTACTGATTCTTCATCCTAAGTACCACAGCAACAACTGCCATTAAAAATCCTGCAGGTTTTTAAGATGCCACATGAAAAATGTGAAGTCAGCTGAAATATCTGGAAAAAAATCAGAGCACGAGTTTTCTACTGTAGCCACCTTTTCTTTGTAACTGTGAGGCATTTCTTCATTTCTCTTTTTTTATAGAGCACGAGTTGTGTGATGGGGAACCTGGGATGGATTCAATTTCAAAATGCACAAAGTCCTTTGAGCGCATGGCCCTAAGAGGGAGCGTAACCTCTACTCCAGCACAGCACCACAGGCACTGTTCCACTCTGCACGAGACGCAGTGTATTCCATTGCAGCTAAGGCTTCCAGGATTTCAATGCTGGATGGAGGCTGCCCTCTGAATGAATGAGTTGCAAGTGCCACAAAAGAGCATGAATGGGCAGTTGGACAAGGCTTCTACCCAACATATGATGTCAATTCAGAAACCTGGATTGAAGACGGCAATGACTGTGTGGGAATAAAAGAAAAGACCAGCTGAGAGGTGCTGGATATGTGGCTGTTAAGGAATCTGCTTACAGGAGTCTGGCCTTCTTTCCATAAAGAGAAAACAAGACAAACACAGATAAAACAGAAAGGAAAAGAACAGCAGTGATTGAAAATGCAGCTTTTGTTTTTGGTCCCAATTGTTACTGGCAACCTGACCGCTAGAGGAAAACAGGCTCAGCACAGATTTATCAGCCACTGTGAGACCTGGCAAACATACCAACGCTGTGCTGTTTTAGACATTGATTTTAGCTGCCTTTTTGGACACAGGCTCGCTGTAGTGCTGCTAAAAGGTCAGCTGAGACAGACTGTTTCTAAAATGAAAGCTAACATCAAGAAGTGAAAAGAAGATATACAACTAGGGAAGAAAAAGAAGACAAGAAATGAATGTGAGGATATCAGGATTTAAGTGTTACAGCCAGGTGGTTTTCAGAACTGAACTGCAACTGGGGGAGGTGGCAGTTGGACTGAGATTCCTGTCTTTGGTCAGGACATCTTTTACAATCAGGGAATGAATGAAAGCCCAAGTCATACGATGGGGCTGAAGTCTCCAGGAGAATGCAAAACAATGCCACTTTTGGTACAGACGGGTTATGTTGCATCAGCAAGCAGTGTGACCTGACAGATGTAGATTTGCAGAGAAAAACGGCTGTGCTGGGATCAGGTATCTATACTACAAGTTTAAAGGAGGTTATTCTGAATTAGCTCTGGCCTGACCCTACAGGCTTAATGACCATTAGGATTTAAAGTTCATTCTCCAGATCACTTTAGCCTGAGAGGAAACCTGGAAGTCCCAAGAGCACTTGCAATGATAATCAAAGCAGAGTATCAGGGATAAATGGAGATTCAATCAGAAAGTGCAGACCTGATCCCAGCTGAAGTACCTACACAAGGCCATAGCCCCATCTGCCTTGGGGAACAATTCTTGGCTTCAATTCAGGCCAAGTGGTGGCACAGCTGCTAAAACACAACTTTCTTTAAAGACTACTGGCCTTGTCCATGTAGTTTAGGGTTTAGCCCAGCCCAGTGTAGGTCCCATAGAGTATCTCTAGGCTTTAAGACATTATTATTTTGCTGTAGGTTTTCAATTTAGAGTGCCTGATATAAAGCAAAAAAAATTTTGCAGCCTGCCAGAGTGAGATTTTCGCTAGGCTGCGAAAAAGTGCATGTGCTGCAGGCTCCGGGGCACAGCACACACGAGTAGGCAGTCTTCTGGGGACAGAATTCCGCGGGGATAACCCCAGACTGCTGCAGGAGCAGAGGGAGGGAGCCCTTCTGGCACCATCTTGTCCAACATGCCTACAGGGAGAAAGAGAAAAGTCCACATTTTTGTTCATGCTGCCTTTCCACCTTACTCTGTGCTCTTAAAGGGGCAGAGTTAGGTTTTTATTACCCCGGTTAATGCTGGGCGCATTCCTCTGTCCGTTATATGTTCTCACTGCAAACAAAATCCAATCATAAATAAAAGTTATAAAATGTATGTTTCATTTAGGAATAGAAGTAGATGTAGTTATTGTCTACAATAATTATTGTCTACAATGTCTATTGGTTAAGGTCTTTAACCAAGACTGAAAGCACACTGCTAGAATTAAATATGATCTGAATTGATGAAACAAAAAATAGAGATATTTCATCCAGAAAGCTGAGAGCATATAACATACAATTAATTTCAACAGACATTAAATACCTCACAGAATTAAAGCCACAAGAGAATACAGATTACAGTAGTCCAAGACATTTTCTCTTTCAATATTGCAAGTTCAGTCTGACATCTGAAAGCCGTTTTTATGTCCGTTCTTTCACACTAATCCGACTTTACTTGCAGTAAAGTACTGCAAATTATACCATTTGTTTTACCTGTGAAAACTTACAACATTCTGCTTTAGCAGTACGTTCAGACAAAGAAAAAATTCTGGTGATGTAACAGTTTAGTAGCTTTGAAGGCTTTTGCATCATGGGAGTTCAAGGATTTCTGATACATGATGTAAGGTTGTTTTCATAAAAGAACAGCGTTTCTGAGGCCCCACAGCATAAACAGAATTTCAATACCTTTAATGAAATTGAGATCTCAAAAATTTATTTTTACAACTCTCCGTGTGGATTCAATCAGTTTGAAAGTGTACATTTACTAAAACAAGTTAAGCTGATATAAATTATATTTAAATCAAAGAAGGAATACTTTTTTCAAGGTTTTGCACCAGCTCAGTTAAATCAGTTTAAAATCAGCTCTTAAGGCAATACTACGCAACTTTGTGCTCATTGGAAGTCTGACTTTTCTGAACAAAGTCTTTACTAACAGCCACAAGTTCCACTGGTTGCAACAAAATAAGCCTTTTTTTTTTTTTTTTTTTTGCTATTACTGAGTCTCACTTTGTAGGTGATTTGCAATGTACAGTGCACCCGCATCCCTTCTAATGATTTTTGTAATTTTATCTTTCTTTTTAACTTTTAACATGTGCTTAATGAAGTGTTACGAAATTTCTCATGTACAAAATAGACTCAGGCCCTAGCAACAGAAAACAAATTCAAGTCTTATCGTTGCCATACAGAGGGAACACCATTCAAGGTAATTTGACACCATAACGGTATCTTTTGTCTAAATGACGAAATGTTCGATTTAAGTTCACGATGACATCGTAACACAGCGCTTTATGTAAACTACCAGATGTTTGGTTTAGGTTCACGGGGCAACTGGAGGCAGGAGGGGGACATTCCATGCAAAACCAGTTGGAAAGCGAAAATGAATCATGCCGGTATCATCTGAAGAGGAAGGAAACGGTGCGCCTGAGCGGCGGACACGACGGGTTACGGAGACAAACCGCTGCTCGCAGGTGCTGCCACAGGCCGCCCCATCCGCCCAGGGCTGCCGCCAGAGGGGAGAAAGGCGCCGCTGGGCGGCGGGAACCCGGGGGGCCGCAACCCCGGCCCGCGGGCCCTGGGACACGGGGATACCCCGGCACCCGCACGGCCCCCCGCTACTGGCGTACTGGACCAGCCAACGCGCTCCGCCGCCGGGGCACCCGCCATGACGGCCCCTCACGCCGCACTCGGAAGCGCGTCACTCCCGGCGGCCGCGACCCCGCCACTCCGCGCCCCCGCCCCACCGGATGGTGCGTGACGCCATCGCGCCGCGCCGCGCGCTGCCGCCGCCGCCCGCAACATGGCCGTGGCGGGGGAGCTGCCGCCGCCGCTCGCCGCGCCGCTGCCGGCGGCCGCCGCCATCCCCTCCTTCGCCGTGGCCCGCGGCCTGGTGGGGCGCCGCTACTCGTGCCTGGTGGTGGCGCCGCACCGCAGGCACGTCGCGCTGGCGCCGCGCTACCTGGGCCGCAAGCGCACCGGCATCCGCGCCCAGCTGGACGCCGAGCTCCTGCGCTACTCGGAGAGGTGCGGCCGGGGAGGGGGCGCGGCCCGGCTCGGGGACGCCTCAGCCCGCCCGGGGCCCCGCCTGGGCCCGCCGCGGCCGGCGGGAGCGACCCCCGCCCCGCCGGTGGCCCTCCCCGGCCTGGCAGCTAACGGGGGCGGTGTGGGGTTGTGTGTGTCCTTTCTCCTCCTTCCAGCCTTCAGGGAGTGCCGGTGGCGTACGACAACATCAAAGTGGTGGGCGAGCTCGGGGACATCTATGACGACCAAGGGTTCATCCACCTGAACATCGAGGCGGACTTCGTCATCTTCAGCCCCAAGAAAGGGAAAAAACTGAAGGTATGTGAACGCGCTGACGCCTCACGGCGCGGCTTTCTCATGAAGTAATCACGGCTTGTCTTATCTCCGTCATCAGCGGGGGTCTGGGACTTAGGTGTAGTTATATTTTAGTTTATATTAGTAGTTTGCTCCTGTAGGAGTAGTTTAGTAGCGGTTTGTAGCAGTAGTTTTTATTTTCATTTATCTGTTCTCTCCGTCCTTATGTTTGTTAAATTTATATATAACGTTTGCTTATTAAAACATTGCATTATAAGTGTTACATATTGTTAAATACTATATCATAATTTTGTATATCATATATATTGATGCTTCTTTCTGAAGAGCAGATAATTCTCAAACAGGAGTGTTTGTTCTTCTTTAATAGTGGCAGAAATGTTTAGGATGTTCACGTGAGTTTATTTCCTTCCAGTACAAGAGCAGTACATCGAGTTGAAGCCTGCCTTTTAGTCAAAGGAAATGTCTGACAGACAAAACACCTCGGAGCTTGTTAACACCCTTGCATCATACTTGCGGGAAAAATAAGTTGAGAGTTGGCTTACATTCGTTGTTGTGCCATACCTTTTGCAGTGTAGCTTGTGTCTTTCTAAATGTGATTAGGAAATGGGTGGCTCCTCTTGCTAGGAAGAGAATGGAAAAGCGCTCAGTATCTTTCAATCATCATTGGGAAAAACAAAGGTGAATAACGTTTGGCGTGCGAATGTGTCAGAACCGGACTGAGTGGAGTACTTAAGAGCTTTTTATGTGTCATCTGTCTCTGTAGCAGCTAAGTAGTGCTGTGCCAGCATGAAGGCCGTTTTAGGCAAGTGAATCAGACTTAAAATGGCTTTAAAGCAAAGTTGATGGCTGTAATGTGAGGTAAGAGTTACCCGTTCTATTCAGGTACTCACTGTGGCTAAAAATCATGTTTTGACACTCTTTCTCTTGCAGATAGAGGTTCATTTCTATTTTGGGAGGAACTGTAGGAAGAATGGCTTAGATTGTAGTGAAGAAGAGTTAATTTATTTGCTAGATAAACTGACCTTTTAAGTCTTGTCGAAAAGTGTCCATATATGAAATCAAATATATATCATGTATGCATATAAAGGAATGATCTCTCCTGTACTTAATATAACATTCTTTTTCCTTTTTAGGGTATAATTAATAAAGTGGCCCCTAGTCATATTGGCTGCCTGATACATGGATGCTTCAATGCTTCTATCCCTAAACCTGAACAAATGTCGATTGTACAGTGGCAAGAACTGGGTTTAAAAATAGGGGATGAACTGAAATTTCAAGTATTGCACTTGGATTCTGATGCAGCTGGGGTGTTCTTCATTCGAGGAGGACTCACTAAAAGCAGGTGCTGTGCCATACTAGAGAATATTTTAACTGTTTTAATGGGCTTGTTACAAGCTAAATGATTTGAATTAACATCTTAATCTTTCAGCTTTCTCTGTCTATATATAGGCTTTGTTAGTTATCTTAAGCTAAACTTTCTGGTGTTAAGGACTTGCATGGAGATTTTTTCTGGAAGAATAAAAATAGTTTGGTTTTTCTTAGCTTTAAAAATCTAAGTGTGCTGACCTGTAAATTGGTGATTGCATGAATAGTACATGTTCACGAAATGTATAGAATGGTTGTGTTTATGAATGTGCGTAGGCTTTTCAAGTGAAAAACACTCAATTCCTGAACACAAAGTTTATATTTGTATTTACACACAGACGTGTTATATAACCACAAAGGGCTCTATGAGGATGGCATAAATGCTTGCTGAAACATGAGGATATACTTGGTCTCAACAATGATACAAGAAAATGCATCACCTTCCTTTCGCTTATACCTCTAAATTTTTAGAGCAGCTTTCTAAAAATCTTAATAGTGATATCTTTAAAAAAGTTCATTCAGATTTTTTTTTAAATGGTCATTTTCTGAGCAACTTTTTTTTGTCAACATGGCTATGTTTGTAATTAAACGTGAAATATTACTACTGCTGACAAAATCATAAGATTTTGGGTGTTGTTTGGTTTTTGGTGGTTTTTTTCTTTTTTTTTTTTTAATCTGGAAGGATGCCCTGGATTGTTTCAGTGAACTTACAATGAAACTTAACGATTTTGTCCTCAGTGCCTCTGGAGTCATCTCCTCCTCCATGATTTTTAACTGCATTATTTCCACATTTGTCTTCCTAGACATTTTCTCCAGCAGTCTCAGTTGCAAGGTACCTGCTGGGTTTTTGGATTTTGTTTGCTTTTCTTTTTTTTTCCTTCTTTTTTTTTGGCTCTTCTGGCATCACCTTTGTTTTAACTGTATAGACTTCAACAAGGCAGATGCTTGGTAAAAACAGCAGTGTGTCTCATGTGTGATTAAACAAGCTGTTGGCTGTGCGTCCTTGTGAATAACTTAAAAAAAAGGTTTACTACACAATGTGCAATTGTGAGTTAGTGGATGAAGGAGTACCAGAACAGAGGAAGTATCAGAATGGTCTGTAGAGCATTTTAGAGAAGAAATTTAGGCTAAGATTTGAAAGATAATATTGATTCTGTGGTAAGAAGGAAGCTAGTCAGGTAATAGAAATAACTCGAAAGTATTAAATTGGCTTTATGACTTTCTGAAACTTCAGTATCATGTTCTCTATTTTTTTTGTTTTTAGCAAATGCTTATCTTTTACCTACTTGGTATAAATACTGTGTTTTAGCCAATTTTGACATTTCACTGTGTGAGATGCACTTCAGTGTCTCCACTTCAGCTTAGTTAGTATATTTCTTTACAGCATGCAGCCCAGACAATCTGAGACCATCACTGACAGTACAAATGGAGGTGAAATTCAAAACCTTGACCACCAGGAAAATGGCTTCAATGACTCTGGGGGAAATAATGTCACAGAGGAGCCTCAAGGTGAGATGGATAACGCTGGGGGGGAAAATGCAGAAGAGCAAAGTGTTGATGCTGTGAATGGAGTATGTGATGATAAAAACAAGAAGAAGAAGAAAAAGAAAAAACATAAGCAAGAAGAACAGGAGCATGTATTGCCTACCAGTGACTCCAGTGGTTACCAAAGTGACCATAAAAAGTCAAAGAAAAAGAAGAGAAAGCATTCTGATGAAACTGAAGAAAGTGAATTATCTCAGCCGTCACAAAAACCCAAAGCTAAAAAGAAAAGGGTCTAAAGTTTGAAGTACCTTTTCTGAATAAGATTTCAGACATTTTTTATGAGCTTCCAATAAAATCCCATTTTCAAAATGTATATGTATATTTCTTTACTAAACAGTCTGCTGTGCTAGGTGGGATGATGTTTGTGTGTGTATGCACACCAACAGCTTTAAAGGCAGGAGCTTTTAAAAAAGTGATAGAAGAAACAGGATAGAAGCAATACGTGCCTGTTTTATTTAGTGGAAAATAAAGCACAGAGGAGCAGTGGAATGTAATTACAGGAACACATGCATCATCTCTGTGTCTGCTTCCCCGGTTCCATGCAGTAACCAGTAGCTAGTTGTGATCTTTGCTACTCTAATTCCATCTTTGCTGCTCAGTGTCTTGATTTTATAAGAGTAGATTGGGCTTACCTTTGGGGTTCTGGGAAATAAACCTTAATTCCCAGGGGATGAGAAGAAGGTTCTTTTTGTTTTTAAATTGTACTAAGGGCTCATGAATGCCTGTGAATGAAACTCTGCAGCCTGAGTTAAAGGTTAAGCAAACTTTTGAGTGTCTTGGATCTTTCAAAACACTTTTTGCAGTACTGTGGGAAAAGCAGTATGATCAGTTGATTTAGAGCAAGCAGGGAAGACAGGAGATTAATGTAATCTACTGTAATGAAGTACCGCTTACGGGTTAGAATACCACTTAGATATAGGCTCATAAAGCAGTTGGTAATGGGACATACTTTGTTAAAGTTCATTTGTATGCATCAAGGTCATTGAATTCAGTTTTCTTTAAAAAAAAAGTGCAACTCCAGACCTTTTGTGCTAATTGTAACTTTGAAGCACTGCTGTGGAATAGCAGGTACCTGCTGTCAGTATTTTCCAAGCTGTTGGAATTAATGTTAGTGGAAATTTCTGACAATGGAAGGATGACAGACAAATGCTAACAAGCATGCCTTTATTAAGTAATTTTCCTGTATGATAATTTTTTATCAGTATTTTTGGTTGCAGCTCTTTTTTATTGTGGGGGGGTTCTGGGGACAGCTCCAAACTTGCCAAGACAAATCTAAGTTTCTGCTTTCCAGGCTTGATGGCATGGCAGTACATCATAGGCATTTTAAAGTTATTGTAACACCATAAAGAGCCAAGTTAAAGAGTTTTTGAAGACCTATAAGGTGAGCAGAAGACCTATAAGGGCAGCAGAAACTTCCGTATATCCTCTCTTGCATTCTCTTCAGCATACTTGATCTTGAAACCAGTTTCTGGACAGTCCTGAGATGAAGATGAATTGTCCCTGTTGTGTTTCTACATGTGACAATGCTGACACATGAATTACATACAATTTCATGGATGCTGTCGGTCTGTCCGTTCTTTGTGTACTGAGTGTTGCAGAGATTAAACACAACAAGTTCCACCCTAACGTGCTTAAAATTTAACTACAAGGGACAGGCTGAAGGTTGGGGTATAATTTATAGTCAGAAATTATCTGTTAGCTCCCCCTCCTCCCTGTTTTTTTTTTAATGGATTGATGTAGAGGGAAGAAGGAAGATAGCTAGGTATGGATGATATATCAGAGAGGAGGATGGCAAGTGCAGGTATATTTTGTTGATGCCCATGGGAATAGAAGGATGGAGGAAGTTGTTACTGCATATGAACCGAAGACTGAGAGTCGTGACTTCATCTGTTAGTCCTTAATAATCATTGTAGCTCACTTTCCCATTTAGGGAAGGGAAGCACATCTCCAGCAGATGTGCTGTTGGTGACTGCGGCATGAGCCAAGCCCCACCAATTCACAGAACCAGCTTGTAGCACCAAGATTTTGTCTTGCTCTGTTCTAGCTTTTCCTCAGTGTGAAGAGAAGGGAGATGTTCAGGGAGGAAAAACTGAAGTTGCAGCTAACGAACGTCCCTGCCCATTGCAGGGGGGGTTGGACTAGATGACCTTTGAAGGTCCCTTCCAGCCCAAACTGTTCTTTGATTCTGTGAATCAATTAACATATAGTATAAATGCTTTCAGCGCTTTGCAAGCTCTTTTTTTGACTTTTGCTGCTTTACCATTCTCATACTGAAAGAGAATTGCCTACTGTAATTCAACAAACTATGCAAGCTAGCTTTTTGAGGATATTAAGCAGCTTTTCTGAAAGCCTAATGTAATCTGTCTCAGTTCTGGGCCTTATTTAGAGGCAGGATTTTTTTGGCACACAAGTGTGGCCAGCACCCTCTTGTACCATATTTTTTGGGTTTCTTCCTTGACTTACAACAGAAGAGAGCAATTAAAAAATAAATTAAATGCAGAAGCTGGCAACTTATGATTGTTGAACAAGTTGTTGCTCCAATGTTGCAAATGCTATAACATGTTACATTAAATTCTTGCTAGGTTAATATGGCAATAGCAACTGTGGTACAAAAGAAAATTGTAGATTCCTTTGCCTGACAATTGTACAAAGCAGTTGACTTTCTGCTGCTTTGTGTCTCTGGAAGGGGAGAAGTGAAGAAAAGACTTGAAAAGGGAAAAAAAATGCTTTTCGGAGTTGGAGCCAGCATTGGCAGCCTCACAGCTGCACTTTTGATGTTGCTGTGGACACTGTTTCAGCATTAACTAAATATGGCAAGAAAACTTGGATTTTCAGAAGTGAATTATCTCTCTGTTTGTGACTGTAAATCACTTGTCTTTGTTTTTTGTCCACTTAAAAAAACCCTAAGATTTTCCAGTGCTTGAAATTAACAAAGGGAAGAAGCTGAACCTGACACTTTCCATAAAAGTTTCTCTGAAGTTTGATCATTATAAATGTTTAGCTTTCTGCGGTCCCTTGGACTACAGAGGAAGAGTTGTATTGAATTTTGAGTTGAGCCAAGATTTTTGAGTATCGAGAACAAACATTTGTAAAGCTTCCAGTGAGGCCAGGTGACTTCGTATTTGTTTGCACAGCCCTTCTGTTCCTTTTTTTCAGAGTGCATTCTAGTACAACTCACTTCTGTCACACAGCGAAGAGAAGGTTAGAAGGTAAAATTGTATTTTGTTCTGTAACTATATTGAGAGTTACACCAAGGTAATTATCAGGTGATCTAGAGAAAACATACACTGTTTTTCCTGTTGTAACATTGAGTTGGCAACAAAGCTAGTATTCACTGCTGCCTGTGGTTGATATTCTTTTGTCTGTATTATGAAAAATGTAGTTCCAACTTAACCAGCTATAATAAGTTTCTAAAGCAGGGACTGCTTCTTTGTAGTATTATAAATATTTTGATTCTGCAGACATGTTTCTCAGTGTATTGCGTGTCTTTGGCAGAAGAGCAAGCGGTCTTAGAAGAAAGTATTTTTAGCTCTCTTTACAACAATTGTTTTGTAGTCTCCGAAACTTGCAATGATCTGCAGTGTTAACTTTTGCTCTTTGTCTTTTCCTTGTGTCTCTTAGAAACAAGATCTGTGCTTTTGACTTGGCAGTTTTCTGCTGCTTAAAATACGCAGCCCAGACAGCCCAGTGGATGAGCTCTAGGGAAAGGATTTTTAAAAGGGCCTAAGTAAGCTAGCTGCCTTTTGGAAAACATAAGCCCTGATCAAATCTGCCTCTGAATAAACAGCTTGTCTTTGGAAGCATCCCAACTTTTGGTAGCCCTCAGACAGTGCAGACCTTTCCTGTAAAAAGCAAGAGGGTAGTTAAATACCCAGACTGTTGGTGCTGTATTTTTTCCCATATACCTACGAATAAGTTATGTGATCTGATGCTCTCGGGATTATTAGGGTTGACTATGAAAAGTCTGAAACAGTTTCATTCTAATAAGGCATATATTTTTCTTACCATATTGTTGATTCTATTCTGCTATTTAGCTTTCAGAAGTTCTGTAATTTCAATAAAGCCTGAAGAACTTCAGTAACCAGTAGACTTAGTCTGTTTATAGGGAGAAGATACTTAGTCTTCTGGATTCATGTGAACAAAAATAGGGCTGAAAATCAAGCTTTGCGCTTCTCCAACATGGTCAGTAAAGATTTTTCTGTCCTTTATCATGACTAAGTTAGAGGGTTATCATTTTTTCATAACTAAGTTAGAGGGTTAAATTCAGCTCTTAAGTCTTGTAGCAAGCTGATCTGATGTTAAGCAATTAGGAGCAATTTCAGCCTGGCAATGGCTTCAAGTTCCCTGAAGCCAACTGTCCCAGGCAGAGAGTAGAGATGGGTAAGAAGGAATGAGTTTTCCCACATTAAGGATCCCTGCTCCGAGTCATTGAATACATAGATGATCTCCTCCCATTTCCCAAACTGATACGTCTATAGTGTATCATTGCTGCTGGAACTTTTCTGTTTTGGCCAAAGACAGTTCAACTCGACAAATACTTCTTTGAGAAATCTACCTACAGAAACAGCTAACCTGAACTTTCTGTACAGAAGGTGAGTGAACTGCAGCATTTCTTAGTACCTAGCAAAGAAACCTTATGAATAGAGGAAAGAATTTGGGTACAAGGCTCATTATCAATACCTTCCTCTTCTGTGGGTTATGTTAGTGTATTTTGTATGACTAGAAGGTTGAGCTGTGACCTTTGATCTCTGAAGCTATATGATATTTATTAAGAATGGAAGTACCAAGATATGACTGACTATTGCACTTCAGAGCTTCCTTGCTCCTTACGCCCTGTGCTGCTGCTTCCTTTGTGCTTTCTTTCACTGGTGCCTTTGGTGTATGGGAACTTCTCTAAGAATATTTGTACTACACCTGAAATATGATTCCCCATTCAAGAGCAGGATTTCATTGTGCTGCATAAACTGATTGAGGAGAACCGTGTGTTTAAGAAGCTTTGCTAAGAGCCAGTCTGTAAGTACTGTGTTGCTTAGAAGTTCACATTAGGTATGGTCGATCCACTAGAAGTTTGGGCACTGAAAGAAGCAGATCTTTGTCAAATGCCTTGACTTGAGTTGCAATTAAGGTTGCATTCAGAAATGATATTGCAGTTCTGTCTGCAGTGACCAGTGGGCATGACCTCATTGCGATACATACAAACACAGCGCGCACAACTTCTGCTGAAGACTTGGGACCGCAGCGATTAGTGGAATGCAGGCTGTGCAAGTATGGTCCCAGATTTCATTGGAAGCATTTTGTCAAAAGTGATGTGGAATAACTCCCAGTAATTCAGGAACATGGCTGAAGTCAGTCTCGTCTTGTTTTCAAGGAGAGTTGGACTGAGCTACAGTTGGCCTTGATAAAGTCAACCGGTTAGGCTTGTTTATTACTGTGTATGAAGACACAGTCTGTGCTTTTATTTTCTCACAATAAAAGCGTTAGTGTATGGATAAATTAAAAATTTTTTATGGATCAGTCAAACCAACATTTAAAAGCTGAACTAAAAAGAAAGGCAAATTTATGCTGCAAGAGTAATCATTAATACCAACGTCAGGAGAAATAAAACAGAGTCTTAGAGGACTATTAAGGTTTTGCATCAGCTCCTTTCGTGTTTCAGATAACAAACCAGTGCCATCTGACCCTCTTTTATGACAATGCCACTTTATTACATTTGTGCTTGAGGACTTGTTTGTTCTCCAGGGATTTGGTCAGCTCTCCATGGACTCAAAGATGACCAGTATTTTGAAGCACTTTCCTAGAAGGGCAGCTATTTGTCTCCCTGCTGGAATAAAAAAAACAACCACCCCAAGAACAAAACAAAAAGTGCACAGATGGTGTAGGTATTTGTAGTTTCTTCATGGACCTTGTTGACGTTAGCTTGTGGCTTTGTGAAGGGGGCACACCTTTGCCTCTGGTGTGTCTGCATTCTACACAGAGAAGCAGTTGAGGACCTCTGCCTTTCAAAGAAATTCCATATATTGCGGCTAAAAATACATATATGGAACATCTGCACTGGTGATGAATGGGATGTGCTGATAACTTGTTTTGTTGTGATTTTCTCATTTTTAAGCTGAATTTAGCATAAGCTTTATGTCTGTTATTCCTAAATCCCATGTTTTCCAAGTTTTCTCAGAGAGAGGATAATTCCCATTTCATATGCATGATTTCAAAATTAATCTTTTCATTTAGGATAGACATCAGTTAAACTTGAACTCTTAGTTTCCTTGGGCAAAGTGAATGATATTATGGACACTTGTAAGGTTTCTGAAGTAAAGTGTAAATGTATTATAGATTTAAGTGCTTTTGCAAATTCATATTTTACTTACCAAAATATGCAGATGCTCACAGATTAGTTCTGTAGTCATTTGTATTGTGGTTATTTCTACCTCATTTCAATGCCTCGTTTGCAAAAACTTTGTCAGAAATTATCCCGAAATAGAGCCCAGCATCATCATTGTTCACTGCTGATTTATATTTTTCCTGTAAATCTGTGGTTGTGCAATATTATGATGACAAATGTAAGGACAAGCTGTTGCAAATAACTTTATATCTTCCTATTAACTAAGTGTAGCAAATGTCTTTTTTCAGGCAAAACAAATTTCCCAAAGGCTGTTTTCTCGTTTTATGAACAAGTGTTAGAAATAGAAGAGTAATTATTGTATTTGTGGGACAGGTGTTCAAATTTCTGAATTGTACGTGAAAGAAGAGGTAGTTGAAAGATGTTGACAAACTGGATTGAATTCAAATACCAATATCAGCAATAGGAGAGAGCTCTGTTGCATAAAGGAAGAATAAAAAGATTGCCAATTTTTAGCCAAATAGTAGCTGTGGATGTAAAGTGGAAAAAAAAAAAAGACTGAATACCTCTGCAGTGTCTTGCCGCGAGAGTTCTTACTGGGCTTGAGGTAGGTGGCAGTCTGAAACACTGTCCGGCTGCAGTGCAGCAAGGCACTTCAACATCATCAGTGAGGGACCATAGACACCAGCAGCGTTTCTTCATATCATAAGGATTATGTGAAAACTTGTGAAGGATTCTTTCTCTCAGTATTTTTACATTGAAAGCTTCTAATACTATAATGACAAATGCAAGAAAGGAAAAAAACCATTTTCACTTCCTGTAGCATTTTTAGTTTGGTGATGTTGTTTTTTTTTCTTGCCTCTGAGCAGAAACTGTTCTGTAAATAATTTTTGTAGTGGTTAGGAAAACTTGAGTACAGAGAGTTCTGATACTTCAGGTTTTGTTTGGGTTTTATTACTATTACGTCTATTTATGGCTACCCTTTCTTTGTTTCTTTACTGCAGCACACTTTGGAAAATGGTCTTAGAAAATTAAATGAATTTATGGAAAACTGACTAGGCAAGCAGGATTTAAAAAAAGAGCAGACACTCAGGATTTCTTCATAAACCCAAAGTACAAAGGGTAAAATTTCAGTTCAAGAAAGTTTTTAAAATTTCAGAATCTGTCCTGAGAATAGAAGGAAACTTGAAGACTTCTCTTTAAAGGCATTTCTCTCTCCTCTCCACTAAGCATTTTCAGTCCATTCAAATGCTTCTGTAGTTTTTGGAAATGTAACATGACGTATTTAAAATGTGTGAATAGTCATTTCAAATAGAGAACTGTACCATTCTGGGCATATGAATTACATTGTTAGGTAGGGAACCAAATGGGTTTTTTCCTCCCAATTAATATTCTGGTGAAATTGGCTGAATTTGTTGTTTGGGTTTTTTTTTTAATGTGTCAGAATATGATTCCAAGAAAACTACTCTGATCCACTATGAAATTGCACTGGGTACATCAAATCAATGTAGGACGTGGAGAAGTCTGGCTTGCAGAAGGGTTCTGCTTGTTCTCATGCAATGCCACATGGTGGAGTATTGCTTTTTCTGTCGGGCTTTTTCTCCGCATCTGTCATCTAAAGGACTCAAAACTTCTGTGAACTGGTATTTGATGAGAGGAAGTTTCTGGTGAACGTTTTACCTTCAGAGCATGACTCTCTATTAGTGCTGTGCTACTGGAGCAATTACAAAGCCCCTTGTCAAAAACGCTAAATGTTCTGAATGATGAAGGACGCCTCTGCACTTTGTTGTACTTTCTGATTGCTACTGTTCCATCCTTGGACTACATTCATAAAGCCTCTTTTAAATTAATAAAGTCAGTGAGAGCCTGCAGACCTGTTCCATTCCCTCCTTTGTGACTTAGCAGAGTACTTCTGTATTACAGTTGACTGTAAAGAAAACTTGTTTGTTTGGGTGGAAAGTGAACTAATATGTAAAGCTGCATTTTCTTATCTATATGATATTTCAGCAGGATAAAATATAATACAGCCACAACAGAGAGAGCTAGTGAGCTAATTGAAATAAGACTGGAAGAAACAAACAGAATTTGTATGCGTTCTGTGTTTCAGCATCAAAACCTTTGCATCTACCTTAGCTGCTGCGACCATGTTAGTGTAGTTAATTTTCTAGTTTTCATTTATCTTGAAGTGCATATTTCATATTTCAGATTCTTTACTTAATTTGGTTGTACAGGAAAAGAGACTTAGGTGACCATGCTGTGAATACAAGCTCATGCAAATATGATGATCTGTAGGTGCATTTCTTTGTCCTTCCTTAGTAAACTTGTAGTTATTGGCCAGTTTACAGACTTCTGTCTACTTAGCTGAAATACTGAATTCCTATAAGTTTAATGGAAATGAGTTGTTGCGCAGAGGACAGAAACCATATTAGTTCCCCTGTTTGAAGAAAAAGCAACCTGAGTTCAGCTGTGGTGAGCCCTAATCATCTGGACTCCATGGCAGTGGGAAAAGCTTCTGGCAGAATTTTGCACGTTATTAGGCATGAGGGGATGGGGAGGGAGGCATCCTTAGCTCTGGTGCTGAGGAAACAACTTGGTTTTTGTCTTTACTGCACTTGGGTTTTTTTAAAACTTGTAATTATTTTGTGTTTATTCACACCTCTGTTCTGGGTTTGCTGGACAGTAATCTGTTCTCCTTTGCTTACGTGGGACAAAGAGGCTGAAAAGTCCGTGTTAGTTCATCAGGGCACTTTAATTTTCATGTAAGGCTGCTGTTAACCAGCAAAAGCTCAGTATTGATCATGTAAAGTCTCAGTGGCTGAATGTAAGACCTGGACTTAATATTTTAAAGAGTTAATTGAAGGTGGGGGAATTTTTCTGTGTACTGCCAACCTACATAGGCTGCTGTGCTGTAACAATGCCACCTGTAGGCACATTTGAATTAAATTAATGTAAAAAGGGTGACATGAGATTACACATTTAGCCCTGTGCACTATACCAATCACAAAGTTCTGGCAGTTGAGATCATAACCCATTTGACTGCACTGAACTACATTAATGTGCTTAGTTATGCTTTTTCTTGTTCTGGGTAAGGGCGTCTTAAGTGCATCTCTGTAGAGCTTCACTGGGAAGGTTAAAAGGCATCTTAATCCTGCTTGGCATGTTGAGTGGTGTTCCCACTATACCTGAACGTAAACCCATGTGTTTTACATGTAAGCAACGTACCCGTTACAGTCTTGCGGAAAAGGTGAATAATGAAATCTTTACCTCTAGTAAAGAATGACATTTTGAGAGCAAAGTGAGTTCTGCTTATGGAATGGTTGTGGGGATTTGTCTTTGGGGGAGATTTCAGGCTTGCATCCTTTCTTCATGTGGGGACTCAAAAGCATCATAGACTCTGCCATGTGTGTGGATCTTGGGGATAGAAAATGCCTCTATGCTTATGGTATGTCTGTACTCTGGAGTGGATGTTTATTGCTACATCTGGCTCGGATTGCTTCAGACTTAGTAATGAAAAGTATCCATTGACTTAATTTGGGAATTGCATGATTTTTAAGGTTAACTATAGAGTGGAATTAAGGGGATTTTCTAAAATTTCAAATATAAAAAGGCTAATTTATAACTTTAGAGGCAGCATTGAAATAATAGCTTTCCGCTATGAAAGAGAGCTAATGGCAAGTAATGGAACTGTGCACTAGACTATGGAAGGCATTCACAGTGCTTTCTATTTGGATGGGATATTAAAATTAGTGTAGGACTCTATGAAGAAAGGCAGTCTGTGTGGGACCAGTGTTCATGCAAATCTATTTATTAAAACCCTAAAAAATAGCAGCTTTTCTTTGACAGATACCATTCGGGCTTAAAGACTTTGATTGTGTTGGTCTCTTAAAAAGTGCCTTTTACCACTGAGCCATTTCATCTGCTCTTAGTTTTGTAAATAGTCTTTAGTGCTAGCAAATTGGCAGTGTTCATTTATTTTCAGGTACAAAATTTAATCCAAACCACTTCTTTTTCCCTTTGTCTGAGTTGGCAGATATTGTGTTTGGAAAAGCTTTGCACACAAATTAAAAGGAGAGTAGTATCTTCACTATTTCAATATAAAATTAATAGACCATTTGTGAGATCAGTATGAAAATATTGTTTAAGTGTCAAAAAAAGCAATTTCTTAGCTTTGCGTGTCTGTGCAATTCATGTAGTATGATTCATAGGACTATGCAGCAAGGCCAAGATGGGGAATAGCAGAGCTTCTCATGAAGGCCTGAAGCTTAAGACAGGAGGGTATGGTTAGGAGGTCACAGGAGAGTAAAACTTTGATCTCAGTCTGCTCTTTTTACCATAACAGATCAATCTTATCAGTTTTGGAAGAAAAAGAAATGGTGTCATCTTAATATTTTCTGCTAATTTAGACTGAATGTCCTACAGCATTATTTTGGCACTGTGCTAGTGGTGTGTCAGCTGTCTCCAGGGGCCCTCGTCAAAAGCAGAGGAAAGTCTCCTGCTGTGCCAATACTGTAAAATAAATAACATTCTCAGAAGATTCATACAGAGCTGGAGCACGGAGTGTTACTAGTTGTCATAAAACAGACAGAAAAAGGGTTGCATTCTGAAAGGCAAGACTTAGGCAATGACTGATCCCAGGGAAGGATAAGTTTGTTGATCTGGAAACATCATTTGAGAAAGAAATGATGAGCAAGTGTCCAACAGTTTGGAAGTTATGAAGGGACGCGTGTCCAAAATGCAGAATTTCCAAGCACATTTAACCTTGTTTGGTCTGGAAATCTCATTAATCTGAATTGTGTTTCGAACTTACACTTACCAGTATTGGTTTTGCTTAGGCTGGATAGTAAATAAATGCTCTCTGAAGAGCCTTTTCCCCCTGTATAGAAATTCTCATTTGTAGCTGAAACTAGTAAAAGAAGTAGTGCATTACTTTCAAAAATAAATAAAGGCAAACCCCACATGTACGCATTCAGGGGCGACAACTAAAGTCCTATCTAGTTTCCCTGTAAGTTAATTTTTGCTACCCATTTCCGAACTGTCATGTCTCCCTCCATCCCTCTCCACCACCCCTCGTAAATCAGAGTGCAATCAGCAGCTCCAAACTGCTTACTGTGTGCCCACAGATATTGTAAGTGTTGCTCAACAAGAAGTCAAACAGCTAATCGTAGTCACACACACTGTAAGTAATTTATGGCTATGCCGGGGGCTTTGCCACATGCTCCACCAGCTGGATCCCACTGTGGAGGATCCGGGGAGAGTCGGGCTTTGCTGCTGCCCCTGTCCAGCCTGCACCCCAGCTTTCCTCTCCCTGGGATAGAAGTGTACACCTAATCCCATCACAATTCAATGAATGATTTTAGCTGGAGGAATGTACACTATCCAAGAACTGAGTATATTCTGAAGTAATTAAAATTCTGGAATAATTTAACAAAACAAAGAAAGAAAAACTTAGAACTGTCATGAATTGGGCTGGCTCTTTCATGTCCTTCTTCATATCATGCTAAACGTGTATGTCTCAGTAACTCCATGTCTCAGTAACTTAAATGGTATTTCGTCATGTTGCAGACATTAACAGCCATTCCTGAGATAGGAGTTGGATGAGGCAAAACACATTTTTGAGAATTTTGAGAATTTTAAGGAAGGTTCTTACGTAGGCCAGGCCAAGGGCAGGCTATCAGGGCAAGCCAGAGGGTCACAGACATACAAGCATCTTGTGTGCAAGAAAATCACATCTTGGACTCTGCCCCACCTTTGTGAGTCTCATGCAGGTTTTGGTCAGTGAGTGTTAGCTTTAGGAGGATTTGACAGTGATACATATTATACTTTTTTCTTCTCTTATTCAGTTTTAAAATTGCTGTTTACAGCACAGTATGTTATAATTGATTTATTGTATTAGTATTATGGCTTTTTTCTAGAACTGTTTCTTAGCTTTCTGTGTATTGGTTTGTCTGTGCTTCAGGAGTTAGCACCACACCCAACTCTCATTTTTGGTCCTATTCACTCTGTGCTCTTTCTGTCACTATTTTTCTCAACATGACCCCAACAAATTAATCCTAGCCCTTGCAGTCATCAAAGAATCACAGATTTCCTTTACTTTTCTAATCACAAACGCCTGGTTTCTGCAGCTGAAACAGAAGTTAAATGGAAATCCCTTTTATTGTATTTAATGTGCACTTGGTACAATGCCTCTGTGATTTCTTAAAAATTATTTCTCCCTTTCAAAAGCCAACATTGAAAGTCCGGCCTTGATCGAGTCAATAGGATTTTTGCCATAAAGTAGTGGGGCTACAGAAATCCACCCCAGAATCCCAGCAGGTTCATTTTTATTGTGCATTTTCATCTATGAACACCAGGTTGCCTCTTCTCCTTGATTCCTTCATTTTTGTTTCCTTAACAGTACTGAATTTTAATCTTAGAAAATAGGCTTAAGGTGTTCGGTCAGTTACCAGAGGTGGAAATAAAGCTCATGGAAGCCAGCTTATTTTAATTTCTTCTTTTTAGGCTTAAAGAGTTTTTTATCTTTCTGCGTAACTGAGAAAATGCCTCTTCTACATCCTCCATTTTTTTCCCTCTAGATCTCAGTATCAACTTTTTGTAAGAGAAGCCTTTCCAATTTTCTATATTTACAGTGTAGATCTATCAGTCTCATTCTGCATGCTTTTTCTGTTCCTTTTCATAATTAACAAATGTGTTTACGTAAGAAAGTTGTTTTTCACATTCTCTAATCCTTGTAGCTGATTGTGCCTGAATGACAGTGATGCTGTCTGAGGTAATAAGAACCTAAATAGCAGATTTTGAGGTGAAAAGCAAGCTTATGAACCTGAGGATCCAGCAAATAGAGGAAAATGGCCATAATCTTCATTAGAAAGTATCAAGAGAGTCAACTGCTCTGTAACAGGGAGTGTCATTTTCATTGTGGGCAACTGGAGACAGTAAAAGGTCAGTCTATTATGATTCCCTATTTGAAGATGTTGGCTGGGTAGAAGAATGAAATCAATTCTTCTCTTTCTCCTGAGTAGTAGAAAGTATCTCCATTCCCCTTTATGAACATGTAATCAGTAGCATCAAGCTGCTAAAATGCTCAGCACAAAAAAGACTCTGCATCCCTATTCTGGTGTAACATGACATCCTTTATTCCTACGCGGTAACAGATGGCATGTTACTTGTCTTTTGCTGAAGTTCTTGCTCTTGGAGAAGGTTGGATGTTGGTAAAGGGAACTTTCTTCCCACAAAATGATGTAATTTTATTTAAAATTACTTCAAGTACACATCAGAAAAAAGATGCATATTTTTCCTGCCTGTATCACCAAGTGGTACACTTTGACAGGCATTTCTGATGCTCAGCTTTCTCTCACAGTAACCTTCTCATTATTTCCATGTACTGAATGCAAAGGAAGTTACCGTTTAATCTCTGGCTGACTTCTCAACATCATGTCTCATACAGCTTTCCCATCCCCAGGGATCTGTTCTGAACCAGAACATCGTCGCTCTAATAAAAACAGCCCTGTCCCCCCTCCCACCCCCCTCCCCCCTCTATTTTGGTCTTGATTTTTCATTCATACTTGAGTTCGGTGTGATTTTGACCATGCAGAATCAAGCCAGTTGTTTGTACACCACACAATAAAACCCACTGAGCTCTGCATCTTCATGTAACCCTGGCTACTATGAAGGAAGGACTAGGCAATGGAAGTACTCCAAATTCAGTGCCAGCGTTCAAACAGGGCATGTGCCAGAAAAGGTGACCATGAACCTGAGAGCCCATAGCAGGCTCCCGTGCAGCTCATGGTCTTGTCTCTAAGGCAGTTTGAGCATCTTGGCAAGCTTGCTGAGAAACCTGCCAGTCCTGCTGTGAGGTTAGCAAGCACATCAGACACCAGTTCTGTTTTTTGAAAAAGTGAGGCAAATGCTCAAGAGCTCAGTTGCATGAATTATCTCAGAGGAGCATGGGGTAAGAAAAGAAAAGCAGATGAATACAAAATACTCAACCTAGAAAAAAACCTGACACTAAACTCACCTTCAATATTTTTTCCTTACAGCTTGATTTGTTATATCGTTCTTGTACCAGCTTTCTCTTTTAATTCCATTTCCCCCTTCAAATTTTGAGGTTTGTTCCTTATTTTCTATCACATTTTTCTTTTTTTTTTTCCTTTTCTTTCTTTTTTTCTTCTCATTTTCTGTCTTTCTGGGGATCTGGAGAAAGTCAGTTGTGAATACCTACAGAGCTCCTAGGTATGATGGTGACTTATATTAGCACTGAGTTAAATTAAGGAGGAAGCTTAATAACACTTGTGGGATGCCAGCTGCTGTAGCAGAGAGGAGATCATACTGGCCTCTCCCTTATATCATCCTCTCTCTTTGATCATACGTGTCATTTAGGAGGCCACTACACTATCAAAAGTTCTTTTTAATGTGACATTTTGTGCCTCTTTTAAACAGAAGGGCTTCTGGGAGCAAAGTGTAGAAGAGGAAGAAGTAGGAGAAAAAGGATTTCATTGCAGACATCTGGACTTCTAACATTTCTATTCCATGTTCCTAAAGAAGATGTAAATAACAATACCTGAAAGCTTTCTTTATCTGAAAGATAACCCTAATCTTAATGTAGAAACACTGTGAGCTTTGACCAGCTCTTCAATTTGCTCCACAGCAGGTATTTAGTACCTATATGCTAGTAAAAATCTAGTGTATTTTAATGGTCCTCCAGGCTGCCTTTTGTGCCTGCACAGCATTTGTAATTGAATTTGATCCAGAAAACTGGCATCTTCTTGTCACTGAGTTCTCCAAAATATATAGCAAACAGAGGAATTCCCAAGTGATTATAACTGAAATATTTTTTGCTAAATGTCAGCATGGTCTCTCATGAAACCAACAATTTGATGTGGTTTTCCATACTTGCAGGCTTCAGCCATTTGGTGTGGTAATAAACATCCCCAAATCTTATGTCATTGATTGTTTGGCTTCAGCAATGATGAAATATAGAAAACAAAATGAAGGAACATAAACCTTGTCTGAGATTTATTTGGAGACCATGTGTGAAGCATACCTGGCTTTTCATACTTATCATAGCACCTGACAGAAGGGACACATTCAGCCTTAGCCATGTCTAGTTTATCTTGTCAGTGTCTGAAACAGACAGGGGAAACCTTTCAAGGTTGTACTCCATAAAATTGTAACCAGACTGATAAATCTGTTTATTTTTCCTTTAAATGTGCCCTGGTTTCCATAACAGAGACAGCTTGCATGTATGCTGATGAATGGTTACTCTCCCATCACAGACCTTTATGGACACTTTGCCAAGAAACTTGTTTTGTGAATTCCTCAGCTGGTTTCCACCCCCACCCCCCCCCCGCCTTTTCCAGCACCTGAAAACTTGCAACTGGCCTGGCTTGAAAGCTGCCTTGGCAATTTTACTAAGGCACTTACTTTGATAGCTAAAAATGACCTTGAAGAATGATTAATACTGTGTGGGGGTTGATGACATAAATCTGTTAAAGTGTGCCTGATGTACAGCTTCACAGGCAAGAATGTTATAGCCACATTCCTGTACTAACACAGTGACATTGAACAGACTGTAGCAGATATAAAATCTGCAAAAAATGCCCCCCAACCTAAAGGGCTTGAATTATTTTTATGAATTTGTTACTAACAAAATGCTTCTGGTAAAAGAATATAAACTTAATGAAAAGTAACAAACAGCAGTCTTAGGGTACATTGGGACTTATTCTCTAACTCGTGTAATTCCAGTGCTTGTTACTGAGAATGTAGGTACTTGCCTCAGGAATGAGAGTCCACTCTTTCTGTACTGTACTGTTTTTAATGGAAAACAACAAGATACAGTTAAAAAGGGAACGCAAGCCCAATTCAGACACACCAAGAAGTAAGTCCATCCTTTGTCTTAAAAGTATCAGTGCAAATCTGTCAGTTGCTAGTCATTTTAGATAGACTTATTTAGAAGACATAGGTTAATTCCTTCCTAACCTAAAAAAAAAAATAAATAAATTTAAAATCATAAGGAGATAGAAGGAAGGATATAGTTTGTACTGGACTGGTAAGAAAGGAACTAAAGTTGCTACCCCTAACCAGAGAAAATGCATGTCTTACTATTTTGACTTTGTGACTATGGGAAATTAGATGAATAATTAGATTTGCAGAGGAGCAACTGGGGACAGTTTCCAGCTAAGAGGTCTCAACAGTAGCTCACACTGTGCGTAATCATGGGAAATTATGTTGATGATCTTTTTGCTGTATATTGGCAATGAGTCTCTATAAAACACTGTTTTAGCCCAGCGTGATTTCCATTGCCTTCAGAAAAATTTTGGATAGGCTGATGAGGCAGAGATGAGTATCCTAGATCCTAGAAGTTCTTAAAATACAGTGCTCTGTGCCAGGTCATCTTTTCCATTGCACAGATCAGCCAGCACACTTCCATTTACAGCCTCATCCCTTTCACCAGCTCCCATGGCTGCCAATGTTACAGGTCTTCATGGCTGCACAAAGCTGGAGAAGCCTCCAACTGCAATTTGAACAATAAAATAAAATAAACATTCTCAGCACAAATAGTCTATTTTAGTTTCCATGTCTGACAGTTTGGCACCTTTCATAGCACTAAATTAACTTGAAACATTCATCACTACACATGCTTTGAAAGAAGCAAAACAAGTACTAAGTAGGATGTGAGACTTGGTAAACTTTCTATTTAAGATGAAACAATCATTTAAACTGACAAGAAAAGACTGTGAAAACAACTCAGAAAAATAGCTTATTTCTACTTAAGACTCGGCAAATATTAAGAGAACAAAAAATGGTACTAAAACGGGTGTTATGCCCTTCTGTAGAAATAATAAAAAATTACAAGGCTGATTTACATGAAACTTTGTAAAACCATTCTGCATCCCAGCCTTTCCCAAACTAGAACTTTATATGCCAAGTTTCAGCTTGAACCATTTTTTAAGGAAATAATTCCTTAAAGTATGAGAATTATATAATGAAGCAGTCGTATCTTAATCCTAAGTACAGTTTCATGTGTCATTTTTTAATAGAAAAAAATATAATACAAAAAACATTTGAATGTAGAAAGAATGTACACATTCTATTACAATTGCAGCATGTGCAGGAACTTAAAGAACCTTGATATGGTAAAGCTTTAAATCATGCTACTGTATCTATATCCCAGGAGATAGATTCCTACAATACAAAACTAACGTTAATATTTTTGCTAATGCTTACTAGCCTGGCAAAAAGCTTCATATGATTTTATGGGAGGAGAAGGTAAAAAGCCACTTGTTGTATATTTTTGTGAGAAGCAATAGTTCATAAATTAAAACGAAACTTAGCAGTTTCTCCTAAAACATGAATTTGTGTGGCTTGTGACAATCCACACATAGTTTGGCCCTGTTTAAGGCTTTTCAAGTGATTCAGGCTAGGTGGAGATACTCCAGTAATTTTGGTTTTAGTTCATCAACATCAATTTTTTGAGACCTTTTTGGCTTTCTGTGACCTGAGAGTCTCTGCTCAGTTACACCTTGCTGAAACTGCATAATGATTTTCCTCTAAGGGATAGATAAATAGCATGATTTTTCTGACTACAAAGAAAAAAGAAAATCCCCCAAAAGCAAAACACATTTTATTTGTGTTCTAACTCGAGAGGGTTTCCTAAGTGGAAACTTCTTATAAGCCCATGTATTTATCACAGAAGTTAGTGTAACTCAAGTTTGAAAAAAGTTTTGTCATATTCATGTTCATGAAAACACAGGTGTTTTGCTAGGATTTTTAATTCTCACTATCTACTTGATCTCTAGGCTTATATTAGAAAATGACACAAAGGTGACTAGCAATACTTTTATTTAGTGTAGAATTCTTTAGGGGTGTACTGCAACGAGCAGTGGATTTGGATTTTATTCTAAACTCTGGAACGTGACAAACATACTTGGAACAAAGAGCTAAAAAATCTAATGTAAAAATGTCTGTTTTGATTTTTCAAGTTCAGATATGAAAAAAGCAGGCAAACAGGATGAACAGTAAAAAGTGTAGCTAAGTTGTTTCTTCAGCATTAGTAATGTAAAGTTTTACCCATAGTTCAGACAAACTAGCATTCTCTTCAACAATATAATTGTCTTTTATACTGTCAGTTGCACAGAAATATGTGGAATGGCCCAGGGTTTTTGACATGACCTTTGCTTTTGACATCTCTGAATCCTTACTTGCCTTTCCTATTATTCATGTTTTAATCAACATAAAATAGCCAAATATGTGGATGGTCTAGTTCATCCATACCAGAACGTAAAAATCAATTCAAGGACCAGATAGAAATCCATCTCAAAATTTTTTTCCAAAATGTGGCTAAAGAGAGTTCACTACTCTGACAGCCTCACTCATTTAAAGCACCAGAGCCACATGGGAGCTTTAATTCCATCTTGGAGTAATGTTGAATAGAGAATTTAAGTGGGGTTATATTCTGTTTTATCTGATGCTTCTGTCCAACCTTGCTGTAATCCTGTTCTTCCCTAATCAGCTCAAAAAGAGATCATTTATTATAATCATAGGGAAGCAGAGAGAGAAATAAAAATAAACAGTGACATCTGTTCCTAAGTTTTCCTTTTCTCTAAATTTCTCTATTACTTCACTTTCCTGTGTGTTTCTCTTTCAGCCTAAACGAAATACAAGACCCTTTTTTCCCCTCTTTCTATATAATTTTATATTTTTGGAACCAAGAAACAGAAATATATGTTGGCACTGTTTTTTCAGGAAAACAAAGTAATAAGACTGTGTGGTGCCATGCAAGATAGACTGAAATACCACTTGTCATTCTTTGACTACATCCCTGCAAACATCACTAGGGTAATACTGCCACTTCTTGTGTGCATCTATCATCTACCTAAAATGCTGTGCAATCTCAATTTTGTGTCACTTCTTTCAATGTCACCTCTCTTTAAGCTACCTGGGAAATAAGTATTCAATTTACCTTGCCAAATTTGTGCTAAATCGAGTGCTCTCAGATACTTTGTGAGGTTCATTAGGATTATCCAGATCCAAATAGGATACATGAGTCAAAAAGAAATATAATATAACTTTAAAACCACACGTTTTTCGAGCCAGGAGTTTGGTTTTGATCCTCTCACTTTCAGTTGTGTTTCCCCATGGTATTACATTTAACAATGCCAACTACAAACTGAAGATCCTCTGCCTCCACGTTCTTTGGCATTAGGTGTTGGGAGGACTGCTTTGTGCACAAAACCTCAACTTTGTACACATATTCTGGTCTCCCACCTGTCAGTACACTGTGTCGTGCCACTGTGATCTAGGCCACTCTTGACTTAGACTGTGACCCCATCAAAAAGTGTCTTTTGTCCACTGTAGGTCAGTAAGAGAAAGCAAGAGCTGGTAGGAGCCAAACAACAAACCCCATGCTTTAGCCGAGAGTGGACTCTGCTCTAGGTCGAGGGCAGCACTAGTACCGGTATAATATAAATTAACCATAAAGGACTATTCTATAGGCTTACCAAATGCGTTAACCAGCCCCTTATAAATCAAAAACAATGATAAAAAAACAGCCTAGAGAGGGACTTCTGAATGCATTCGCAAAAGGCACCTCTTGTCACAGTGGCCGAATAAGAGCACGGGCTCCACCCAAGAGCTATTTTTAATTATAAAGGCCTGGTTTTGTGAGCACCCAGAAAGGTGAGATTAGTAACACAGGTTAGGAGGAAGTCACCAGCAGCAGAGATCTTTAAATTATAACAGTGTTAAATAAATGTCCTGGTCAAAGTGGTTGTAGTGCTGTGGGCGTCTAACATCTGCACACTGTTCAATCAGCTTTAACCCTATCAAACAGGGACATTAACTTCTACTCTTAGGAACAGCAGGAGTCTTTCAGTATTGTCCTTTTTATGGCTTTACATCGGTAATTATCTTGTCAAAGTTTGGTTTGCTCTGGAGTTCCCATCTTCTTTAATACTGATTAAACGCCACTGCACCCTAGTATGTGTTTCAGCACCACAGCTGTGAAATTAGAGAAGGATTTCCAGATGCAGGTTTAAATGGCTAGGAAGTAAAAATGGACTAAGTCAATTACAACTATTCCGTCAGGCCATCTTGGAGGCCTACTACTATTATCTACACAAGTAGTGTTCGGCAAACTATCTATCCACTTAACTGGCTATAATTTTAAAATCTCCTTCCCCATGAGACTAGCTGTAAAATCAACATGTGCCAAAGCACTGGGGTTTAGTTCCAAAAGTACATGAGAACCTCAGTGAAAATTCTATCTCTAAGTTTCATTTTGAATATGAAAATCGAATGTTTCTGCTTCATCACAATACCTTGGTACCAGTTAATTTTGTACTGCATGTGTCATCTGGAAGCATGGCGGTATCCACGTACCACAACCAAGGGACTGTAGACCAGGACTCCACAACTTGTCCCTGCGCGGGGTAACAGCAGGCGGCTCTCGGCGTCCCTCCATGCCAGGCACTTGTAGCTGTGGCAAACGGCATTTTCTCATTGCTCTCATTTTTCCATTCCTATTTTTTAAAGAAAAACCATTGCTTTAAGAAGGCAAAGTTGCCATTTCTCTGGACAATCCTGGGTTTCTAATTGCTTAAACACATGCAGTCTCGCAGGTCTCTAACCAATATAACTGACAAGCAACCTTATGCATGTATATAACAAACTCACCAGGTTTTAAGTTGAAGTAAAGTGAGAAAAACTAATTGGCTGAAGGGTAAGCATAATAAATTCTGGGGAAAAAGTGTAGCTGATCCCATCATAAAACAACTAGAATGAGAATGTGCTACATAATAAACTAAGTGTTACTGTTTTGTACAATCACTCAGGCCCTGCATTTTGATTAATTGCAGATTCCGAATTACTGAGAAAATGGCAGTTAATTACCCCTAACACCTTTGCAGGAACAGCTTGGAGGGGACTATGAAATTTGCACTCTGAAGTCTGAGTTAAATATATCATTTTAGCTTAATGGAATTTAATAATATTGTAATTCAAATGTATGTTGCACAAAATTAATAGCTTTTATACTGAAATACCTATATTTGATCTGTCTCATATTTTATGCACACTGACATTTATCAATTTCTTCTGAAATAACCATCGTTTCCAAAAACTGGAGGAGAAACTTAGGAGTGCATATTTCAGGTGGGGTATTATTCCGAAACCAGCAGTCACGACAGAGGTTTGATGTGCTTATCCTGATAGCTTGGCTGACTTTTTCTTCCCTGTCTTTAACTATCCCAGGTTGATTGTAACCAGTTATAATTCCAAAGGGTTGAGCTGTGCTTTTCCATCAGACCCCTTGGAGGAGGGGAGCAGAGGGGGACCCCGGCGGGAGCCCCGAGCCTGCCGGCCACTCGGACAGAGCTCTGCCGCAGCCACACCAGCTCCTGTGAGCTGGAAGAGCAGCCGGTGCAATCCTGTCATCTCAAAGTACCGTGAGCAGCCTTAGAGTTGCTTTATAATTTAACATGGTGAGCTGTTTAGACAGTAAGTAGAAATCCTCCGGAGATTAAGAAAAGGAGGCTGCAGTAAATCCCACTCATTCCACAGCTGTATCTGTGGTGAGCTTGGAGTCACAGCTGGCCATGGAAAGTTTTATGTAGATTTTTGGAAACGTGGGTTACGCTGAAATTTCATCTTTTTAACAAAACCCACTGGGTGGCGCTAGGCCGTGTTTACGGCAGCTATAAAATCTGATCCTCAGTTCTTCTCCAGTCCGATTAAAACCCGCACGTTATTCATTAAATTATAATTTGTTTGGACATAGGGGAATAGAAAAATAATATCTGATGTCTATTTACAGTTTGATAGACTCTATGAAAATTAGAAAGGAATAACTAGGCTAATAGAAAACATATGCCTAAGAATTATCAAATATGTCAGTTTGAATAACAAAAAATCCTCAAGGTAGTCAAGTTGTCTGAAAAATATTGAACTAGATTTTACACTTAGAAAAATACATTTAAATACTAAGGATAAAAATAGAATACTGTGTTACAGTGCATCCCCACACCCAAATCAGAATCACCACATTCACACAGTGTTCGATGCTGTTCAAATTCGGAAGATAACATGATTCTTGCTTACATCATGGCAGCAGAAGCTTTGCAGAGTCATCTCAAACGCAGATCCCCATCATTTATGAGTCCTATGTTGTTCTTTCTGTTCAAAATTCAAGAATACTTTGAGAGTCTTTAAAATAAAATCTCTTCTATGTATGAAATATCTGAACATGTAAAATATCAGAGAAGGCCTGGATTTAGGTCCTTGACAGAAATAGTATCTGTACTGTGTAATTAATTTGAGGGAAGAAAGGATTAGTAATTAATTTAGAAGTAAATTATACAATGTATTAACCCAGGAAAATCTGTATACATAATTCAGTAGGGACAATGGGACAGTATGAGCAAGTGTGCAAGCTCAAATATAAGGGTTACTTCCACACATATGTCTTAAAAAAAGAGGTAGAAAAAAATCACTGAGGGCTAAAAGAGGACCAAGAAATATAAGGGATATTTTATAGTTGAAAACAAGCACATACACAAAAAAATGCCAAAGTACAAAAATGCTCTCTTACTTGCCAGGCGTAAGAGTGTCTCGGAAAGTTATTTTTAAAGATATTTGCACAAAGGGTACCAGATACAGAGGCTGTATTTTATAGATATTTACATTTGCAAAAAAAAACTGTGGAAAAAAAAAAGGTGGGGATGACCAAATGTATTCAGTTTCATTCCCAGACTTACTACTTCTTATGTAGAATAGTGTTAGTGGAAGAAAACTCATCTGTGTGTCCAAATTCACAGGACCACATCAGACTCACTTAATTTCATAATCTCCTTAGGTTTTGTCAACCATAAGAGCCTTTTCTACAAATAAATGATAACTTTCTAAGGAAAAACCCACTCCCTGAATAGACTTGGTTAAATTTTATTAACACTTTTGCTTGGCATTGACTCCTGACTATGCTATTGTTTTTCTTTGAATTCAACAGAATGGTTTACACAGTATTATATGAAAGGCAGAACAAATGTAAGACAGGTAAATCAATTGAACTTCTAGTAGTATAAAACATTAAAGGTCCGCTATTTGGGAATCTGTAATATCTACTGTGGATGATAACCATTTTTCACTGTCATTTTTTATACTAGTTTAGAAATTGCATTGTGACATGATTTGCACAATTGGGAGCTGATGCTTCCCAAACACTCAGTGCAACAGAAAGTATTGTTTAAAATACAGTAAGCGTCATTACCCAGACCCGCCTGAAACTCTGGGTTAGAGATTCACGCATTGCTATATCTCTAATGCCCCGAAGGAATAACTGTGACCCAGCCCTGAGCTGACGAATGGTCCATCCAGGTCAGCGACACTATCACAGACAGACATCTGTCCCAACCACTGATTCTGCCCTGGGCCTGGCTACAGTCTCTCCTGTTGCTTTTCCACTGACATCTACCAGTTCAAGCCAATAACATTTTGATCCACTATTTATCCATTGCTTTGTTTTGCTGGGCCACTCCCTCAACAGAAACTTTTGTAAAAATTTTTTTCCAAGTTTTTACTTTCCTCTCAAAGAATATGTCTGTAATGCTCCCTGTAAGAATAGGAATAGTGTCGAGCTGGAACGGAAACATTAAATGCAAAACACCAAAGAAATAGGTATTTTTCTGCTGATTATGTTCGATCTTTGCTGTACACTTTGTCCTTTTCAAGTACTTTTCCTGAATTGTTTTTTGTTTTTAAATTTGTGCACATTATATTCAAGCTAAATGCTACCTTGTGTGGCAGGTGAGGATACAAATAAAAATATTGGATCAAGAAATGAAGTATTCCTTAGCAAGCCATAAAAACAACATCAATGAGCAGTTGGTAAAGCAATCAGGGTCCCAGGCTAAAGCGTACAGCAAACACAGTGACCTTAGCCTTTCTCTTTTGATTTACAGCAGCGTTGGAAAGTAACTTAACTAGGTGCCATGGGGCTCCAAGAACAGCTGAGTCAATGTATTGTTTAAATTGTTATGGATGTTAATTAGATTAGCAATTTGATGTTGAGACCTGTAGAGGGAAGTGGGTGTGCTCTTTGAAACTCATTCTTCTGCCCTGAAAATTCGGGAAAGATGAAGCCCTACACTGGAGAAATCAGTGAGGTCCTACAGAGTCCCAGAATCCTTATCATGACATCTATGGAACAGCAAAGGAACTATCTGGTTTTATCATTAACAGACACCAGCATTCATTAACTGTTCAGTATAGGCACGACTGGGGCATGAATGTCATACACACTGGTATATTCCAGTATCAGGTCTCTTACCAGGTGCTAATAATTTTTTATTAATGGAGTGGTGTCAAATCGGAAGCATTCATTAGAAAAATGCAGTTGCTCTTAGCTCCTAATCTACCTACTGCTCATTACCAACGTAGCTGAGTACTTTCCACATAAATTAGAACGATTTAGAAGATTTCAAGGAGTCCCTGCTACTCTGCCATAGTCTAGGCTGAAAAGTGAGAAAATAAGCACAAAAATTCCTGTAAGAAGTCTTTTTAATCCTGTGGAACTACAGTTCTCTTGCGCTTTTGGCAAATACTACAACTGACTGCTTTAATAATATAATGGCAAGGTACTAGGCTTTCTCCTCATAATCCAGTTTATACTTTTTTTTTTCAAATTCAAAGCAATTATATTCCTAAAATCTTCAATCAAATCTATAATCTTTGTCATCCAGTATCCACAAATTACTGTTTGAAGTGCTCATATATACACTTATTTTGCTGAACTAGGGCTATAGAAAGGAGAGAGCGATCTGCTGAATCTGCTCTTCTCATTGCCACATGGGTTTCTGCAGAGGTCTGGCAGGCCTGATCTTGTTTAATCTTTCAGAGGCCAGAATAGGTCTTCTACACGTCGCTACTGCAATTATAAAGCAGGACATCAAATGAAGCTGAACCTTTAAACCAATCCAGCAGCTGGAACTTCAGACTTGCAATTTTTTGTGGGAAAAAGTAAATGGAATTCTAAATTATGGAAGACCTTACTGAAACCTCCCAAGTAGTCCTGAGTTCACATCATATAAAAGCAATGTGAATCCCCTGATTCGTCAGTACACGAGTGTCTTCTCACTCCAGCCAGCTGTCTGGTAGAAAATTCCCTGATGTCAAAACACCCAACTTTTGCAGACAGGAAGATGATATGATAAATTCCCTCAGATTCTGGAGGGAAATTCTGGTTCCAGAGAATTATCTGTTGCAGAAGAGCCTTGATAATAAGCTCTTCAGGCACTTGCATTTCTTTCTTACACATCCCAGCTGAGTTCCTTGACTGAGACTCATGGCTATTTTGGAGGGAAAAGTTATTTTGTTTCGGTTTTTACTGGGAGTGGGAACCAAAAACCCCCAAAATGTTAAAAGCTTCTGTTCTTCAAATAGAGTAGGGCAGGAAAGCTTCTTTCCCCATACTTGTGCTCCCGTGTGCTCACAATGCACTACGGAGCCCCCGTGTTCACACGAGCGTTACAAAAGCTCATAATTTTATCTATGTGACTTCCATCAAACAGATGAAAATGATACAGTACATCTCATTCCCGCTTCTCATCCACAGGCCCCTTCATCCACGTCTCTGACTCTCATTACCATCCTGAATGTCTTGAGCCACCTGTATCTGTAGAAAGATCATGTACATTTTTTAACATGTGCCCAGTTTGGAAATTCTGCTGAAAAAAATCAATGCCCTAGGCTGTCTTCTGAGAAGATTAGCAAGTGCAAAATACTGAAATGAGAAACAGTCACATCAATACCATCAGGATTAGTCCCAACAGCAAGAAAAGGATGTTACTGTCCCTGTGCCAGGTTTAATTGCCGTGAAGACTGTGGATAGCTTAGCTTTGGCATTTTCTCATCAAACCAGAATAGAGCAGGCTATATCCACAGCATCTCAGTCTGCCTCTGTAGCAGTGGAAAAATATTCCTGCAATGAAAAATGAACACAGAATCACACAGAATCACAGAATGGCAGGGGTTGGAAGGGACCTCTGGAGATCATCTTGTCCAACCCCCCTGCTTGAGCAGGGACACCCACTGCAGGGGGCACAAGAACGCGTCCAGGTGGGTTTTGAATGTCTCCAAGGAAGGAGACTCCACACCCTCCCTGGGCAGCCTGTTCCACTGCTCTGGCACCCTCACAGGAAAGAATTTTTTTCTCATATTTAAGTGGAACTTCCTGTGTTCCAACTTGTGCCCATTGCCCCTTGTCACATGGATAAAATTATGAGCTTTTGTAACACTCATGAACAGTGTTTCACATAACATGGGTAACGTTGCTATGTAACCGGTAAAAGGTGTAAGAGTGTGTGCGTGTATGCCCATGACTGGTTACAGTTAGCACTAAATCCTCACTGGTGTCTCTCTTACCACAGGATAATTACTGCAGTTTATACCAGCCAAAAAGCTCTCCTTTATACACTACTTATTTTGACACTTCTCAAAGCAGCTGGACTAGAATTCACATTTTAATGCATCTTTTCTGTTTAGGCAGATTCAAAACCAAACAAAAAAACAGCCTTGTTTTGAAAAAAAGGCATTACAACCACTGTAATCAAAAAAAGTTCCATTAATAGATTTCCTATTTTTATAAATTTATAAACTGATACCTATTAATGGAAAGCCACTCTTCAAATGCTAAGCAACAGCGATCGTAGGTCATTTATATTAAGTGTTTTGTGTCTGTGTTACCTCCTGCTGAGACCTGTGGCACCTAGAAGCCAAAGAGAATCTCAAGGATTAATTGCCATTAGTTAAAAATGGTTTTTGCTTTAAATTTTTATGTTGTGTGCAAGGGTGTGTTAAACAGAGGTTTTAGTTAATGTTTTACTTGGTAGCAATGACAAGATTTAGCTAGCTACTCCTACATGTAATTCTTTTTTAATTGCAAAAATTGAAATTCTTGTCGTCAGGAAACCACATCATTTTGACTGGCTGTACATCAAAATTGAGAATCTGAGAGAGCACCCGGGAGTGAGCATCAAGGAGCAGCACAGCATCCCCCCAGGGTGGGATCAGCCTCAGAGCTAGCTCATGGACAGGGAAGTATATGAGACTTAAAATAGGTTCTCGGCTTGAACTATTAATAAACTTAGGAAAAGTCTTATGAGGTATTGCACCACGAGAGACAACAGGAGAAAAATCATGGTTTATATAATTATCTAAGGTACATCCAGAACCTAGCAGCTCCTTAACATGGAGAGAAGTTACCTGCCTGTGGGCTAAGGAGCACAGGACGTTCTGGTGCACAACCCCAGCAGGGAGCTAAGGGTTGTCAACCCACTGCACACAGACTAAGGAAAAGTAGACTGAGCGTGTGGTACATGCTGACTGCCCCATACCTTGGCTGGGGGAAGTTAGGTGAGTGTGATGGCATCAGTCAACTGGGGATTTTTCCCTTCGATTACCTGGTTTTAGATTTTAAAATATTCCTTGGCTAAACTTTTCTCCTCCCTTTCTTTGACTGCCTGGTGGAAGCAGAAGTGATTTAGTGAGAGGGAAAATGCACTCATTTCCTACCACAGGACTTATACCTCCTGCACATTATCCTGTGTATACGGGGCAGGCACAAGACCATAATCCTGAAAGAGCGCAGAGTGCATGGCGTGTTGAAGGCTGCTTGCCGCAAAGAAAGTTGAAGCCTTACCCAAGTGGACAAAGAGGGTAGGAGGGGTGGGTAGGGAGTTAAACCTCTTTCACAGAGTTGTTTAACATTTCAGAATACACTACTGGATTTGCAATCAGTTTGGCAGTGGAGTCTTATAACCAAACAGACGTCTCTTTTAAGAAAATCTTTGTATGTCTGAACAGAAAGAGGTTTGTCCTCAAGCAGGAAGCCTAACACAGAGCTTACACAGCGATATATTTTCAGTCATGTGGCCAAGACAATAAACATGCATCTTTTGATCTGTGTGGCAACAGCATACGAGTCGTAGTTTATGCCGGGGTAGAATGAGACGCAAATCTGCCAAGAGTGAGTCAGTGCTCTGGCATGTTTCTGCACATCCTAAATTTCACCAGCCTGAGACTAGGGGACTTCAAATAAATGTCTAAGGAACCCATAAAAGTATTCCAGCAAGCATGATGGTTTAAGCCCTAATGTCAAAACACAGGAACATGCAGTCTATTTTGTAGAAAATATTTTCTGGTCTTCTAACTATAAATTAAGTCTCTTTAAAACATGTGCTTCTGTAGGCATACATTTACCAGCAGTCTTTTCCTCTTTATATGATGCAAAGAGGGCAGTAATACCTCTCCCGGGACTACAGAGGGCACGGGTAGGATTTTAAAATACCATTAAACATTATCTCTTATTAATTGCTGTCACGTTCAAATTTGAGCAATATCCTCTGGCCGTTTAATAGCAGCACTGCCATTATACCTTGTTGTCTTACGGCATTATACAGCTAACCACACTGGTACATTATTTCCTAGACCGCCTCTGTTTACAAATCAAAGTGCTTCACTTAAGCACAGCCTGCTGAAATGCAGCGCTGTTATTAGGAAATGTGAGTGGGCTGAAGTGGGGATCCCTGTAGAGTTAACTTGGCAGCCTTCAAGATCCTGGCTCAACCTGATATTAAAAGTGAGTCATCAGTTTACCCACACAGCAGGACCTCACTTTGTACTTTTCTGTGAGCAGCTCAGCAGAGGGCCAGGAGATCCAGCGTTTGCTTCTCTAATTAATAAACAGCTGAAAGGAACTTCTTGTTAAGGAAGACTTGGGGTTTTTTTTGTTGTTGTTTCTTTGGTTTGGGTTTTGGGTTTTTTTTGTTCTTTAGTGTTAAATGCTGATAAATAAAAGCACGAGTCAGGTCTATCACCTGGAAGGCTACTGTGCCGTGCCTGTTAGTGGCCCAATACGGGCTGCTTTGTTTCCACTCCAGGTCTGGGGCTCTGCAACTGCCTCAGCTCCCTCAAAGTTATTTTTGCATCTGCCAGAAGCTGTTTGCAGATCAAATCTTTCATTCACATTAATTTGGGACTAGCCTGTTTTCCGAAGAATATCCATAAACTGCCTTGTGCTCCTGGAGGGCCTCGGGCAGAAGGTATGCCAGTGCTCATGCCTCTTTGAGAAGTAGAGGAATCACAATACTATAAAGGCTGCAGAGTGAATATACTTTCTGGGTTAATTGATCAAGGCCAGGTTTTTCTTCTGGTATACATTTTAAATATCTAACTAATTGGTCTTTCATGCAGTATTTTCTTGTTCTAGCAGTTTTGTAGCAGCACCAGGTGTCATGTGAACGTAGCATGAAAAGCTAGGATGGACAGACTGTTTCCTACACTCTGAAGCTGTCTTGATACCGATCTTGCTTTTCCCTTGCCTTTACCTCAGTTCATCAATCACATTTATATGCTTCTCTGTAATTGAGGCAACCCTTCTGTCTCTTTTACAGCCTCAACCAAAAGTTCGTGATTTACATGCTCATTTCCCTGATTTATAGGTGCATTTTATTGAAAGATATCTCCTTCAGACTGTACTTTTTGTTCTTCTTTTGCCCCCAACTTAAGGTAACATCTATATGAGCTAAAGTTAAAGCCTGTGGATTTCGGTGGGATTTGGGCATCTAAATATAGGTGCTTTCTTGAAGGAAAGCCTGCTTTTTTTCCAACGTTTCCTGGTTCTGAGGAGAACAGAAATCAGCACGATATTTCACTAGTGGTCCTAGTGTAGCTGCATAGCCATGTGGAAAAAAATATCTTTTGGGTGCACCAAAAAGTCAATGCCACGGTTACTTTGACTGCAGATTTTGCATTTACCAAATTCTATGTTCCCTAAATATATATTTTTCCAGTGTCTCTTTATTTTCTTTTGATTTAGCTCAAGATACATTAGTTTTATGTACCTTTCTCAGTTTGGTCTTTTCCTATTTATGCCTGTAACAGACAAAATCATTGCTATTCATTTCATGGTATTAATTTCATGACAATGCTACACTCTTGTTTCATACAGCTGCCAAGGGTTTTTTTTCTGTTTGTTTAGATCCTCCCAAAGGCAAGGTACCAAAATAGGAGGAAAATAAAAATTATGTTATATATGAAAATGGTAGAAGAAGGGAGGGGAAGAGGCTGAAGAGAATGTAAATCTTCCTAAACAACCAAACGATTTGGATTATGAAAACGAGAGTGTCTTATGTCAAGTGCCTCTTCACCCTTTAAGTGTGCTATGAAATATGATCACTTGTCTTGAATACACTCCATCCTAGCAGCAACATTCTTGAACTTATAAACACTATTAATTGTGTCAAACTTGGAATCTGAATCCTGCAAACCCTTCCTATGTTAAACTGAATAAGCCTCATTCATAGCTGGGGTAGGTTTGAATGAGTTCAGCATGGTTATGTTAGGCAGGACAATTTTTTATGAATAATTCTGCATTCTTTTCCCAACAAATCTTTGAGTTAGGTGTTTTGAAGTAGTCTGGATGGCACCAGAACCCCTTTTCTATATACCACAGTTAGGCTGAGAAAGTAATGTGTCATTAGAGACAATTAACGATACTGAATTTTCCAAAAGAAAGACTAATAGCTATGCGAAGTTATCAGAATCCTTTCCACTGTTCTCCATTTGCGCTGCAGGTAGGACCTCTGTTATTAGGTGCAATATATCTTTTATTCCTGCAGAAGAGATCAGTATCTCTTTTACATCTCACCTTAAGCATATTTAAAAAGTGGTTGTTTTATACAAAAGTATAATTATAGGAAAAGAGAGGAATATGATGAAAATGGCCTTTCTCTAAGTTTGCTTTCAGTGAACAAGCTAACATATAAATAGCAACCAAACTGGAACAAAAAGTCTATTCCATGCTGCACTACATGTACTGCTTCTTAAACTGGTCCCTCAGCTTCACTGGCTCGGGTGTCCCACACGGCAATTCTCCATAGCAGCACACTGACAGTGTGAACCCTTCAGCCTGAGACAGAGAGGGACACCCCAGGAAAGACCAGTGTGGGCACCTAGAGATGGAACTAAAATTTTAAACAAAGTTTGATGTTACATACATCTTATACTTCTATCTTTGTTTCTAGAGTTTTAATAAATTAGTTAACCTTTTATTTTGATGTCAGTGTCTGTAAAGTTTGCCTGGTTCTAGTAGCCTGGTTCTAAGCTGTTTTGCTCTATTATTCATAAGCTGTTCCCATAGGCAGAAAGATGCTGCACACAAGCACAGACTGGCATTCCTCAGAGATGCCACTGTTCAGTATCTGTTCTGGGGTTTGGTTGGGTAACTAGCTTAATGGCCTGATAAAATTGCATCTTATACAAGAAGGAGACTTTTCCTTTATCTGGTGAACTTTGCTGTGTTTGAAAATATACCTGCTTTTTTTTTTATTATTCCTTTAGATGCAAACGGACATTGACCACCCAGACTGAGTCATGCAGTACGTGATGCCAAGAAATCCTACTTAAGTTGTGATCTGAGGCTATGTATGATGTATGTTTGAGGGCAGTGAGGCTTGTAAGGAGGAGATGCCAAACCTGCTTCGCTGTTGCACTCAGGAGGAGAGGAAACGTGATGGGAAAGCATTTGCTGAGATCCTGGATCACTAAGTGCAGTGAGGGTGGGCTGGAGGTGCACCAGGGCTTTCCCGAAGGGGAGCGGGGAGGAGGGAAAGCCTGTCCTCTGCAGTAACATGTCACTTTGTGCTTCTCCTGAGTGACAAGGGACCCAGGGACTGCTGAAATCTCTGTCCAAGTGGTAAAAGGTTTGTGCCATCATTACTCAGCTCTCTTCTGCTTCCTTTGGGCTACAAAGTCCCTGCCCGCTGACTTGCCAAGAACACAGTGCAGTCAGTACAGTCTCCAGAAAGCTCTGCAACAAACCTCAGCAGGATGATCAATAACAGCACATCTCAGAGAAACAATAAATCAGCATTTATGTACTTCTTTACATTTGTAAAGTGCTTCTCAAGCATGAATTAATGAATACACAAAAGCACTCCTATCAGAGTAGGTGGTTCACAGGCTGTAATGATGATGAACAGGCACCTTTAATCCAAACCACATTGTTCAAAATAGGCACTTGGTTCAGGATTACTTATAAAACTCAAGGGTAAATCAGTGATCAGCCAAAAGCAGATAGATAATGCTAAAAGGTGAGTTAACAGGAATTTCCCAGACTTTGTCTGAGTGACAAACCGAAAGCTGACACTATTACAGAACGCAGAGGCAAAGTCTGGCTCCCGAGTCACTTTTAGCAGTCATTTTTATCCAGACATCTTATTTAAAGTAGTATCGCTGAACACAGCAAGGTGTTAGCAAATGTAGCACAATTTCCCCCTTTTGCTCTTAGTACATGGTATATAAGGTCTCATATATGTGTGATAACAAAGGCGAAAAGTTCATTACAGAAAGTGAGATGGAGTAATAATCTTAGAACACGTGGGACTAAACGGGAAAAGGATCGCTCCAGGCAATTGCCTAGTACAAGAGATGACAAGAGGAAAAGATGAAACTGTAAGGAAAGCTCTGCCAGAAGCACAGAGCAGCCAGAGGAAGAGTGATCCCTGCATCCATGGACAGGAGAGGCTTTGGACAGTTTTGGTCCTGACTGTGTTGCAATTCAGTAAGTGCACTTTCTGTAAGACAAGACCATTAAAGCTTATTCCTAAAGTTTAATGTTTAGAGCTAAGTGGATTGTTGCACTACAGCCATCTGAGGGAACTGCAAGGAGTGCAAGTCAAGATTGTTGTATCAAAAGCCTGGCTAAAGAATAGCAGAGTTGGAGTAGGTGAAATAAAGTGCTGAAGGAGTTTAATAGACTAACCTGAACACCAGGCTGTGACAGAACAAAAACCAGATCACTTTGATATTTCTGAATTAGCAATTCTGTTTCACATAAGAAGGAATATTCAATCATCATTTTTCTTGAAAAGTATAACCAGATGGGCAGCCACCCTAACAGCCAAAAAACATGTCTTTTGAGAGTCATTCTGGGGCATTCCATAGAATAAAACACCCTTTTCTGTTTGTTTCTAGCAGCTTTAGTTTCAGGTTCTGACAAAGGCATACAGGACTAACTGTTACACATGGAAAATGGTGCAATGGGAATACTAGCATAGTGAACCAGCTCCTGTAAGCAGCTGAGTTACTCCATTCTTACTCAGGCGCAGATCCTGTTAACAGGGTTTTGACCTTTGTAAGAATTTTAGAATCAGGGCATCGATATCATCGGGGGAATTGACATTTTCTGGGCTTTTTTCTCCACTCTTTTCCTCACAGTGTAGTTTAGGGCAAGGAACAGTTCAATTTCAGATGCTAAATGAGAATAACTGGGAAAATCTGAGGATTAAATTCTCCCTCCCTCCACTTGTCCTTCCCATCAGGCTACCCTATACATGTTTTTCAGGTGATACTGGTGTTTAAATTTACAAGATCTCTTTCAGGGAGGTGGAATCGATTACTCTTCCCTCCCTGTCACAGTTCTTGGTTTGAGTTTAGAACATGCCATCCATTTCATGAACCTCAGACATCCCCAGTCCTGCCCTGGACAGATTTTTATAAATTTTGCATGGAGAAGTAGGAACAGTTCTGCTTCACCACCACTGACTCTCTCTCATTTCAAGCTCTGCAGGACAGGGGGAATGACATACAAATGTGGTTTTGATACTATGAGGAACCAAAGTGCTCATCCTTCATAATGCACGGTTTTATCAAGGCAGGTCCAATCGTAAAGTTTACGTACTAAGTCATTATTCTGAAGAAATAAGCAGCTACTGGAGGGGTAAGTCACTTCTAGAGAGATCGTTTCCAGATTGTAATAGAACATTGAAGAAAAAGAAAACAACGGAAAGGTTTTATAAAATGAAAGCAAATTCTCACATAAAAGTCACAAAATGGCAGGACAGGGACAGAAGTGTCTTTGAGGAGGTTGGCAGTCTCTATTTGTACAGTTAGAGAAACAGTAAAAATACTTCAGTGTTCATTCCTTTATTCTTGTATCATAACAGTGATAAGAGTCGTAAGATTTACTACTGTGACTCTAGCAATCACTAAGGGGAAACCTCTGACAAAGGGAACTAATGGATGGTAAAAATATTTACTAGTAACTGTACAGTGAATAAACTGTTCTAAGCACAGTAAAACTCAGCAGATCTACAACCGTAAAAGTTGTGCTGAAACTAGCAGCCTGATGTTCACTAACAGAGGATTATATGTTGTGTCTCTCTAATATATATGTGTATTCACATACAGGCATCAATACATATTGCACAACAGATACTGCATGCATGTGTGTGCGTGACAGTTAGTGAGAATAACTTTGCTGGTGCGGTGCCTGATGCCTTTTTTGGGTTGGTTTTGATCAAGAAAAATGCCTGAAGGAACACCAAACCCCTGCACAGATCTCTTCTGGAATTCCCCTGCTGCCTGTTAAGAGGGTGGCTTTGCCTAGGGCAACATTTATGTAAGACACAATGATTTTTTTTCACTGTCACTTCACTCATTCTGGAAGAGGACCACTAACTCTAGTTAGCAGATGCAAGTCTGCAGGTTAAAATTAGGGCTTTGCTTTTAAATACTCTGAAATGCAAAAAGAAAAATGTCTTAGGAGTGCATGTTTTTCAGGGAGGTATAATGTAGGCAGCTATATATAATAAGTAATCCTTCCTTTCTCTGCAGTATAGCTTTTTACAAGCAATTCCATGATGGAGAAGCCACTGTCTACCCCTGCTTTGGTGATAATCTGGACATCATGAATACATTTCCTACTCTGTTGGATGATTTCTCCCTGAAGTTCTGTGTGTAGGGGACAATGCTACATTATTTTCCTTCAACTTCCCAGGCTCAGCACATAGTAAAATCCTTGTCTGCAGATTTCAGACTTTCTTTTGCATGGTTAAGTTATCAGCTTTCTGTCGGGATTGCATTATGTTTTTTGAAGGAGGTGGAAGAGGTGGGGGAGAAGGTTTATTTTACAAGCAGCCAGTTAAGATGTGTCCTAATGAATTGAATCTGGCTAACTCTCTGTCCTCTATCAAGCTTTCCAGACTTGCAAAGCTTTGAACCTTGCACATGAAAGGGGGAGGTATTTATTGGAATCTGCTATGACTGAAACTTTGCTGCTCATCTGAAGGTATCGTTTGTATTCCACTTCATAAAATAATGAACACTGGAGCTGTCTCTTGTGAACTAGACCAGCGGTCTTGTCCAATTTTAGTGGTAAAGGTCATAAAAGTTAAGTGTTCCAGCAGTGAGACCAGCTCTGTGGTAGTCTTCAAAGGACATGCTTCTGTCCTGGCCAGAAACTAGGGTATAAGCATATCAAAGACCTAATATCTAAGAAGGCCTAAATTTAACTGCATTTTCATGTTATAGATGTCAACTGAATCTTTATCCAGTATTTAGGAGGCTTGAGTGACAGTATTGTGACAGGAATAATAGGTATGAAAATAGATCGTCAGACAACTTTTTTTTTATTATTTTAACAATTTAACTTCTTGCATTTTTGTCTTGTGTGAGTTTTTAGTTTCTTTTAGCGAAACATTAATCTCACTTCATTTGCAACCTATACAATCTGTTTAAATGCATTTTATGAAAAATATTAAATGTCACAGAAAAGGTCTATACTCAAATCAAATAACATTTGTATATCAATTGCTTGTTCAAATAGGTAAGCCAGGTATTTTCTCCCATGAACTATTTTTCCCTCATTTAATTTTGCTGTCATTCTTTCAGCCTTCTACCCTGATCTTGCCAACTCTCACAAAATGAATGGTCTGCTATGTATTTCAAGCAATGAAAGTCCTCCAAAAAGAAATCAACATCCATGGATGAAGTAGAGCTGGTCTTTCATTTAGTAGCAAGCCTGGGCCACAAGATTCAGTGAAGATTTAGTTTACATCTACCAAGCAGTTTTTTGAGCAGACAATGATATTAACTCCACTGCCAGCCCTGATACACATTTTAGTAACAATCAATTATATCTAAATAAATTGTTTTAAATGAATGGCTTGTTTTCATGACCATTTTTTCCTTCCTCACAATGTACATGCATTTATCAGATTTTTAAAACCTGATTTCTATAACTAATTGAAAATTTATCACCTGCTCTCAGGCCATTTCTAGGAAATATGTATTCGAGTGAAGTCAGTTACCAGTGATTAATTATCTGGTTATTTCTGAAGGACACAACTGTAGTAACATGACTGATACATAAAAATCCATTTTAAGGCAAGTTGTTTAATACTCAGTGGAAAATACTTGTGCCAGTTAAACAAACGTGTTTAAAAAGCTTAACAGTATAAAAACTGTATTATTAGGCCAGACTGAAGACTGAGATAGACCCATATGTTGAAAGAAATCAAACACAACATGATCCTGCAGCGGGTGTGATTGCTAGCATCCAGCAATTATCAGCTTAGGGTTTTCTTCAGCAAAGAAACAGAATTTGTGAGCACTTAGAAAGATAATTTTAAACAGAATTCAGGCAATACTTGCTGCACTTATCATTCCTGGTCTTTTTGCCAGGAGATACAGTAATGCATAGTGGCTCTGCAGACCTGTTGTGCACTGTTAAACGCATGCCATGTCCCACCCCAGAACTGGCTGCAGCTCACCAGGAGGAAGGATTTCTCCCCGCCCCGTTGCCCTGGGGGACCTGGCAGTGGAGAACCGGGTGGGTGGCGATGGTGTGCCACTGCTCAGCGCTTTCTGTGGCAATTCCCCTTTTGACTAACAAAATCACTGTTAAATAAAACCCAAGCTTCTAAAAAAAAACAACCAAACAAGTTAATGAGAAACCATCAACTATATGGTCTCTGTCAGAGTTGCCAGAGTCTCATGAACAGGGCGCTGGCACCTGGGGACAGGGTTGGACCCCAACAGGAGGACTGATAAGAGAGCTTCGATGAATCTTTGAGCAGCATAGAGTTTCTAGCAGAGATTAAAAGCTGATGTGGAATTTTTGTTATCCCTTAATGACACTCTAGTTCCTATGGAAAATGAATATTAGACCAATATGATGACAAATACTGATGCATATTTTCCACTGTCCTGAGAGTTAATCTTCCTTTCTCACATTCACTTCTTTGGTTTAATCATATGATATAATAAAATAGTAGTTAACTTTCAAAAACATCAGTCAAATATTGAAAGCAGTATGTAACCCGCAGCACAGTATATCTTTCCATAGTTACAATAAGTCCTATGCAATCCTACAATTAATGTCAGATTTGATTTCTCTTGTGCTTTTCTGTCCTTATTACAGCAATCATTTCTGTTTTTCCTCTCTCTAGTCTTTTCTCAGGCTCTCACAGTGATATTTTTCATGATCACTTACTTCACTTTTGTATATTATTCTAGTTTTCACTTCACTTTGGTATTATTGTTTCAATATTACATTAAATTGATTTTTTTCCTCTGTTCTACCTCCCACACTCCCATATTGATATCACTTATTCCACCCTCATTTCCTCAATATTCTTGGATAGTGGTTTATGGATAGAGTCTTCAGCTGAGTGGTGTTTGAACATGGTCACTGGTTTGTTTGTGAGGTGTCTACACCATGTCTGCTTCAACCACTTGATAGAGATTTTTTACAGCCGTATTGGTTTGGCAGAACCCATACATATTTCAGCATCATTTTTACATGGAATGTTGATCTGCTTTTTCTAGTTTGTTCCTAACACTCAAAGTGGACTAAAGAGTGCATTGATCACTGAATAAGCCTGAGAAGGGTGATTTTAAGGAAGACTTAAGTCCAAAAGTTAGTACCTTGGGAAACATATAAAACAAATAGAAATGAAACAAAAATATTTTCAGTTCCTGAGTCTATTTAGGGAACTGAAATGAGGATTCTTTGAATTCTGTTACAAGCTAATTACTTCTTGCTCTGATCTCAGGATATTTTTTTTCCCAGACCTATTTGGCTATATTGGCTTTTCCCCCAAAACTGGACAATATTCTTGAATGAGCATTTTATCCTAAATTATTCCAAACATTTTCAGTTTATTATTACAGTCGATATTTTTTGTCTCAGGTTGGCATTCTCTCTGCCCCCAAACATAGTTGTTTTTCCTTCCCACTGAAAAACCAATATAATAATTTAGAAGCTGAATAACTGTTCAGTAGACTTGTCACTGATGTTCCGATTACAGTTTTACTGCTACATAAACATAAACCCACATTTAAAGGGAAGTGCTGCGTGGAGGCAGTGTAGGTGCTGTTCCAAATGCTGGTGGCTAGAGGGAACCCTTTTTCCTTGTTGGAGAGAGTGGCTCTAAAAAGGCGATGAATTTTTTGCTGCAACAAAGCAGTCCATTAAAAGAAAAAGAAGATTGGAAAATCCTTGAAACAAAAATATTAGCATGAATCGAGAAGTGATCCCAGTCGAGCATAGGGATCAGGAGATGTGTCAATGAAATTTATCATTTCTACAGAATTAAGGAGAGCATTTGGATGTCCCAGTCCAGGGACAGTGGTAGGTCACGCACGGTTAAATGCTGTCCCAGTAGCCAGCTCCTTGGAATCTGTTAGACTAGTTATGGCAGCCTAAGTTACATTGGCTGCAGGGGTGGATGTTTTGGTTTCGTGCATGGGGGAAAAGAAGACCCAGACCACAAAAAAAGAGCAGGGAATTCACAGAGCAGCAGTAGGTAAGGCATTTAGGTAACAGCTACTGTACTTTTAGGCCCCTAGCCAGCAAATTAATTAAGCACGTGCTTAACTTTAAACATATAAGTCATAGCTTTAGCTGAGCTATTTGGATGTTTGAAGTTAAGCAGCTTTAAAGCATACAGGCATCAGGTTGCTTAAGCTTTGGTGTTTTGGCTCCAGCTGCACCCTTGGGTACCACCTGGGAATGGGGCACAGGCAGGGTGGGGAGACCTTTTGTTTGGAGAGTGTGTTGGGGTGGTGCTTGGCAAAAGCCGAGGCGTGGGGAAGCCTGACATGTGCGCAATCTCACTCTCATATGAAACTGGGCTGTGGCCAGCTTGTGTACCTTACCTAGGAATTTGGAAGCACTCCTAGCACTGTAGTGTGGTCCGAGAGACCTATTTTTCTTCTTGCCTGTTATTCACAATCTTGGGTAATGCCCTGAAAGATCATGTAGTAGAGCAAATAATGTGAGGGGGAAGCAATGCAAGGATGGAAGATTTGGAGAGGAGATTACATTGATTAATGCTGACAATTAGCATAACCTTAATGTCTGGTTTATGCTACCTTACTCCAGTTCTGCTTAACTCCACTGAGAGCAATGAGGATGGTAAGAAGGTAGTATAAATCTTAGCATACTCCTCCCTGTTAATTGAGTAAATCTGAAGTAATGGATACCCCACAAGCCTCAACGGTCCTTATATGGACTAGCTACTAGAAGCCAAAGCCCACAGCCTTTTTATGGGGTCACCCTTACAAACACAGTAGGACCCAGGTGTAAGCGTTTCAGCAAATGTTCTTGCAGATGCACTCCAAATGTTCTCAGCTGTGCTCCAACAGAACAATTTGCCAAGAGCTGTTGAACGTAGCTTGAGTATGGCAGCTGTGGCTATATTGCTCAAAAAACACCATATTTGACAGCTCCTGCTTGCCCTCTGTCTACACAGCCAGTTGGCCTGGGTATACTTGGCCCTGAGATAATGTGTGGGGTGTATTCAGGCAGGTGTGGCCCAAGATGTCTGTCCTGTGTGATCGTGCCAGGACTGTGTTTGCCAACTGCACAGCACGCAGGGCTGATCCTGAACGTGATCTCTATTCTTTCCATGGCATGCTGTTGAAGTACTTAATGGTTCAGAACTGTTCAGTTGTGGCAAATGAGACCAAAAGTCCATCTAACTCCGGCATCTTGCCTCTGGCAGAGGCATGCAGAAGTTGGTAGTGGACAGTATAATACTTCTTCCCAGAAATACTTTCACATCCTGCAGCAATTCATGTTTCAGCAGCTTAGGCAGATGCAATACCTTTTAATTTAAAGGATTTGTCCTGTCAGATCCACATCACCCTGCAGCAGGGAGCTCCATAACACCCATCTTGTGCTTTTCAAAGCTGCTGCCGGATGGTTCCTTTTGACATCCTCTGGTTCCGCTCACAGAGACTACACGCTCCCTGTGCAACCACTCTGTCCTGTGCATGATTTTGTAGACCTCTGTAATGTATCTGTCCTCAACCATCTCTCTAGAAGTTGAAGAGTCCTAGTGCAGTTAATTGTTCTTCACCTGGAAGTTGTTCCATACCTTTGATCAGCCCTGTCACTCCCCTATCTACTTTTTTTTCAGTTCTACTATGTCTTTTTTAAGATGTGTGTGCCGGGGGAGGGAACCATAACTGCTGAACTAGGTCATATAAAACATTGGATGAATTCCTGGGTTTCTATTTTAATGTCTCTGAAGCTTTGGCAAAGGTTCAGAACTGTTCCATTTTCTTCCTCTCTCTCCCTGTAGTAGAGCTACTCCTATGATTAAGGCAAACCTCCCAACCTCCCAGCTCGCTAGTGCGAAGCTGGAAGAGAGTAGTGCAGCTAGAAACACACTGATGGAAGGATGACTACATTTGGTCCTCTTCAGTCTCAGGCATCCTTACCATATAATCTCACTCACAAACTGATCAAGTCCCATTTGAAAGTAGGACAGTCTTTTTGCCCCCACTACTCCTACCCTCACACCCTTGATCATAGGAAGTCTCCTTTTCCAGTCTACCTTTCTCTATGACCATTTTATACACATTTATTTTTGTTCTTCTTCTCTCTTTCATTAATGTTTATGTCCCTGATACATTTATGGACCACAAACATGCTCAGGATCATTTTTCATATTGGTGATTGCCATGATCCTGATATGATCAGTTAATGAGCCCAAATACATCTCCTTGTCTGTAGGTATCCTTCAGTTTATGCAGAGATTCCTGTTAATAATTCCTAAGTATATAGGCTTTCATTTACGTTGTTGAAATTTATCTTACGTCTATTGCTCCAACACTTCGTTCTGCCTCTGTGATGCTCTGAACTTCCTCTGTGCTGATGGAAATATTGACGACTGGTGCCGACGCAACTCCTTGAAGAATTCAACTAGCAGTCTCTCACCAGCCCAACACCTCCTCTTTGAGAGCAATCTGACCATCATTTCTCTTTCTGCCAGTCCTTTACTTATACCATACTTCTTTAGTATTAATTCCCCTTTTCTCCAGATGAATTGATAACTTCAGTGGTATATTACAGAGTACTTGACTGAGGCTGAATTCTTCTTGTCTGCAAAATGTGGTAATTTTATAAAACAATGTTATCAGATTAGACTGATATCATCACCCGAACTAAAGCCATATTGCATTTTATGCATTTTTTGGGGGTGTATCCATGAATTTAATTATTTTGTCTGTTAAATTTTGTTCTATAGTCTGCCACTCCTATTGAGCTCCAGATGATAGGTCTAGCCAAGTTTCTCACTTTCTTCAATCTTGGTCAAAGAGGAGAATGTAAGCACCTAACTGCCACTGTCAAATGTCATATATTTTCAAAATTCCTTGCCACAGGATTTTTAATTTCATGTATGAGTTCTTTCACTGTTCTGAGGCAGACATTAGTATTTATTTGCACTCGCTACGATTTATCTTCATTTGGATGTCATCGTTTTTATTTGTGTCCCCTCAATTCTCTGTAGCTCTTCTGCCTTACGTCCTCAGTCCTAAATAATTAATTAAATTCAAGGGCATCCCTAGAATATTTTTTATATTGCCCTCTCTTCAGTGGGGCCCTGCTTCTTTCTTGTTTGTTTTTATGGCCAAGACAGTGTTTATTGTGTAAATTCTTTTGCAAGTCCTCGTTCAAGTTGTCTTTCACCAAAAAGTGAGTCAAATAATGGAGATGTTGAACTAAAGCGTTTTGTGGGACTTCTTGCTGTAATGGGCATATTATTTAGAATTTTTGATGACAGTACATATTTTAAGAACAAGTTATCACTCAGTAAAGCATGCTAACTTTTTGCTCTGGTTTTGTTTTCTCTCATGATTTGAACTTGATCTCTGCTGATTCCCAATGCAGGTAACTCACTGAGTGAAAAAAAAACCCCAAAGGTTCTTATAGTGTTTTAGAGTGTCATAGCTGCGAGGTGGAGAAAAGTGATACGTGCATTTCCGCTGGTGTCTTAGACACATCTCACAGCAGGGAAATGCTGGGAGGTGGCAATACCTTTGCCCTCTGTGTACTGGAGAGAAGGGTAGAGTAGTGTTAGAGCAGCCCTTGCCGCTAAGATAGGCTTTGTGCCAAACAGTGGCACAAATATTGTGATGAGCAATGCAGCCCAGTAAAGGCATCTTACTCTGTTTTAATAACAACCTTACCTTCACCGCTGGGTTTGCAGAACCTCTTCATTAGGATGTTTTTAAAAAATGTGGGTATGCTGAAGTGCCTCCTGACTTCAGCAAAGAGCCTATATTCACTTAGGGCTTTGAGGCGCCCAGATTTATGAACAGGAGAGTTGAAGATAGGTTTAATAATAACCTGAAGCCTACCCTAGAGCACAGAGGCAGGACTCTGTTTCATTCATAACTAGAGCAATGGTAATTTGGAGCATCAGTGGAACAGAACTGGTCATCACAAAGTGGAGGCAGAGGCTGTAAAATCTGACATGCTTGAGACCTCTGGCTTACAAGGTTTTAGGTTAAGCACATGTGTCAGTATTTACATGCTCTGCACCTAAATCCTGTAGCTGCTGTTATAGCTCATGGATTACAAAAGCTGAGTTATCAAAGTGCTGAGTTGCTGGGACAAGTGCTACCAGCAGCTTTTTTTTTCTTCTACAGCATTTTGCTCCATCACCCTAGTTAATTCCCAGGTTTATTAGTACAACACAATCCTGCTTGAGGAAGAGATAAATAGCAAAATAGGTCTTTCTTTGCTAATACTAAATATGCCATTTTCATTCACTGTGCATCACTCTTATTTTATACTGTGGCTACCTTAAGCACACCTATACATTCACTTAAAATAAGTTTTCAGACAATAAGAAAGCAATCAAATGTAGCTGTGTCATGAAGCAGTCTCAATCCCCAGGAACCAAGTGACATTTACAACTTCTTTCCTTCCGAAGAGTGATTGTTGTGTATTTTCATACTCCAGAAAGTTCTTTTAAATATTTTTAGTCTCAGGATTGTGGGAGGGGATTGAAATATTTCATGCCAAGTTTTTCAGAAGGTGTGTTGCCAAAAAATATCTGTGTAGGAAGCAGAGAAAGTACTTAAAAAATAAAGATATTCTGTTCCTTTAACCAAAATTTCAACTGTTACATGCATGCTTTCCCTCATTCACAGAACAAAATGCCGTGCACCAACACACACACACTTTTTAATTTTCCTGATCCAGATGCTTTTCCAAACATATGGCTGTTGACAGTAAAAATTTAGAGAGAACGAATCTGCTTTTTCTCTACTTGCTTTTCCTTTATACTCACTCTTTTCCTGTTCCAAACTATGACAGGCATTTATAGAAGTGTATCTCAGAAAACAAGAATTTCCCAATATTTCTCACCTCTTAGCATTCTCACCACCTGCAATTATACAAAACAATACAACCCTGGATTCCTTTTCTCAGAAAAAAAAAACAAAACAAACTACATTAAGCAAAAGATTTGTGACTGTGATTGATTACAGACTACAGAAGAATGAGATTATTCTGAAGGAAAAGTCTTACAGATAAATGGATTAGAATTACTTACACTTGTTGACATGGGATTGAAATACTCCATTTCTGCCTTTGTGACCACTGGGTTCACTCATGAGAGATAGGTGAAACTGAGTAGAAAGAGATTAGAAATGTAAATAAAGTCCGTTTTTCACTGTCCAAAGAGTGCATGCGCAATGCAAAAGGAAAAATTAAATGAGATATTAAAATGTCTTTCTGTTTTTGAGCTTGACCCTGCATTCCCTTATTCCCTTACACTGGAGTTAATGGGGCTGCTCAACTCCCACAAGGACGATTTAAGCTATTATTAGTAAGAAACTGTTCTCTTCCTTACATGCTGATCGTCTGAGGAGTGCAGAGGAAGGCATGCAGAGGAAAACTCCCGAGGACCGTGCGGCGGGGCTCAGCGTACCCGCAGCCCTGGGATGATGCTGAAGCCCCTCGCCGTGCCCCGGGCAGAGCGCAGCTCGTCACTGCCGCCCCGCACACCTCGCCCCAGGGCAACGCCAGCGCGGGCGGCTGGAGCCGCAGACCAGCTTTGTGGGAAGGAGGATACAAGACCACTGTTCCCAGCAGAAACGTGCCTCCAGTTCATGCACTTGGAGGCACCCAGAGAAGGATTCAGTGTTGACCCACTGAAGTCTCTTGCCTGAAGGATAGCCGCTTTTCACTTTCCAGGGTGGGAGCGGTATGACTTTGCTAGAAATTGGGAACTCTACCTTTTTTTGTTTGTTTGTTTCAGAGCTTTTCTTATTTTTCTAAGCCTTTCCCCTTTCCCTCTGCAATAAAGTGGCTGTTGTATTTACTCATGCTGTGCTGGAATGTTTTTTTATTTACAATTAAATACAAATGATACTAAATCTTTCAGTGTTAGTTTATTACCTTTATTTTCCACCACTTTTTGTTTGTTTGCTTTTGTACACCTAATTTTTGTTTTCATTCTGTTCCAATTTGTTTGCAGTCATTCTGCAGACAAACGTCTGATGTAGTTTGGACCACAAGTGACTCGCAGATCACAGTCTGAGTAACAAACATTTATTTATGTTCATACTCCTTTGGTAGATTTTTACTTCCTCTGCATTTTGCTTAAGATTTACACTGGACATCTGCACAACTTGAAGGAAAATCAAAGATAAAAGAGCTTCTATTTTGATTTATATTAGCATCTGTTCTCACACAGGAAAAAAAGAAAAAGAAAATCAGAGAAAAAAAAATCCTACTTTGTTGATATAGGAGTCTTTAAAATTACATTGCTTATTTCAGGTCCCACTTCAGTTGAACATGTGAAAAATAAAGTCTTGGTGAACCTCTTTTTATTCAGATAGGTGGATAGTCTGTGTGCTCTTAACATGGGGTGTGTGTCAGATGATATATGTGTGAACTGATCTTGAATGTAGCCGAGCAGCTAAAAAACACAGATTCCAACAGATTAGGACTCAACTCTCAAACAGCCATACTCTATTCTCAATGACCAGGGGTGAAAAAAAAAAATTATTTAGAAAATATACCTCATTGGCGAAAGAGATTTATATTGCATGAGTGACTTCTTTTTAAATTAAATGGCAGGCATCCTTAAACTGTAATTTACTGGCACAGCTGAATTCCCCAAGGTAACAAAACAAACTCCAGGGCTGCATCGAGGAATGCTCAGTAACCCGCCACCACCGGACAGCAACAAGCCTGCAGTGTCTGCAATGTGGGCAGGCGCTGGAGCTCAGACCTGCAGCAAACTGCTCTCTGGAGCTGCTGATGGAGAGGTGATAAAACTCCCTTTTCTCCTTCAGCTTGCTGATATGTGGGGAAGGTCACTCCTTGCATACACTGGGTTTACATGACATGATAATTTTTGTCCTCATGATGCTGATATAGCAAAAAACAACATTGTAATTTGAAGCCCTGGAAGAGCTGGGCAGGGGAGACCATGAAATCCTCAGTCTTTGTTTGGCCTCTGCAATAAATTTAGTGGCACTGAAGGGCAGGTGCTTCCGTGGTTTTTCCTTCCATTTCTGATGCTGCTGGGCTCTTTGCAGGAACTTTTACCTTTCTGCAGAAATGTTTGCTTTTATTAAGGCCTGGTTTTATAAGGTACTTGGAAACATTTTTAATTTCAGATCATTGGTAATCTCATAGACCAGAAGTTTTGTATCTGCTCTACTGAAACAAAGTCGCAGCAACTCATTTCACTTAAGCACTGAGAGGGAAATAGAACAGCATTTCCCGCTCTGTTTCTAAATGTATGAACATCCTATCTTTCCCACATGCTATAAATGTCCCTTTCAGCAGATCTGAAATATTCCTACCACATTAATTAAAACTTATCATTTTGTACAATCCCCTTTTCTCCCTAAGTCTCATTAACTGCTTCCTCTTCATCCTTACCTTAAGCCAAACTTTTCTTGCCTTCAGGACTCCCTGCTGCTCTTGGCAGCACCTTGCTCTCCATTCTTCATCATTACTGCTAATGATCTTGCAGAAAGCCACCAGGTTTTTGCAACAGACTCAGATACTGCGGTCAAGATATCTGATTCGGCAGCTTTTAGACATGTGAGGTTTGGTGAGGTGAATCCCCACCCTTCTTATCCTTCCATCCTTGATTACTGTTATTATTTCTCTCAGAATAATAGGGAAATAATGTTCCATCCATCCTCAATTACTGTCATTATTTCTCTAGGAATTTCATTCATCTAATTTGATGAGACTACCTCCTAAGCCATGTAACGTTGTTGCTTCTCCTTTGGCTGACCTAGGATTTTTATGCGCTATGAAGTACTGTATGTGATTACAAACTGCATTTCTTTCAGCATTTAAATGACTCTCCACTCTAAGATCCAGAGTTTGCTTTTGCATGTACCTATGAGAAAACTGGATGAAACAGGAGCATATACACAAATTAGGTTTAGAAGTCATGAAAATTATTTTTCCTCACTATTCATTCTGTCCTAAAAAATGGTAAGAGGACTCCAAGACAGTGAGAAAGTCTGAGGGCCAAATTCAACACTTGCTTAAAAGGCTACTGAGTTTATGCATGTAGGGTGTTAAAAGATAAAGGAGGGGTATTTATCACATGGGCGAGATGTGATTCTCATTTTCATGCTTAGAAAGCTTGTTATACCCACTCAAAGTCTGTCTGCACTGCCAAAGATTTATTAAGAGACTGAAGTGCAGATGAGAAGTGGCCCCAAATTAAGGCAAGAAAGACCAGCAAGGAGCTCTACAGCTTTGTGCTATACTTTATTTCAAGCATCTACAGATAAAAAGTTCAGGGACAGGAGGCTGGCACAAAGCATGGACTAACATATTCACAATGCAAACCTCAGAACCACAAATAAGTTATTATTTCATAATTTGATTTCTTTGAGTGCTGCTAGCCCCCAAAGGCCAGCTCTTAACTGCTCAATTTTCTCCATTGGTTCTAATTAAGGTTTTCCTTGGCTCATGATCCTGGTGAACTTGGAGAACTTTAATTTTCTTTTTTTTTTTTTAAATCTGCTTTTCTCACCAGGTGGAGTGTTCCCTGCATACACTGAAACTTATGAACTTTCCAGTACATTTTACAAGATACTTTTGTCTACATGTTTGACTAAAGATGGAGGCATTCCACAAATCCCCAAGTAGAAATCATTTTATTAGCCAGTTTGTGCACTGTATACAGGAGAATATGGGATTATTTGTTAAGAAATTTACTGCCAAAAAATTTATGGCAGTAATATAAACTCACAAGTGTCCCTTTCTGCTGAGGGGGAGTCAACTTCAGTAGCTGTATGACTGATGATGTGACAAAGTGTGATAGGGAATGCAGCTGCTGCTGGACCAGAAAAAAATAGTTACTAAAAAACAGAGATAGAGCAGAGAAATACCTTTAAAAGGAAATAATTTATTATTATTGTTGTGCTGATTAATAATCCCTTCAAAAAACCTGAAGATGACTTACCTGTTTTTCTTGTCTTTATTAGTTTAGAACAGGTAGAAACATGGAAGTGCTTTTTACTATTATATCCATGATCTCAACCTCTTTGAAAATTATTTTTCCAAAATATATTTTTTTACTCTGTAGCTATACTTAATTCATTTAATTTGTCTTTAATTAAAAATCATTCCCTCCTATGCAGTTTTCAAGGCACTGCATGATTTTTTGTGTTTGAAATTCTGTGTTTGACAATGTAAGCTTTATCAGTGATTTCTACTGCCCACGTAAGGTAACGCTAATGAAATTCTGTGCTAACATGTTTCTCCTTTAAATCAGATTGGTTATGTTTGGCTTTTACTCTTTGTCATTTCTAGTTTTTTCCAGCACCTTCTCTCTCCCTTGCTTCCTCCTGTCTTCTCTCCTTCTACTCCCCAGAGCATGGAGAATTTCCATTTTGGGTTTGAACTCTGCAGCTGGCTACTCTGTCAAAAACCGGCTGAACCAAAACTCCAGATTAAGGCTGAGTGAATAGTTAATGGATGTTTCTTTTCTTTTTTGATCTGAAAAACCAACCCCTCCTCATAAAACTTTATCTGAAGTCAAATGAACCATTCCATTCAGTCTCCAAAAAATGCTTTAGTTTAGAGTTGGTTAATTTCATTTTGTTTTTATTGTATTTTTGTATTCAATTTAGGAATCTTTGATCTCAAATCACTGTTTTGGAACAAAACATTTTGTTTTGAAGTAAGCTGAAATGAAGTATTGTAACATAAAAAGAAAAAGCCTCCACCTTTTTTGGCCAAAACTACTCACTGCACTTGGAAAAAATTTGTGAATAGTTTTGATCAACCTGGAATTCTTTGTCAAATAAACAATTTGCTTGGAAGAGAAAAAAAATTCCATACTTACTCCATATACAATATGCAAATATAGAACATTTGCATATGAATAATGGTTATCTATAAATGTAAGCCTACCTCAATGTAATTCCCTTTGAATACAATTATCCTAGTCCAACTGCCATGCGCAAGATACAAATGCTCGTGTTTCCCTGTTTAATAGAAGACAAAACTCAAGGATCAGAGTGGGGTAAGGAGAACTGAATATATGTGCATGTCTGCTTGATCCTCCCTGCCTGCAGAGGAAAGGGGACATGGGGTGCCTGCTAATGGTGGGGCAGGTTTCCCCTTTCCCAATACCTCTCCTGACAGCAAAAGCCAGCCTGGCTTTTGACAGCTTAAGCAAAGTAGGCAGCTGGGGCAGTTTTGCTTCCCCCAGCATTTTGCTGAGCCTAGGCAGCTGCCTGTGCTTGCCAGGAGCAGAGCGGGCCCGAAGCGCGTCCCAGGGGGATGTGGCTGCGCGAGGGGGACTCAGCTCACCCGGCTGCGGCAGTCTGGCGTTGGCGTTCAGCCTTGCCAGCCCAGGCTCTCCTCAACACCACTGAAGAGAAACAGGCCCTGTTACCAAATGAGTCATGGGACCAATTTCAAAAGGCTCTTGGATGAGATGGCCACCATCCTCCACTGACTTTAAAGAGGCAAGCTAGGCTTTGAGTGGTATAAAATGACCTACTTTTTGTCTGTAAAAAAGGGAGCCAAGAAACTACCATTCACCTTTCTTCTTTTAATAGCTGTGTTAAAATAAACTCTCCCTAGTTGTGGCTGATAGGAGGGGAAAGCTTCAGTTTAAACTGGGCAATGCTTTAAGGAGCCGGGGCGATGGCTGGATTTGCAATACCGCAACAACCCGTTTGTCACCCGGCACACTCTAAGGCAGCTCTCCTAACATCTGTACAAAGAAAAATATTGCTTATCGTATCTTTCAGCATTTATATTTCTTCTCAAAGGTAAATTAAGATGTTGCTTTTAGAGTTAGTTCTGTATAATGTTATTCAGATTTCAGTTTCAGCTATTTCACACCTTTCAAATTCATAAACATGCAAATGTTTTGAAGGATATTGTTTGGATTCCTTTTGGCTTTGTGGTATCTGGCTCTGGTTTTGTTTATGGCTTGGCTTCTATGTTTTTGAATTTGACTCCTGATTACTTTTATAATATTTGCCTTTTTTTAACATCTGTATTCTCTAGCTGAAAGCCTGGTGCATTAGAAATGCTTTGGAAAGGGTATGTGCCATTCTGTAGCTGTGGTTGGGAGTTATGTGAGCTTGAAGCTAAAAAAGAAAACACAGAGGATTTGATAAAAGCATGCATATAAAACAGCAGAAAAGCTTTTGATTTCATTCTATATTGCAGAGAACAGAAAGATTTTCTGCAAAATACTGTGGAGAAAATTACTCCATAGTAAAAATAGTTTGAGATACCATTCACTGAAGTTTGAATCAAATAAAGCAGGGACTTGGTCTCTGGTCTTCTCACAGGGCACTGGCAGGAGAGGAGCACGTTTTTGGGGTTTTTTTTGTGAGAAATTTCATCTTTGACATGAAATCTTTTTTGGGATGTGGGGATCTCATCCAAGCTGCTGCTGTTAGTGTCCTTGCAGCTGCGGTTCTGTTGAGACTTGTTTGAAGGCCACATCTTTTTTTCTTTTTGACAAGAGGAAGTTTAGACCACACTCTTTAGACCAGTTTTGCTTGTGACTTACCAAGTAAATACAATAAATAGTTAATATTTGGAATTCACAGATGGAGAAGATGAAAGCACAGAAAAATTAAATGGCTTGCTAAAAGACGAAGAGTGAGCCAATGGCAGAGCCAAGAAAGGCACCTTAGACTCTCATTTTAGTGTATAGCTCCAGCCAAGACAATTCAACCTTCAAAAGGGAAAACTGTATTTTGTAAAACTGATTATTATTTTGAAGATTGTGGCTAAAGTATGGTGCTCTTTTTGTCGAATTTTGGAATAAACTGTAGTTCCTTACCAAGACAGCCCTGTTTCAAATCATCTCTGGGGACTGATATATTTCAACCCTAGGGATAAAAATGTTACAGACTTTGGACGTACGTGCCAGACACAGGATCACAAAAATGTGAAAGCTGGGTCCTGTTTCCAGTCAGAAAGGCTAGATATGGGAAGTCTTTTCTTGTCTGCTCTTGAAAGAGAGAAGTATGTTTTTATTGGAATCCAGTGGCCCCTTTACATTTAGTTTAAACTCTTTCCACTATCTGCACGTCAACTGTAAAATATAGTACTTGGATTTCAGGGACTGAACATGGTAAAAACTCATGAAAACAGAAAGACAGAGGGCTGTGGCTCCCAACCATTCCCGATACATGTCGCCACTTAGCAATATTCCAATAGAGGTGCAGATACCAGTATAGAGACTTTTAGCTTACTGACAAGTGTCTTTCTTCTCCTGGTTGCTTCTCTTCAGCTCCTTAGATGTAGCTCTGTGACCAGTGGTTGTCTGCATACCACAGGCTAAAGGTACAGGGCTAAGGTGTGTAATGTTTACACCCTGGCAGCAATATTACTTCCAGGACAGGATATCTTTCCTTACCATAGAGAAATTGGGTCCAAAAGAAGATAGACTGAGATGCAATTTTTTTTAGTGAACCTATAGCTAATTAACCATTGCCTGACTTAATCCATTACTATTTAGCTCCTTTAAATCACATGAGGTGCTTTCATCCTAAAACAGCCTCTAGAAAATTTCTCATTAAAACACAGCAGACATTAGGTTGAATCACAGGCTGTTAAATAATTTTCACTGAAATGAAAGAGGAAAATCATCCTTACAGCAGGAAGAACAGCAAATGAGGTCAGGCCAGTGACCAGAGAGCTTCATTCTGGTCTGGGGGACATGGGCCATCTCTGCCTGAGTTGGGTTCATGCAGCACCTCTGACCTACTGCATCATGGCTTAAGCTGAGGTGCCATGTCCCAGTTCCCATTTCAGTCTCCATAGATACCCCTGGGAGAATTCTTCCAGGTTAGTCAGTCTCACAAGCAACAAGAGAAATAATTGGAGTACTTTATCAAGTGCTTACTGATAGGAAACTGCAGCTGTCCCACAAACAGTCCTGTCTCAGGGGTGCTATGTGACCCCAGTGCCAGTGCAAAGGGACGCTCACAGCAACCTCTACATATGTCACACGAGCAGCCCTATACTGGGATGTCTGGCAAAGAAGGTGAAACAAAGGTGTAAAGAGAAATCTATTGAAAAGCGACAGCAGAAATAGGTACAAGACTCAGAAAATAGAAAGCAAAAGATAGCTGATGAGTTGCTTTTATTTTATTTTAAGAAAATGTTTCTACATTGAAATCCTTAATCATTTTTCCTAATGTTATTTCTCCAAATAAGTGTAGCTTCTTTAGCTTTGTATACAAAAATAAATAAAATAGTCCAAACATCATACCAGGTTCCCAGCTATGCTTCACAGGACTTGGTAGTTCTTGAGAAAGTCATGGTAGTCAGTGAGGAAAGAGAGGCTCCTCCGCAAAGAGGCTGAGGTCACCCAGATTAATCTCTCTAGGACTTTGTAAAAGCATCTATTTCTCACCAAAAGCAAAGACTGTCCTTTGAAGTGGGCAACCAAGTTCCTGAAATTAAGCAGTGTGACTATCCTCCTAACTGAATGCAAACATGATATGTCTGCTTCCACTCAGAAGCTGCTTTGACTGGTTTCCTGTGGCTTTACAGCACTGGAGAATGGCAAACCCTGGTAGGGGAATCACATTAGCCTGGCCCTAGATACAATAAGAAACTATTGCTGCAGGTGTCAGAGAAGCATTATTTGGTCAGAAATGAACACAAATATAGTAGGGGTTTTATTTCCTTATTAAAAAAACAAACTATAATATTTTTACAGTTAGAGAGCCTGCTTTTTATAATGCATAATTCAGTATAATACTGACAGTTCCTTTTGCCCCATAGGGCACCCTAAACATGTTACACTCTTTTTCTGTGGCACCCCTGTTCATTCTTGCATGGATAATTATGACCAGACATGTCAACACACACTTAATCTTTGCTCTTTCCATTGATGTACTTAAAGTATTGCCCTGTCTACTTTAGGAACTCCCCTTCCTCAGCCACCAGTAACATTGCAGGCTATACTGTTTGTTCTGTGATTGCATTGAAGACCTGAAATAAATCATTTGCTACTGGCCTGAGCAGTACCACCTTTTAGGTGTACATCACCTGATTTTGGCATAATGAAGATGTTCCTGTAGGTGTTTTGTTGGCGCATTGCCTCCTGCTCCTCACCCTTGTATCTCAGAAAGTGTCACTGAAGTGCCCATGCCACAGTCACGTCCCAGACAAATGACACTTCCCAGCTTGTCCATGGCCTTGGAAAATCTCTGCTTCCTTCACCATACAGGTACTTTTACACTGTGACCTCCTAATTAGCCATCACCTTCTGGGAGATTGTTTGATTCATTAGGTGTGAATGAAAAGAAGCAAAACAACAGTTGTGAGTTGACTAGGGGGAAGGTGGATTTCGTTTTGGAAAACCTGAATTTTGTTTATTTTTTCTTGGCTTGTGTTTCTCTATGTCTGATGGGGCTCTTAGTCACCTTCAGCTTGTGCTCTACTGAGAGCAGCCCTGCTGCAAGCACTCAGCTTTTTTACATTGAGCAAGAGGAAGCACAGTTTTGGGGATGATTTCTGTACACTGCAGAAAGGGAGTGCCTTTCTGTAACCACAAAATAAGCTCTTGCCTGCAATATGGCATTGCTGTGCCTTCCTGTGTTCCTGTACAATTTATCATTCACTATGCCATGCATTAACACACACACTAGTTCTGTCTACATCTAAGTAGGATTCTCACTACAGCTGACGTAACAGGCGACCCCACTATCTAGGGAGCCAGTGTGCCTGGCTGTTAGTTGTGCACTTGGTAGGTTTTCTGCTTTTTTCTGTTATTCTTTTTCTTTTTTTATTTTTTTAAATATGAATCTTTTAAGGCTTACTTTATGTATAGAACCATTGCCAATATTTTCTATAACCATCAAGTATTTTCCACATGCCTAGAACTGAAGCCATTTTTTAAGAACTAAAGAGTCACTGGAGTGAAATTTAAGAACATTATCAATGATTTGGAAGCTCATTTAAAAATTCATTTTCAAGGCAGGATTAAAGAGAAATCTCTGTGGATATATTCACATTTTCATTAAGCATGTTCCCTTGCTAGACTGTTGGTTAACAGTTATTACACTGTCAAGTTGTTATTTTAAGAATCCATTCAGGGATCTTGACCTCCAGTACAAAACCATATGGTCTATCAACACATGCCTTTACACTCCTCCACAAACTACATCTTTACCAGCAAATCACCTCAAAATCTAATGGCTATATGTAGGTGCAAACCATACCACCAGTCCTTAAGTATTACTGAATGTTGCTGGTTGTATTGGAGGGCACTTGGGTGGCATGGATGAACAATTTCTACAACAATTATGGTGCCTTGATTGTTTGGTTTTGGTTTGGGTTTTTTGTCTTGTCTTTCCACTGAAATAGGAAGAAGAACTTTTGAACTTTTTTACAAGAACATGTGTATGCTTATGCTGTAGCTGAGGGGGTAGCTGACCACCTTAAGATGTCAGGCACAGCGATTCAAGTATCTGCTCTCCCTCTTTTAAGGCACAGCTCCTTGGCTTCCCTCCTCCTCATTCAGGAAGTCTTTTTTTTTTCCTGGGTACACTGCACACAGCAGCTCTGCATAGCTCTTGAGCTATACCGTGTTTGTGTGGTAGCTGTGAGTGCTTCTCTATCTCCTAGCTGACAACCAGCCAGCATTTCTGACAGACTCTCTTCAACCACAAAACATTTTTGTAAAAATATTTTGGTTTCTACTAAACGTATTTTGCCAAAGCTAGACCTCATCAAAGCTGCCTGACTGATCTTATTTAGCATTCTAAAGAAGTGCTGACCATCTTACAGGGTATGCTCCACGTTTTCTGTGATTGCACAGTACATGGGTCCTGGAAGAAATGGCCAAATCCTTCTTGGAATCTCTGATTTCAAACACGGGAAGTCCATACAGTGAATGAGTCCAGTTTTGCTAATTTGGCGTGTGGAGAGTATGGTTCAATATTTTACTACACAACACTTTCACATCAGCTTGGCTTTCAGCAGGATAGTTAATGCAAGGCTTTTTTTATGAGTGAATACTGATGTTTGATTCTATGTTTAGAAAATAAACCCACAGTAATATCTATTTTCTGATCTGAGTGGAAAAACTTGCTCCATCTTTTTTCTCAAAGTGGATGGGTAACCTAGAAGCCATTTTGTGCCATCCATACCCATGGAGTCGGCCAACTGTTAAGATTTTTAATATGAGAAGGATTTTATATAGTCATTTATGTGGCCTTGTTATCCTTCATCTGTCTTGAAGTACACACTTTAAAACCTAATTCTTCAAAAATTATGTGTGTGAATAGTCCCACTGAGGTTAACAGGAGCTGATTTGTACGATGTTAGTAAAGTACATAGAATTCTTTGCAGACTCACTGCTTTAATTGGTGTTGCATGGGGAACATAATTCTTAAGTAATCAGGGACCAAAGCAAAAACTAATGTAATCAAGGCACTTATATTAAAGTACTTCTAGGGCCTTTGAATGAAAGAATACTATTCCTGTCTGTATTTTCACAATATTTCCACAACAGAATTTTGCATAGCCAGCCCATTGGAAGCACCTGTGAATTGTAGCCAACCATCAAGGCTGCTTTTTGAAGAAAATGGGAAATAGGAGAATTGACTAGCCCTGCACCACAGGGACCGGCGTAGGGATGGAGCAGTAGCAGAAGTGGAAAAAAGAGAGAATAAAAATGGCTAGAAATGCTGGGAATGGTATGGGCTTTTTTTCTGAACATGTCTAAGCATAATATTACAGCACGTTTCACAGCCAGCCAGTGATTGCACGCACTAGTTGTAGTCTCTAGGCAGGGATTACTCATTTCATACATCATTTAGAATTAATTGTAGTGATTCTGCAAAGTCAGTACATACCCTGGACGCAAGATTAGGAGAAACTGTTTTTGTTTCAAAGTCTTTTGATGTTTCTGTTTTGAAGTATTTTATTTTTCCTTAAACAGCACCCAGACTGGCCAAGGATACGCAGTACACTCTCTTCTCTTTTGGAAAATAAAACTTTGTCAAATAAAACTAAATCTTTGGCAATCTCATGACAATATGCACACATGCCTACCCACTTCATACTGCAAGGCTAAACGAAGTTCAAGGTTTGTAGGGATCATTGAATCAGACTTGTAGAGGAAGGCAAGCATATACATTTGAAATGTGAGTATTCAGAACTCCCAGAAATACATCAGCCATTTATGTTTGGAGAGGGTTATGTAACAGAGAAGTTCTCCTAATGTTCTGGATAATGAGAAATACTGTATGTTCCCTGAGTAGAAAGTAGTAACTAAAAGACTTTGCCACATGTCCCTCTCAGGTGGGCATCCCGTACTGCGACATCAGGCACCAGCACAGCAATATGGTCTGGTTTTCTGGGCATTCTGAATACAGCTAACATTTGTAGTTCAAAGAACATTTACAATATTTTGGAGGAGTCTAAGACAGGCTTGTGGCTTGTTTGACATCTGTAGAGAAATTACATTGCACATAGACCAATTTTGACTAACTGCTTATGACGTTTCAAAATATTTATGAGCAGTCATATATTATTTTCATTAAAAATATCAGTATTATGATTCAGAATCGTTGTTTAAGATTTTATAATTACATGTTCATAGTCATGGTATTTCAGTACAGGGGAAAAGTCTTTAAAGTGTTTCATCAGTGTTTAATTGAACTGAAGTAATCCTATGCTTTCCATTTGCCTCTCAACACTTTTCAGACTTAAGGTAATTTCGTATCACATTAAACTGTTCATTAAAAAGTCTAACACAATTTTGAAGGATCTGATTACAACAGTTTTCCATTTGTTTCTGGCATGCTCTGGTCTCATAATTGGAAATACTAACATGTGGATTGTCTCCCAAATATAGTTCATGCTTCATAGTTCATGATGTATTATTAAGTGTGCCAAGCAGAATATTTTAATAACATTCATTATGTCAATGCCAGTGGAAAACAACAGTAGAAAACTTTGAAATCAATAGTAGAAAAGTTTGACATTTAGATAAAGTATTATTTAAATTGCAAAGAATTTTCTATTTGAGCATGGATTTTTTTGATTGTTTCTTTGCTGTCATGCATTTAAACAGTCCATCAGTTAATCCTGTTGTTGCTTAAAACCAGATCATTTCAGCCTTTCTTGTAATATTTAGTGCATTAAAGCCAGGCATGAGTATGTGGCCTTTAGGGTATCTCCATGTCTTATAAGTGTGTATAAGGAAATTTGCAAGTGATATATTACTCTCCTCATGTTAGAAATGGGAAAACGAAGGCAATGAGAAATGAAAAGGCTTGTTCAGAGACACCCATCATGCCAAGGGCAGAACTAGGACTGGACATCAGGCCTCCAACTTTTCGCCACACCAGTGCTGTAGCACTAGAGAAAACTCTCTGTACTTCCATATGCGTCCCTGGGCAGCACACAGGTAAAGGGAGACGCAAACACAAGTAAAATTTCATCAGCAAACTCCCCCTCCCTTGCATATCTTAGCAAAGTTTTTGTAAAATAAAAACTAATCCCTGCTTTTGCATTAGGTTGGAAAGAGCCAGGACATACATGCCCAAAGACAGAGCATGTACTCTGTCACGCACCAGACTTAAAGGAGGAATTTTGCCTACACGCTCTTCCAGTTATGTTTAAAGCTGCTCTACCTTTACCAACACAGGTATCAATCTCAGAAAGAGAGAAATGTCAGTACTTTAATTATTGACTCCTCACTCCTTCTTTCTCCTCACCTTTAGATATGTGATAAGATATGGCCTTCTAAGGCACAATTATTCCTTTTGCATCACAACGATTCTTTCTAAGCTACGGAAGATGAATGACATTCAGGAAACCAGTCATGGGTTTTATGATCAGTACAGATGTTTATGAGACCTTCCTTTCAGACAGTTAAAGTTGGAAGTGAAGAAGCAGATTAAAGATAAGTACAAACAGCAGCAGTTCAATGTGTCTTTTAGTAGCTGCAAGGATATTTTTGAGGGAAGGAAGGATCCTTTTTCTCAGCATCTGAAGTGACGAGATGATATGTGTGGTTTGTTGATCAAAGATTTTGAGAAGGCTGCTGGGTGCACAGGAAATGTTGAGCAATTTGAGCATAGCAGAAGGATACTGGAGATTTCCAGTGCTCAGAACTCAGCCCAGCCCAGCATCTTGTGCAACCTGAGCACTAGCAAAAGGCAGACCCCAGCCCCAGACTCAGCTCTGCCAAGTTTCAAAGACCAGTTGTAAGCTACTGAAACACAGGAATAGTAAAAAAATTGGCCTTATCCTTCCTTGTTACCTATGTCTGTTTACTGATCCAGCTATGACCTTCCTGCTTTTAAGCAATCTTGGTGTGTAGTCTGAGGCACTGACTTATGAACAGTATTTAGTTCATGTGTTTGCACTCTCACCACCTGTGTGACTGAAGATACAGAGCTTCTTTCTTTGTTGTGGTTACCATATTTCAATTGTGATTGCAATAACATATATTTCTGGAGGGTTTTTCTACACTTACTTCTCTTAGGCTCTCAAACCTCAACATCTTTTTCTATCAATATGGGGGAGAGAGAATCAAAAGGCTAGAACTGTGTTTGTGTGTGTGTATATGGGCAGGGAGGATGACTTAAGATTTACAGGTAGTTAACAAGGAAAATGATTATTTTAACAATCTGTAGCGACTAACTTCTGGCTATACACTGCACTTATGGCTTAACACTATATATATCTTTCTCTTTCTCATACTTTACTACATATTTTTATATGTGATAACTGCTGGATGGTCTGGTTAAAAATGCTAAGTATGTTTTGTATGATTCCTAAAGTAGCTGTTATCCATAAAGATACACACCTGAACCACAAACTGTTGGAAGCTATGAGCAGATCCCAGTGAATATACTTTCTCTCCTCTTACATGCTTTACTAAACATCCATTTTGGCTGCTGTGAAAGACAGGCAACTGAACTAAATGGACCTGTAGCCTGATCAAACATGGCTGGTCTTATATTCTTATGAATGTGTCAAAAGAGCTTGAAGTTTCTGTTTAAAGGATTTGAAATGTACTGCCCAGAAATTACAAACAGCCCAAGAGTTGTGTAAATTGCTCGTCAACAAGCTCTCAACAGCCCCATTAGGATATCTGTTATCTGCCTACACAGATGAGTTGTGGGAATTAAAATAAAGTGTTATTCAACATAGAAGTGATTCATTATAAATTATTTGCTTATGCTAATCATGCATTTTCCACTCTGAGAAGAGTACAGCAAATTGCTGAGCTCCTTCAAAACCAAGTTTACTTTAAAGAGCAAAGAAGGTGTTTTTTTCTCTTCTGTTGTGGTATATTTCCCAGAGGCTATGAAATCCATATTGGTTCTTGTTAATAATTCTAATAATTGTACAATGAATAGCAAAAATAAATTAAGGAAACTTGAAAAATACTAATTACAATCTCTTAATTACATATATGAGCCAATAGAGGATCACCAGACTCTTGAAGAGTGGAGATATAATATTAATTTAATTTTATCAAGGCAAAACTCTCTTTCAAGACCACACAGCAAGTTAGTGGTAGATCTGAGACAGAATCTGTGAGTGTTGGCTCCTAGCTGTGTTCAGACTAAGGTGTCTGACTTCCCTTTACCCTAACAGTGGCAGGACATCACTGTCCCAGCCACAAAGAGCTGTTGCATCTTCTCTACAGGATTCCAGTATATTTTTCTCACCTTTGGCACTACAGTAACAAACAGATATGTTAAACTGAACACAGCAAAGCTCAACAGCAAGCAGAGTTTCTGGCAGGAGATCATAATGTAAGCATCTGATTTATAAATAGCTGAGAAAGTTTATCTTTTTGGATTTACAAAAACATGCTGTCATGAAAACAGACTGCTGCTATTGTAAATACCATGGAGCACAACATACGTGAAGTTAAAACTGAATTTGCCTTGTGATGATCTATCTGCTTGCAGGCTCCCCTCCCAAAGCCTCTATGTCTGAACAGCACCCAGGATTTATAAAACAAAATAACAAAAGGTCCTGAGAACAATTGTGCAGAGTTATACTGTAGGCTTTCACTAGACCCAGTGGAGTAACAAATGTCTCTGCATCCTGCTTTATTGTTATGAATCCTTTGGTATCTATTTTCCTTCCCCTCTGGCTGTTGGATGCAATTAGTTCATCTGAAATTGCATGCCAAAAGGGCCTGTTTAATGGCTTGCAGTATATAATCTTATATTATCTGGTTTTGAAATTTCTCCTTCACATATGCAGCATAAAGTAATGGAGATGGTATCATTCTTTGTCATCTGATAAGCCTCAGACTCTGTATAAGGATTTTTAAGTCATAAACATAATTCTATCTAGAGAAATGCAAACTCAGAGCTGTCTTGCAGTTTTCCTGTGCACAGAAGGTACATTTTGTTTTAGGAATCACTTTCTAGAACATAACAGAGAGGTGGTTTTCCTGCTATCCAACCCTTCACCTTTAATTAACCAAAGAGTACTGGGAATTTGCATCTCCAATTCCAGTAACTTTTCAGTTCCTATAACCATGAGGCCAGGATTCACCTAATAAAACCTGGAAACAGAGATTATTAAATCCAGTGTTTTGAATGCCTTTTACAAACACTCCAGGCAAAATGAGGATGTGAAAAATATCAAAATGTTAAATGGCACAGATAAAGAGAATGGTGGTCCTTTACCCTGCTCTCTTTCTCTGCTTCATGTCATTTCCTTCCCTGAAAATTTGCAGTCCTAAATTCTGATCTGCCCGGCTGATATGTAAGGTAAGAACTTCATGCCATATTTGAAACCCAGACTTCTTTATTCTTTCAGAAGGACTTGGGAAAACTGACTAATATCTTCTTTCTTTGATCACAGCCTTGCCCAAGAAAACGACAAGACCAGAAGGTTTCCTCTTCCTCCTGAGCCCGAGGCTAGAGCAAATAGTTCTGCTTTGCTAGTAACAGATATTCCGATTGGAGAGTGATTTCAAGACTTCATATCTTTTTGCTAGTTTATTTGCTGATTAAAGAGTTTTAGAACGTGGTTTTAGTCTCTTCTGTTATCTAACAGGTGCTGGCTAGAATTCAGATTAAAAAAAAAAAGAAAAAAAAAAGGCAAAAAATTACTGAGAGTCTTTGGCCAAAATCAGAGCTTAATCAGAACCAGATTCCCTTCTGACTCCTCCACTGCTGATTCATACAGTAGTAAAGGATACTGCCTTCAATTAACTGCAATCATCATTTATATCATATAATTTACAATTGACTTAACTCATTAGAAGTAATGGATTACAGCATGAACTTCACAACAGGATAAATATCTCATATCATGTAAAAATACAGAGGTAAAGTCAAAGCCTTTGGTTCAACAATGCAGATGCCAAACAGCTAACTGTCTGTGGAGGAGATGTGCACTGCACATACCCATTCATGGTCTCTGTGAAATGTGCTTCTCTAAGAGTGACCAGAGCATGGGGATGTCTTTTCACAACCACAGCACCTTGCGTGGCTCTGCTCGACATTGCTCAACATCATCTCAGGAAAGGAAATTGCCTGAACTTTTTTGAGTCTATTGATTGAGCTGTTTATTTCCTAAACATTATCAGATTTTGAAAGATTTGTTTTGGCAAATAATGACTTTTCCTGTTTTCCTGCTGAGTAAAGTTACACTGGCTCAAATTACTTGTCAAAGATTTATTTTTCAGTAGATGTTAACTATCAAGTCCTTTTTTCTTTTTTCTTTCACTCTGCATTCAACAAAATCAGCTGACGCTGAAGGCTTACACCAGCTCTGCATACTGCAGTATCGTGTTTCTAATTTATTTTCAAAACTCTTTGAGTAGGTCCTATTGAAGAATAGAAGCAGTCTTTGGAATCAGTTCCCTGCTACAAGGGTCCTGGCAGGCAGCACTAAATCCCCTTTCCTGGAGAAATCACACCTTGGTACCTTGATTCACCCTCCATCTGGTCTGTTGGCTGCCTCCTTCACATCCCTTTCTTACAGCATATACCTTCCAGGGGCAAGGCCTGCAAGGTTGTTTGTGTCTCATATGGGTTAGGTAGGATGCAAAATCACCAGCTTCAGTATTCTGGCTAACTTTAGGTTAACATAGAGAACACCAGACTTTCAGGACACATGCAAAACTAAGTGCTTTTTCATAAATCTGAGCTATGGCCTCTATGCTGCCCTGGTAGAATGTAAAGAATCTCAGAACTGGGGTAAGGACAGTGCCAGTTCTTGGAGGTTGCCCTGTCCTGGCAATGTTAATGTGAAGGAGCCTGGATGGAGAAAGCTACATCTCTCTTGTACCAGACAGTGCTTGCCATAAAGCTCTGGGTGCCTGCTGGGGCAGAGACACAGAGTTGTCTGCCCCTACCCTGCATCCAGAGAAAGAAAGAAAGACTGCAGTCCAGAGGAACTCCAGACCACAGGAAGCCTGAAGTTGTACTTGCCCCAGCTCTGGCACTGCAGGAGTTGCTGGGATGGGTGGAGGCTTAAAGCCCTCTATGCTGCAGGTGAGCATGTTTTGTAGAGTTGCTTTAAGTGTAAACTGAAGGTGGTCCCTGAGCTAGCAGCAAGGGCACTTTTACAGCAAAAGAATTGCAGCTGTTTTAGCTTTAGGTCTTCAGGACCATCCTGCCACATATGGTAGGCACAGCTGGTGGATATTCCATTTTAAAATTATTCCTCCTTTGTCCTCCTTGTCAAACAATCCTGATGCGCATCATCTACTGAATGGACATAGATGGGTTTGGTGGTCCCATATCAGAAATCTGTCATAAACTTAGCCCTTCAAAACCAAAATACATAGTTCAACAGTGAATGTGTTTCCTCCTACAGTTTATAATCCTTATTCTGTCTCAGTAGCAAATCATTCCCATCTTAACTCAGCAGCTGTTAGTTTCACATTTGTGTCTTAGGGAATATTAATACTATTAAACTCTAGCCATGAGGTTCAAGAAGCTCAAAACACAAGAAGTGTTTTGACAGGACAAATGGCAGTGTTTATCAGTCCTAAAAAGTGCTAGAACCACTGAAAAGACTTGTAAGATTAACACACCCCCTGCCTCTCACACACCTACTATGTTTCCTGAGTTACAGCTAGGTTGTAGCTAAGGACAATTTAATCTACTCTTTCACAAAACCTTAGGCTGTGCTGGTGGTGATGATGAGTGAGTGAATCACAGAGGTAAATGCCAGGATGCCTCACTATACATTAGCATTTGCACGAAGCACCTTGCAGCAGGGAGCAGTTCACTGTAGATGATGGGCAAGCATGGGCTATGTGGGAACTGCTGGAAATGCAATGATAGACTAAACTGAAGAGGGCCAACAGGACACAGTCAGTAGGCTACTTAACTGAGTGACCTCATTGGTTAAAGGATAATCAGATAAATAACTCCACAAGCCACAGTGCTTCTTCTGAAGTAATGGCCAAATGGAGCCGTGGTGTAGTTGCTCTCATACCAAGCTTTCTAGAGGGTGACAATCATCGTGAGCATTGCAATAATTCAAATATGTTTCACCTCAGTTGGACCTAATGTTAAGGGGAGGAGGTAACCTCACTTGGTTACATCATATTGTGTGATCTTGTTTGAACTGCACCTTTTTCCCATGGGAAACATTGCGTTGATCTTCATTATCCTGGTATGATGTTTTTTAGAAGTTCTTTTCACATGTTTGTCACACTAAGGGCTATTGAATTTGCTATCCTTTCCATGAAGTACTGGAAGGAGTACTCATTTCTACCTGAGACCGGGAGATGTCAGAAACTCAGAAACAAACTTGCCAACTACTAGAAGCTGATATAGCTCACTTATAGACTCTTTGATCCTAATTTTCTACTTCCAGTTTTTCTCTGAATGAAGTATCAAAATCTCCAGTCTCACTAGTTCCCAAACCATTTGTACCAGAGGAGAGGGATGTGAAATCTTGAATTTTCTTATCTCATAATGATTAGTCACTTCTAATCTGTGTAACTGGAAAAACATCCAGAGGATGAGTTGTATAACTGCGTCTTGTGTCCAGTGATGACAGTAGAGCAAGCAACACTCTTCCAAAGTCCAGGCAGTTGTATTCCAAAAAGCAGACCAGATGGGAAATGAAAAACAGCATAGCAGACTTTTTTTTCCTGGGAGGATGAAATTAAATTTGTCCAGTTGCAGGAAAAAGAAATAACATACAGAGAATTTACATGAAGAGATAACAAAAAACTGTGATTAACATTTGTTTGTGTGTGTGCATTTGAGTCAAGTATGAACATGCCTGTAACTGCACAACACAACAAATTAGAGACCAACTCCTTACTTTGTCGGTTTAGATGTATTGTTTTCTCTATGGCTCCTGCTATTGTACAATGTTTTCTGGAGCACATGTTGAGTGATCCACTGTTCATTAATCTGATGAAATTAGTCAGTGTGTTCCACTGACATTGTGTATGGTTAGCACATCAGTTGCCTCTCTGCAATTCAACATACCTTTCTAAAAAGGCATTTCCTAATCCCCAGGCTATAATCTCATTAGCACTGCCTGATTCTAACCAAATAAATAGAAGTAAAGACTGATTGCCTAGTCAAAGCACTGTAGCTCAACTCATAAGCTAAAGGTTTCAATTATTAATTTACCTCAGTGGAACTATATTGATTTACATCAGATGGGAGCTGGTTGCGGAAGCTCTTGTAATCTAAGGTGTATGTTACATTACTCCAGAGCTGCCTCAAGTACTGATAGCAGTGAAACACTGCGTGGGCTAATTTTATGCAGCAAAAGCTAGGTCTGGTAATTAAGGGACACCAATTTCTGTTTGTGTACCCAAGCAAGCTCATTAAAATTGAGCTTCTGTATTTTGCTGCAACACTGCAGTGAAGTGTACAGTCCAATTTTGCCTTGGTAAATGTGAATATAGTCCTCTTGAAAGTCCTAATGTCTAGACCTCCAGTCTGAATCTCAGGTACACTGAGGTACCTTTGTTCTTCTCTATCCTTGCAGAGATATGCTAATTCCTGTTTGGCAAGTCACTGGAAGAGTGGGTAGAGGGATCCTCAATTTTTAAATCATTACAGAAGTCATTCCAAATGTTACAGTGCTACCACTCACAGCAGACGTATAGAGTGTGCCTTTGATTTTCTCATCCACAACTCACCCTTGGGCTCTGGCTTGTCTTCTTAGAGTTGTAGACCCCTCAGAATATTTTAAATTATGCCAAGAGGGAAAATTGAGAGGGGTCTCCTAAGTATTAGTGGAGGCAGAATCCAAAGTTGGCTTAAAGCTGCCTTTGTGCCCTGCAGCTGGAATGGCACTGAGTATTCCTGAGCTATAGCCAACCATCTGGCCCTCAAATCAGTACTGATATGCAGTATGCCTGCCAGTCTCAAAGGCTGAACTGCATGTTTTGTTGAGTTGTATAATGGTTTTGTGGTGAATCCCCCATTTTTTCCCTTACAGGATTGTGGTGGGGCCACCAAATTCATTTATACTTGTAGTCTATTCAGGACTAGGTTTTGTGTACCAAAACTGAATAGCTCTTACATATGCTTGCTGCGTGATGAAACTGTAGGCAAACAAACAAAGAAAATAGGTGAAGATGAGGAAAATAAGTTAATTTATTTTGTAAAGAATACATATTACAGTATATCTTGGACTGGGTCCTCATTCATGGCTCATCCTTTTACAGCACTCTAGCAACACAAAACAATCCTTACGCAGTTTAAATGCCAGCACAGTTGTATTTGCCTTCACCATGGGTCCCTGTTACAAGGCTTTCAACAGAGCTAAAAAATGGGACCACAATTTTTACCACATCATTTCTTTAACTGACCCATCTTCTCCCAGAATTTACCATCTGAAGTTGTGTTATCAGTCCCAGTGCAATGCTCCATCATAAGTAGAGGAAATATTTGCACAAACCAAATCTTTCTATTAAGAAGTTAACATAAAAAGTGGAAATTATATCATACTTGCTTTTGATAAGGGCATTCTAAAACCCACCAGCATATATGTTTTTGTAATAATTACTTAAAATAGGAAGCAGTTAAATGAATGTAATCCACCTCTTCCAGTTAAAATTATATAATTTCATTTATTAAACAGGCCAGGTTTGTTATAATTATTCTCCATTACTATGTGGAAGTTGTAGTTTTAACATTTAAACATTTCAGAATATTACTTTTTAATATTTAAACATGTCAAGTGATTTTGACCAGACCAAAATCCCGAATCCTGTAACAGGTACAGATTTGCATTTTCTAGATACTGAAAGTAAGTGTTGAAAAGAGCAGGTAATCAATAGTACAGAGTACTGATGTTATATTCTACCTTTTTATTACAGAATTAGGTAATAAATCTCTCAAAAGTAGATACTTCCATTACTTAAAGCTAACCTGAGGTAAACCAAGTCCTGCATTTAACAGGAGAATGGTCTCTGAAAGAATAGTAGGAAATGCCTATTAGTCATCAATTCATTCTCCAGCTAACACTGCATTTCTTCTAGGAGTACCTGTGTGTCCTCCATCACTACCTCCAGCCCTGCTTCTAAATAAAGATGATAGATAGGATTTCTCATATGTGTCCTAGAAGAGCGCAACACAGTATAAATTAATTGCTGTACAAAGAGACTGTACCGCCTTTCATGCAGGTATAGGTGAGAAGAAACTGCACTGCAGCCAGCAGATGGTAAAGTAGGTAAGAGAAAAGCTAATTACACCCTCAGGGTACACCTTTGGTCCCAAAGGGGTGAAGATCTGAACATGAAAGCACATATTGTTCTACTACACCAGGGCACAGGCACTTGAACATCCTTCCTTTTCTCTTTCATTACTTCTTTCCTTCCTTTCTTCTTTCCTAGTGATCCCATGACCTCTAATTGGCTATTTTTTAAGGGTAATCTTTTTTAACATTCTATTAGAAATGTTTACTTCCTTTTTTTTGTTTGTTTTTCTTCTTTTTTTTTTTTTTCAAAAGAATCCTAAGGAAACATTTGACCAATCAATTAATAAGTCTTTAACCAAACACAGTAAGGAAGGGAACAATTGGACAAGCCTTTGCATTTGGCAGGAATCTTTAAGACTCACTTTGAACAGCTGGACTCTTTACAGTCCTTGTGATGTAGATTAAATGAAAATAATACATGGCAGAAAACGGCTAAATCATTTGAACTTCGCAAGTTATAGCCTAGAGCCATTTCACTACAGCTCATTAGGGAGTTTATGTTTATAATGTAATGCCTTTAAATAGATTTGATTTTTCTAAACAGGGTTTTGTAAATTAGAACTTTCCCAGGGGGCTAACCCAGCGCAAGCTGTTCCAGTTGTGGAGCACATCTTGACTGAAGAGGCAGGAATACAGAAGAAAAAGTTTGCTTAAAAATGCAGAGTCCTGTGTGTTGTAATTACTCGAGGGTTTAGGAATATCAGTCATCTGATGATGAATAATACCCAGCACTCCTGGGGTGCATTCACAGGGTTGCCAACCTTCCATATTTGGGAACAAGTATTGTCCTCCCTCTGCCCCCCAGTATTGAGATAGCTTTAAAAATCATGAGATATTAAGGATAAATGTGGTGTTAGCTTGCTTTTTAGATATTCGTTCGCAAGTTCTTATGCTTTTCAGTCTCCTAATTTTATTTTTGTAATAAGGAAAATTTGTAACTTCTTTCATCATAAAGACCAAAGATTTCCTTGTATTCCTTCCTTCCTTCCATTTTCCTTCCTTCCTTCCTTCCTTCCTTCCTTCCTTCCTTCCTTCCTTCCTTCCTTCCTTCCTTCCTTCCTTCCTTCCTTCCTTCCTTCCTTCCTTCCTTCCTTCCTTCCTTCCTTCCTTCCTTCCTTCCTTCCTTCCTTCCTTCCTTCCTTCCTTCCTTCCTTCCTCCCTCCCTCCCTCATATATACTTCAAACTATGAACAAAACACCAGTCTAGTACTGTTCCCCTTGGTTATCATTGAAAGCTGAACCCTATGCATCAGTTTTGGAATATTTTCATGTTACATGAAACACATTACAGTATTTGCATTGTTTTTCTAATATTTAGTTTTTTCTGGAATACTTTTTTTTCCTGTTATATCAGCTGGAGCCAGACAGGTCTGTATTTTTCTTTGTGATAATTTCACATTATTTTATATTTTAGCAAATATGAAATAACACCTAAACCTAATAAGAAATTATGCAAATGTAAAGTGGAAAGACAAAACCACCACTATTAAAGTACAGCATATGTAGGCAGATCCGTGTGTAGGATCCTGCTCCCGCTTCCTTTTTTATAGTTAAGTACAGCCCTGGTGAGTACTTCCTTCCAACAGCCTTCCGATATTTCAGAAGAGGAGCTCCTGTAATCACAGACAAGGAGGCTAATTTGCTCTGAAAGGAGATGGGCACCGACCCACAGAATAGCAGCTCTTCTGTCTCATGATTGGAAGCACTCCCAAAGGGACTTCCAGATTCCAGGGACTTTATTCCCAGATCACTTTTCCAGGAAAGTCAACTACAGAACAGAGCAAGATACAAGTTCAGGTTTCCCTGCGCAAGGGAACTTCATATGCTCTGTCAAGAATGTGAAGATTTAGAAAGGGCAAATCTTGGACTTGTATTGCATGCACTTTTCACACAGCTTCCCAAAACATGCCCCTTTTCTGAGACCTGTTCCACCTCAGGTGAGGCTTTTGATGTCCATATTCTGCAGAAGACATACAGGTTCTACCTGAAGGACTTGACAAATACACTGTATTTAGAGGTGCAATGAAAAGGATGTTCTCAGCTGTGAAAATCTCCAGAGGCAAATTGTTAAGATGAAGACTTTAAAAATGCACTCATTGAAGAAGTGCTAGGGTCTCCCATATCACAGGAGTTTTATTTCTTTTCTTTCCCCTTTGCACCCACTGCTCCTCTTAGGAGCAAGGTTGGTGGGAAGTCTTCTGAAGCAGAGTATTGAATACATACGTGGCAACTTACTCCACATATCTCACCACTGCCTGAGATGCTGCTGACAAGCCCTCGCACCAAGTTAAAGTTAGAAGTATTATACACTATGATTCAAAACTGTTTAGACTTTTTCTTTTGATTCATGCCGTTGCTGTATTTTGTACATCCTCCTGACCACTCTTAGCAGCTGTAACAACACTTGTGGTATTACCAGTAATTTGCAACTTATCAAACATGATTGAACCTTGTTCTTTTGTGTAAACGAAACAGAACTCTCTGGTTAGCTTTCTTTATACTTTGGAAATAGTGCAAAGGAAACCAAGTCTATATTTGCATGCCAGACAATGAAACATAACACACAGTGTATACATGCCTTTGACACTGTAATTACTGGCTGTTGTTTAGATTCCATGTATGGTCACTGGCTTTGGCTGTGTTGGAATCAGCTGTATCAACATTTAATCAAAGTCTTATAGATTTTGGTTGTATATTTTTCTAATGTCAAAATGGAAATGCTGAGACTAAAAAATAAGTTCTTGGGTAAGAAAATGCATGCCCACTGCACTGCAAAAATAATGAACCTTTGTGGCGTAATGAACAAAGCCCATTGGAGGTTTTGTCTGTAATGAAGCACAACAGAACAGGCAATTTTCAATTTGATTTACTTCTTCAGGATTTCAGCAACTTTTGATGAATGCTTCTGGAAGTTGTACTTGAAACTGTGTTAATGTTGTCTTGTTTATCAGGCTAAGCTTGCCTAACTCTTCTTAGAAATGAATCCTGCTAGAGGCTATTGAGCCTCTGCCATACCTTGGTCTGAACTGTACCTGGTCTCTGAAAAAATGTGCTGGTAATGCAAACTCAGTGTCCACTACCTCAGACTGCCATACAGAGTCTCAATAAAAGGCACAGAGCATGAATGTAAGCTCATAAAACTATTGCCTGTGCTGCAGAGTACTCACAGACAACATAGCTGAGCTTTGGGAACTGAGCACACAGCAGTGAACCCCCAGAGAGTATTCCCTGTGTGGTCCATGCAGCTTTGTACCATGCTCAGTAAGGTGAAAGAACCTACTGTGCACTTAGGAGGAATAGTTAAAGTTGAAATCATAAAACAGAATGGGCATTTTGAGTAAGTCCTTGCTCTATTAGTCTCACGGTCCAGCTCACTTTGAAAAAAACTTTTTCAAACTCTAAAAAGGAAGCAGTCAATGCTTTGCCAAACACCATCCAGCTAATTCATGGCCTCACTGAAATGCTTCTCCTGTTATGAAACAATTCCCTGAAAGGTGTCAGAGTCCTATCTGATTTTTATATAGAAATAATTGCTTTTGAAGTCCCTTTTTTTTTTTTTCTGGTTATCTCTGTAGGACTGGGGAACCAGTGGGATTAATGTATCTCAAGAACATGATGGAAACAAGGATTTCCATCTTAAGCAAATACTTACTTATTTTAAATCCAAATAAGCAGAGATAAAGTCTTTATTTCTGAATGTTTCGATACATCCAAGCTCACAACAGAAAAATGAGAAATCTCACAGTTGTTAACCATTCAACACGTCCTTTAACATTACCAAGGAAAGGAGAGCACAGGAGTCTTGAGGCACCAAAGATGAAAAAGCAAGCTGAAAATACTTAATAAAAAAGTGGGGTGCTGGTAGAAATTAAAAAATGAGTAAATACAAAGTGTTCCAGGCCTTTAGGCCATAAAAGTGAGTAAATTTTTTATTGCTTACAGCAGAAGTGGTAAACTCTTAACCTGCCTTTCCCCTTGAATATACCACTGGAAAAAAAATCCCGGTAATTTTTCTGCTTTGGAAAGAAAAAATGGAAGGGGAAGGGGAAAGAAAGGAGAAAGAGCAAGTGAAAGAGAGAAGGAAGGAAGGAAGGAAGGAAGGAAGGAAGGAAGGAAGGAAGGAAGGAAGGAAGGAAGGAAGGAAGGAAGGAAGGAAGGAAGGAAGGAAGGAAGGAAGGAAGGAAGGAAGGAAGGAAGGAAGGAAGGAAGGAAGGAAGGAAGGAAGGAAGGAAGGAAGGAAGGAAGGAAGGAAGGAAGGAAGGAAGGAAGGAAAATGAAAGGAAGGAAGAGAGAAAGAAATGCCTGTATTTCTCCAGCTAGCCTTATGTCAATTAAGGTTGTTTCTACCATCTGACAAGCTACTAATGAAAGTTGGCTACTTCTACATCTGGAAAGTCTGATGAGTGACAGACTTCCTTTTCTTTTTCAGGTATTGCACTCACTAGGATCATAGAAAATAGTAAGTCTTAATAATTTCATTCAGATGACAAGAATGAATTTTCCAGTGTAGTTAATCATATTGCTGATAAAAATATTAATATTCACTTCATGATTATAACAGTATGATACTAACTGGTCAGAGAAGCTGACAGTGCAGAAGAGTCAGGGAGCAATATTGACATGGATTGAATGATGCCAGTCTGGTACCAGTTACAAACTTCTTTCAAGCTTCCTTTAGGAATTTTTTTTAAATTTAATTAAACTTTTGGTGTTTCATTTGAATGTCATTTATCTCAAGAGTCACTTAAAAATCCTTGGAGAACTAAAATTCACTTTTTTTCTTTGAGGAGTTTTAGCTATATCTTCAGTCCAGATGAACCTACAGGTGGGGCTGTGGCTTCTGTTGAATGAGATGAATTGCAGTAAGAAAGTAGGACAAGAATGTTAGCTTCCACAACAACACAGAAGGGCTTTGGGTAAAGAGGAGAAATTGTATCAGTATGAAATCACTGCAGTATGGTTAAAGGAACAGTGACTACTGTCAATGTAATAATGGTGGTAAATCTGTTCATAAATGACTAAGCAATAACAAGACAGACAATTCTTCCTGAAGATATGAAAACAGCCTTCACCCAGTCCTCTTGGAAAGATCTCTCTAGTCTCTGGACTTTCATGTGGCTGATATTAATACAGTAATTCTGGATTCAAGCCTTCATTACTGAGAGCAGCATTTGGCCTGATAGCACGTAGAGGGAACAAATGAAAAAGTAAAGAGTTTAAATAAACAACCAAAAACACTTCTAAGACATTTCCTTGTGGAAAGATTTAATTATACAAAACCAGTTAGGGGTAAAAAGAATCTCAGTAAAACAAGATTTTTTTTTCTTGGCTGAAATATTTTCATGTTTAAACATAGTTAATTACTCCTAAAGGATTTTATTATTAGGGGAGCAACATAAGTAACAGCTGCTGCTATTGTTATTTACAAAATTATTTCCATTATAAACCCCAATTTTCCCATGGACAAAATTTGAGAGAAATTAATTTTTTGGACTGCAGTGTTCCACTCCGACTTTCTGAAAGTCTGGATGCAAATGATTTGGACATTTTTGCGTATAAGAAATCTGTATTGGAAAAGCACTTGTGCAATCTTTTCCACATCCAGACTGACCAACCACTGAACGGCTGTAGACTGTGTTTTGAACTGGAATTACTTCTCACTGAGAGGCACTGTATAGCTTTGTTCTGGATAAAGAAGACTTAGGGTTGAGCAAGATTTAAGCATTCAAAAATTGAAATTTGAGTAGATGGTACAGAAGAAAAGACTTCTCCTCTGAGCATTAAGCAGCTAGTCAAAAAGCCATTAGAGAAAATGCAAAGCCTTTAGCTGGTTTTGATGGGCACTGGCTTGAGGTTTAAATGTTCCACTCAGAAATAATAAGCAGTCTGTGAGTTTAATAAGAACCAAGGTAATCCTTAGAAAAACTCCAAATAGTTATATGCAACTGAGGTGCTGGGGAGAAAAGACCATCCTTTCCTGGCTTCAATACTTTCTTCCCAAAGCAATTAATTCCTATACACAAAAAATAATGCAAGAAATCCTGAGGTCCTCAATTTTCTACATAAGTTTTCCACTGATTGTCCTTACCTGCTTTCTCATCATAATGCTTAGGTAGCTGAAATAGTTCAATTTGGAAACCTGTAATGTAAGGTATTTGTTAATGGCCAAACCCATTCCCATAAAGAGTTTTCTTGCAGAAAAATTAATGGCCTGTTGAATGAAAGGGAAGTCCAGGATTTAGAGAAGAGCACAATTTTGTGGGGGTTCCTCACATACCAGAATGCAGGACGTAATTAGGGCTACGTTCTTGTGGGAGGATCAGCCACCCACAAAACCTCAGCATTTTGCCTGAGAAAATCATGTGCTAAAAATAGGTTGAAAGAAGCAACTCCCTGGAACAACTATGCAACCAGACTCAGGAGATTTCACCTACACTGCTCCCATCTCAGCACGTCTGTCCAATGCCCTGCCCAGCTTCTCATTTGGGACAGTATTTACCTGAAACAGACTGTATTGCATACAGGCATGTAAGTGTTTATAGGCACGGTGACCTTCTCATTGCCCCCAGCTGGCAGATATATTCAGAAAATTTTGAAGCATTTTTGAAATATTTTGAGAGCTTAAGGATACAGGAAAATGCCACTTCTGCTCTGAAAGACACAGGTTCTACCAAGGAACAGGACCTCCAGATGGTGTCTGGACAATTAGTTCCATATTGGGCAACTTGCACGTTTTTATCTGGAAGAGGGCTGGTGGGGTGTCTCAGTCCAAAAGAGCTGCAAAGGCTGAGTGTCAAAATAAAATAAGACAATTACATGTAAAAATGTTCACTAATGCACTCATGACCTCAAAAGTGAGGGAGTAACTTGATTACAGTTAACATATAATTTAATAATCATATACCTGATTTTGAGCTAAATTGCAGAGAGTAACTTGCAGCTATAAATGATTCCCTTGGTCTTTTAGACATGTATATCATATTTAGGGCCAAAAAAGACAGATTCCATAAGTGTCATTGATATGAGTAAAGGCAACAAAAGCTGTAGTTAGGCAGCATGCTGTAGGTCAGACAGAGGAAGCAGAAATAGTGAAAATATATTGGTTTAGATAGGAATGTAAACAGGTTTTTTTAATAGTTATTAATATACCACTTATACTTTATTACTTTATTTCTTTACTACGAATATATCTTACTAATTAATATAGCTGAAATTCTCACACTTGTACATGTACATGACCTTGCATCAGCATATGGCAAGTATCAATTTTCAATTTATTCCTGTTGTGAAAAATTAGAAAAGCACTGACAACGTGTTATTAAATTACCTTATTACACAGAAGAATACTTCTATAAACTTTATAAAGAAAAAGTAAACAAAATATATCTATCACTATTCAACCACCTCCAAAGTATACTAAAACAGAAACAAAAAATATAAAACATTTTAATATATATTCCTCTTTTGTCCTTCCTAAAAGGCTTGACTGTTCTATGTGTTAGATGGGTGTGTTTGGCATCTGTCTATTTAGGTATATAAAATAAGAATATAAAGTGTGATTATTCAAGATGCTGGCAAAAAAATGATCTCTGAAAAAGTAATTAAACACATACTTGAGTGGCACGTTTGAAGTAAAGCTGTAGACCTACTTTTAAAACATTTTGGCTATATTTTTCAATACTTCAAGCCAAATTATTCAACACTTTGTGCGATCCAGATTTTCCTGAGCAAAACGACATCACACTGTTATTTTTTGGATTTTGTTCTGAACTCTCCTTTTTTTCCCCCTAGCATTTGCATTCAAACACCTCTCTGGAATGTGCACAATATAATTCTTCCAGAAAAACATAGCTGTTGGTGGGAAGCCCTGTTCTCAAGGGAAGTGTTGATTCGTCATCTAACTGTAGCCAAATTCATACTGGGCTTTGAATATCAGAATAATAACGTTGATCTGGACATTTTATTCTGCAGGGAAAACAGTGAATGGAGCGTGGGGGTAAGCCACCTGTGTACTAAGCTCTTAGCATGCTGAATTTTGAAATGTCTAGAGCTTTTTCAGGGTGACTGACTTTCTCAATATATTGAGCAGCTGTAGTTAAAAAATAAGTACTTATGAATGAGTGAAGATGCTCAGATCAGACCCATGTTCATTAAAATGGGACACAGTATTCTGACTCATCATAGAGATGAAAACTTTTATCCCAGGTGTTACTTCTTGTGAAGAGACACCAAAGTTCCAGTTCCTCTTAAAATGTCCCCCACAGTAGAGATATGTTAGGTGATGAAGGTCACGCCACAAAGTATTTCAATCTTTCTGCTCTCTACATTCATCTTTGCTCACAAATGCTTCCTCTAAGTGATAAGCTGATTTGCACTGGACACAAAGGAAGTCTAGACTAAGGTATGTGAACAATACTGGCTCTTCAGCTTATGCTTGTTCAACAGTTTGCCCAAGATACATATGGCCTAAAAGGTGTGTTTGAATAGCTATTGTAGATTTTTTTTTGAAAGGTTTACAATACTTTTTTACTCTAGATGGACACTTGAAATCTAGGAATTCAAGATATATATCCTGGATGCCAGCAAATTCAGTTGAATGTCTATGATATTTTTTAATTAGCAAACAATTTAGGAATTAGCTCCTGTAAAACTAAAGAGAAGAGGCTACAGCGCATGCTTACTCTGCGAGCTTTCCATCTCTGCCTGTTATTCCAGTGTCTGTCGAGATGAAGACCAAGAGTTCCTAGAAAATTAAATGTTAAAGGATTTCTGCACGGTGGTGGCTTTGGTTAGAACTCAAATTGGCTGAAAACCAGACAAAAATACTTTATATCTACAAATATTGAAAAGAAATGCTTAATAAGCTTTATTTCTTCCCCCCAGATAAATCAAGGGTAAGTCAAGTAAAATATTTTGAGCTGTAGTAGTCACAGCGAGTATAAACATGAGGAGAACCAGTTCCTCAGAATGAAAAAGAAAAGTGAATGTACTGTATCTGGCTTAATCATTGAGTCTGGTATGGAAAATGATATTGTCAGTGCCAACGATCATAGAAAAGTGTGTTTCTCTGAAACATTTGTGAATGATCCATTGAAAAACTTGGCTGTGGAAGGATAGTAAAATACCTGTACATCAAATATTCATAGCAGTGTATGAGGCATCTGTTAGACTTCCATATGGCTGAATGTTAGGACATCTCATCAGCATGAATGTAATCAGTAAAACAATAAACCATTTTCTCTCATTTTTGTCTGCTTTAATTATTTTTTTTTATTTTTATCTTCTTTTTTTTGTTTCCTCCCCCCCCAGTAGAATTCAATTAAGATTCAGAAGCATGCCAGACTTGGATAGGTTTTTTTCTTTGAATAAACAAGTTTGCTGCCTGGCAGCTCTTCCCAGACTTGCCCCTTTCCGCTGTATTTCTGGTTCCATCCTTCAGCAAATCAAACAGTTGACCTGAAAGGATATCAATCATAGCTATTCCTTGGGATGTATAAAATATGTACATTCCAAGCCTCTTGAACAGCATTAAGCAGCTGTGGTTAACATTCAAACTACAAATATGTTAAATATATTTTGAATTTTGCAACATTTGCTATTCCAGTCATTAAATTAACTTTGCAGGTGTTCAAATACACTGCTAATCCTGGGGTTTTTACTAAGACTGTTAGCAATATTAAACTGAAACGCTGAAGCGTAGGCACACTAAATAAGCTAAAAAAAAAAAAGTGTTGATAAGTGAGTTGAGTTATGCTACAACAGGAATATTTGCTGAAGAGGAAAAAATAAAGTTGCTTAAAAAAATCTCAGCAGCCTGACTTTAAGTGTAGTACCAGGAACAACCACTTTATGGGTCATCCTGTTTCCCTTTCATGTAAACACATTTCTTAAAGAAATACAAATCCCTGAATATGTTTCTCATTGCTATGTTTTTTTATTGAAGGTGTTTTTATTAATGCTAACCTCTAGTATTTTCATTGTCATAAGCCATATGCAATGCAAAAGTGACAGGGAAAAGTGCTGGTTCCCATCAAAGGAAATGCCAGGGCTTCATTCACTTTAGGAGTACGCCACAGAGTTATTCTCGATGTTAAAAACACTCTGCACTTACTCAGCCTTTCCCTTTATAATTTACCTTTGTAGCCTTTCACCGTAAAAAAAACAAAAGATGATCCATAAACAGCAACAAAGAATCATGTGCATATTTGAATAGGGACAATTAATTTTGTAAACTAGGACTTCTAAACAACATGTAAACCCTGAGGGGATAGTTCAGTCATTTTGAAATGCAGCCATTTCAGCTAGGAAACTTACAGGAGCAGCATCCTAATGAATACAGAAAAAATGCATTTTGGCAGGCATGTTTTTATGGCACAGGAGCTAAATAGTGAAAGGTGCCTGCTGTTATTCCCCTGAGGTGCAGCAAACTCTGCAGTGCAAGCAGTGGTCAGGGAGCCAAGGCCTTAAGTGTAATTTTTCTTCTCCCATGGAATTCCCTTGTTTCTAGTCTGATTGCTCTGGCTTGTGCTACAGTCTCTGACTGTGCAATGGGAGAAGTGGTGACAGTCCAGGGGGATTGCACCTGGCCCGTTGAGGTGCAGCCACTCCTTGGTGGGCAGCAGAAACAGGGGGAGAGCATTGGTAGATGAGAAGTCATGCTTTCCACCTCACACCAGGCCAACCTGCCAGAAAATCACTGCCACCCATATCACCCAGACTCCTGCTCCCTTGTCCAGTTAGATGGCAAGAGCCGCCTTCCTGAGATTATTTCTTCATACTCCGTGGATTGCCCAGTCTTTGCTAGGGCTGTTTACCACTGAAGCACAGATGGGCAGTAGACCACAGGTGAGCATGAGGGTTTTATGGAGAACAATATTTAGGACCACTTCAGGCACAAATTTTCTCCTGACAGAGAAGACAGTGTTGTTTGATGAATACTTCTCCTTCCTGTAGGGCTTTGCTCTTTCACATTTGCTGGCTCAAGTTCTGATGTGATCTGACATTGTTTACGTTGTGAATGTATGTAATTTTGTTAAGTCATTTGAAGAAAAAGTTAGAGGACTGTGAAAACACATGGACTGTATCTTTTTAAACCAATAGATTACTAAAGGCATAATTTCATACCCAGAATAGCCTTCCTAGTTTTTTGTCCTTTTAGCACAAATAACAGAACAGTACTACAATAAATTTAGGATTTATAGCTGCTGCTTTAAAGCCAGCCTTTAAGTACCATTTTTGTTTATGGTTTTAATAAGGTCATTTAGTTGAAAAAGAAGTTCAAACTTGTATGCAGTAGCCATGTGACTTGTTTAGTCAATCACAGCACAGGATATTTTAAACCCATTTTACAATGGTGTATAAAAGCTTGTCTCAATAACCATCTGGAGAATATTGAGTTTCATAACTGGTAGGAATTATTCAATATCCTCCTCCCCACAGGAATAACAATTTCAAAATCTTCAAAGACTAATATCTAACTGGAGAAAGGGTATTTAATGTTGTTAAAACTGGAAATTGTGTAGAACTAAATAACTCTTTTTGATCTACCTGAAAAATGACTTTGTAGGCCAGGGAAATAGTTTCCCCAACTGTCAAGTTTTATATATAAAATCAACATTTCTTTCTCTTTTCATCATTGAATTATTTATTCCGCAGTGACCCCCAAAATATCCTTTTCTGACTAGGGCTTAGGATACCAAGCTGATTAAATTAATGGGAAAGCTTTTGTTTTTCTTTTCAAAACTCATAAAAAGAGCTTGCCTTTTTTGTTCTCCCATTTGGGACTAGCTTCCTGGCAGTCTTATGCATGTTTACAGGAGTGTGATGGTGAAAATGAAACTTTCCTTCTAATGCTAAGGACCACTTCTGAGTAAGGAGGCAGAATTGTGTTTTTCAAGGTGGGAGGCGCAGCTGTGCTGAGGTCAGTGGAGACAGCTGGATCCCACCGAAGGATGCCGTGGGCGGCTGGAGGTCGGGGCAGCAGCCACTGACACCCTGGTGCTGGTAGGTGTCTCCTCTGCCAGCATGGGGGAGGGCTATAAATTTCAGACTACTGAATCCCACACTGTTCCTCAAAGAACGCTGAAATCACTATTTGTATATATGAAGGATGCCTTTTCTATCTACCAGTGCATACATGGCACATCCCACGTACAAACTGCCCATAGTCTATTCCTTTGCAAGCTTGCATGGTTGCTTACGATCTAGAAAGTCCTGTCCTGCTGAACATCCCTTAACAAAAGAGACTGCTGAAGTACAATACTGTGCAAAGATCACACCTCAGAGAGGGGTTTAAAGATGAAAACGCATGTTAACAAGTGGGCCACACACAAAAACTGCTTGAGATCTACGCATCTCAGTGCAATTTCTTCCCCAAACCAATTACCAATGCTCTCTTAGCGTCCAGAGTAAAAACCATCTTACTGAAAACACACCAGTGCATGAACTTGTTTTTTCTTTTTTAATTTGAGTGAAGACTTTTTATCAATATGAAAGGATGGTAATCCCCAGAGTAAACACTTATCTGTAAAATAGAGATTATGCACTTAATAACATTTAATATTTTGGCATCTCAAACCTCCTGTGTAGATCAGTCTGGGAGAGTGGTGTTTATTTTCTTGTTACATGTGAAAGTTCATTCTCAGTATCAAGTTTGTTTGGTCCACTAACTTTGTTAACCTTTGCATTTACTTCTGTATTTGATGGCCTTTCATGAGCAGCCACTTTAGTAGCTAGGATAGAAACAGTTACATCAGGGTTAGAGGTCATAGCCATTACGGGATTTCAACTTAAAACAGTCACTGCTTTAGGGGGATCACAGTATGTTTACGATTAATTATTTTCTTTGTGAGAGTTTCTATGAACAAGATTATTATAGTAATATATAAACCATCTGGGTAACCTTTAATATCTACCTACTTTCTTGATGAAATAATAATCAAGACTTTGTGAAAAAATCACTCCCTACCTAACTATATGCTACCAGAGCAACAGTGCTTTCCTCTGCCTCTTCCAAGGAATTCCAAGGAAGGATAAGTGGGGAAAAGTCTACACCAAGTGCAAGTACATTTTTAACAGAACAAGATTCTTTGAAATTTGATGCAAATTTAAAAGCTGTGCAATTTTTTTAATGACATCTAGCTTTTTACATATTTTAGAAACACACGTGCAGATGAAATTCTCTGTGTAAACTGATTTTTATACACCACTCCGGAATGTATTTCACTGAAGTCAGAACACCAAATAACGTTTTTAAAAACTAATAAAATTATAGTGATATCTTTAAGAAATACATTCCCGATCACACGGTTCAGATTCACAGTGCTCATGAGACACTGAAATCATTGCTTAGAAACAGTATTTGCTGACTTCACCAGGGTAACAGTTTAATCCTTAAAGTAATCAACTTTCACCCTCTTCTTGGGTCTTTTGACTTTTAAGTTCTCACTAGTCTTTTTGAGAAAAACAGCTCCAGGAGACAGCTATTATTCTCCTCCATGGGATAGTCCACTTCATTCAGACAAGTAATATCATCTTCTGTTTACACTCATGTGAAACAAGTGCACAGGGTCACTCTCTACACTCTGATGTTTTACCAAAGCAGAAGGAAAGACTCTACAGCAGGACACAACAGAGCTCCGAAACCCGAATAACCTGGGAAGCAGACTTTGCATGCCTATTTATTTCTTGCATTTGATCCTCTTGAAAACAAAATCCCAATATCATGTCCTCAAAGAATTTCACATAGGCTGAAGCACTGTAATAGAGAAGTGAGCTTTGGAAGGTATTTCCTTTTGTCTGTTTTTAAGTCAGGGGCCAGATCCTCAGCTGGTGTGAACTCCATTGACCTCAGCTCATCCTTTGACTTGAGGAGCTGAACGTCATATTTAGTAAGCACATATTAAGATTTTCAGGAGGAAAAATTATTGAAGAACTTTAGAAGGAAAAAAAAAAAAGAAACCAAAACAAATAAAAACAAATACCCACAATGGTCCTAGCAGGATGGCAACTAAATTACAGGAATAAACCACATTATGTATGCAAAACAAAAGTCCTCCATGATTAAATCACTGGCCCTAAAATGTACTGGCTAAACAGAGGAAGCCAAGAGAGCTACACAAATTACCCTGACCAAGAGTCTGACGCGATGACTCTTTCTGCAGCCTGCATCTCAGAAAAACCTACAAAAACTCCCTATTATGTCCTGCTGCTTTGCAAAGTCTGACTTTGGCTCCTGTGGAAAGTTTCTATGCAGAGAATTGCTTGAGCTCTAATAACTCTCCAAGCTCAAAATAACAATTGCATGCCACCATTTTGTAAAAACTAAAACCCTCTGCCTTCGAGGAAGAAATGTACATTTTGACTCCTTGTGACCTACTTGTTGACTGACTTGTCTGTTGTGTTCAGCCTCTGCTGAGCGATGTGGTCATCTGAAATAAGCAGGGAGCTGACTGTCAGTGCCAGCAGCCTGTAATGAGACCTCTGAAAGCATGAAAGAGAATCACAGTTTGGTTACAAACCCCTTGGCACATGGCTAGCCCTGAAAGATATATTGAGGAGCACATACTTCAAAACAAAAACCTTCGGTAATTTAATCGCTGGCCCTAAATCTGCTGGCTGCATGGTAGTTGACCAAGAAGTTTCCTAAATATGTGTCCAAAGGATCATCTTACCAGTCACTCACCCCAGCTACAACCAACGAGGCAGTTAAAAGAAAAGATTTTAGCTGTCTGACATCCCTTTTTACTGGTGCTGTACAGAAAGCCTTGAAAATACATGTAGAGGGTGTTTCTTTTTGATAACTATAAATCCCTGCTGGACACCAATATAGCATTTTGGGGGAACACTTCCACCGCAGAGCAGCTACTCAGGTGCTTTGCTATGCTGAAGAGAGAACATAACTTCTTCACTCAGCTAGACAGGTGCCCTTTGCTACCTGACCTAAATATCTCCTATTCTTGTCTGAATAACACAGAGCACAGAAGCCACTTGTATAACGGTTTTCTGACTCATGCGTGGGGTATGTCTGACAACTCAAGGGATCACTCTGCAGTTTCTAGGACCACACCCAGAGGGAAAACCCTTGTTTTTTTGCTACAGCCATGCTTGAATTAGGATTGCTCTTTATCACTGCTTCTCTAAACTGGCTTTAGGTATTTTAATTCATTCAAATGCTGGCATCAGGTCCCCAGCTGCCCGTTTCCTCTATGGGATGTGACAGTCTTCTCTGAAACCCCTTTGATAATGTAATTACACTTTAACCATAGGAACTCTCTGCCTATTGATTTTGGTGCCGTTGGAAACACAATGAACTCCAGCTACTCAGTCAAAAATGTACTATCATTTGGTAGCCTGAAGTTTGCTGAAAACACTTGGTAGGGGTGTATACTACATCACTGATTAAACATTCTTGTTCAGTCTCTCTTTTTTCCCTGATACAGTGTTTTAATGCATTTATAGCTAATAAAGCTTAGAGCAGGGCTGCGGGGTTAGGAACAGGCTATCCACCCTGAGCATACTCATCACAGTCTCAACACAAACACTGACACAATGCTGCCAATCACAGCAAATGCACTCTTTCCCTGCTCTTTTCTCTTTAAGCATGCTCTGTGGTGACCAGCATCACCTCTGCCATCATTCCTCTGGTTGCTGCATGCCAAAACTGAGGACAGAGTAGTTCTATATGATAATTTCTGCCAAAAATTGTGGCAATCCTTGAGGTATAGGTATGGAAGAAAAGAGGTTCTTTTTATTGGTGTTACCAATTTATTTTTAACCTATGTTAGGTAAATTACTACAGCTTAGATGGAGTCAGTGGGAGTTTGACTACCTGCACCAGTTGAGGATCTGCCTTAGCCTGTGAGGCTGCTGCAACCCATTTCTCTGTCTGGTTCTAAACTAAAGGATGGAGCCAGGGAATCACATTTTTTCTCTCTGTTGATAATGTGATTTTCTAGGGAGGGGGAGAGAGTGTTCCTCCTCTGTGGGAGGTGTCCTTCATCCTGCAGGAAGCCCTGGGACAAGGGAGGCACAGACCTGTGTGCAGGACTCATGTGCCCCACGGTGTGTGGTGAGGAGTCATGCCACCTTTCGGAGCATGTCTTAAAACCGCGACACAACTTGCTGTTTTGCGCAGAAGCCAACTTTGCTTCTTTATATTACATGGGACTGGGTATGTTACAGGGATTTAAAACATAATTCATTACTGTGATAATACACTAATACATATACAGCAGCTGCCTCAGCAGACCTCATAAACCACAAACGCCCCTGGAAGTGGTACTCTAAATGCTGCTGCTCCATACCAAGTGCTGATGGTTTTTCTCTTCCCACTCCTCCTCAGGGCTTTCCATCATGCTGCTGTACCCCTCTCAGATCATATCCACCCTCTTGCTCATATCCTGGTTGTGAGGCACTCTACCTTCTGCAAAGCTTATTTTAGAAATCCTGTCACATCCTGCCCACTCTATTTTTTATTCGGCAGAGGAAGACGTGACACTCCAGTTTCTAGTAAAGCAGCGGGGGAGACCATTGGTTTCTTACCACTATATTTATTATGTTCAGTCTGTTGAGGGAGGTAGGAGGAGTGAGCAAAAGCAACACTCGCTCCTGTTCCCAGGCAATGTCAACTGCTCCTACTTGGCAGCTGCTAAGCCATCCTCTCTGCTGGATATTAAAAGATCCTGCCACTTTTCTGCTGTCTTAGAAACCCTGACGAGGACTTAAAAGGTGAACATGTGTTCCTACCCTGAAGTCACACACAGTTTCTCCTGGTGGCAGTGATAATATGAACCTCAAAGAAATTTTCTTGAAACTAAAATGAGAGCTGTGCTCAGAGGTCTCTCCAGAGGTCGAGCCAGTCACCTCCTAACACAAAGCAGGCCCAACCACGCGGGGTTGTCGCTGGAGAAACAGCTTCTCAGGCAGTGCAAATTTGACAGATCTCTGCTGACTGGACTGCAGCAAGGCTGACAATTTACACCAGATGAGGGCCTGCCCTAGAGCCTCGGAAGACACAGCCCAAGAACATATCCTGGAAAACTGCAGCTGCTGTGAAAGCTCTCCCCTTGCTGGCTGACCGTGAGGTAACTGCCTTCCTATGCTGCTGACTGAAGGAGGCTTAGGAAATCTGTGAGCCCAAAGGCACTGAAGACTCATGAGCAAACAGAGAGGGCTGGAGGGGAGGAGAGCCCGGTTCCCAGCTTCGGATAGGAAGGATTGGTGCACCCTGCAGCAGCACCCGGATGGGGAGCAGCGCTTCCGAGAGATGAGGAGCCCGCTCCTGCTGCCACCCCCTCGGTCTGGCTCACACTGGGCACATGCTATTTCATAGGGTGCAGCCATCGCCCTGGATTTCCAGCCCTCTTGCAACCTGGGGAGGAGTTGCTGCCTTTTTGGCTGAGGTGCCCAGAACCCACTCAAGGTCTTGCTGGGCTGTGTTTGTTCAGAGAACAAACTGATAACGTGAGCCAAGTATTTATTTGGTGACTTTCTCTTCTGCCATGGAAAACAGGCAACGCTCTATTTCTCTGCACTCCACAGAAGCTTATAGAAGCAACCACCTTTCTTGCCTTTACTTCTGACTTGACAACAAATGCAGGGCTCAAAAGAAGTTACTTCTCTTTACTTTGTTCCAATGAAATGCTCTCTGCCACTTCCTTTGACTGCATCTGCCTTTCTGCACCCTGAAAGACATGCATATATCCCCTTAATGAGGTGCAGTTTACAGCCAGGCATAGGACTGCAGTGTGCTTTATCTTCTGATGAGCCTTGCCTTTGGGCCTGGTGCTTTAGGTGGCAACGTCTCTTTGTTTTTGGCTAAAACTGGAGTAAACTAGAAGAGGCTGTTTTTCCTTCTTTCTCTGCATTGTAGCTGAATGCAAATAAAACACAACCATCAAGAAAGAAAAAGAAGAGTTGAGGAGAAAAAAATCTCCCAGATCTTCACTGACCACAGAGGGAAGATTAATTTGAATGTTGAAATTGATTTGACAGTATTTTCACAACACAAATACCAGACTTGGATTTTTCAGTTTTGATCAATACACTTATTAGGTACTGAAAGATCTATTTTAATTTTGCAATCCACCAGTCATTCTTCAATAACTTCTGTTATTTAAAAAAAAAGAGGATTTATTATGTTTCAGATTTTCAAGGTGGTTTATCTGGCTTATAGTCATAAAATGATGTTCACTTTTATTTTGAACATGAACATCCTGAACTTTCTTCTGTTATGAATTCTTGCACTGCAGTTTTTTCTATGATAGTAAAAATGATCAAAATTACTTCACAGCTGCTTGTCTGATATTATTTAATTCTATGTTTTTGTTTTAAGTTCTATATTTAAGTAAGAATTAACATAGAGCCTAGGAAGATATTTGACTGAAGTTCAGCAAAAGCTCTCTGGTCAGTCATTATGGGGTCAGACAGTCTTACTCTTTGTACTCTGAATTGTTTAAGGCATGAGATGGTGCAGTACCAGTCTCGAGACAGACAAAACATCTGTATCATAAACAGCTGGTGCTCCAGACAGAAAATCCCAGAGTGCACCATGGATTAGATAATAAAATAAAGTATCTATTAGAAAAAAATCAACGATTAATTTTAAAACTGAAGTAATTTAATTAAAAAAAAAATAGTCCTTAAACTTATATGCTCTCCAACACATTGTGCTATGAAACCTGCAAATAGAAATGTAGGGGTAGTTCTTCCAAGGCTGTGGGCTAAGAAATATGCAAGATATATTAATTAATGTTGTACCCAGCCGCTTGATAACTTTACTCTCACTTAGGCTCCTAACCACAGCAGCAACCAGCGGGGAGTGGCAGCTCTCCAAGCACTGACTAGAGGCAGCTTAAGTACACAGCAGCAATGCTGGGTTTCTCTCACTCAAGAATTAGAAACCTTCATAAAGGATGCATTCATTCTACTAAACCACAGCTTGCAGTCGTTTGCTTGTCAAAATTTGTTGCATCTTTCACTTGAATAAATAAATAAAGAAAACGTGATGAAATATTAAAGAGAGAAACGGTGAGTAATACCTGTTCTAAGAATTACTAAGGTTACTCCTTGGGCTTAGCTTTGTACTATGCCAAAAATAAAAAAAGTGTCAAAATAAATCTAAAAACAGGAGAGCATGGGGAGGACAAGATGACCTGTCAACTTAGCCAATATTGGGTGTTCTTAGTAACAAAACAGCCTATTTGATTATTTTCTTGTATTCCTCTAGTCTTAAGGTTTTTCTGTCCCATTTAGAAGCACACCTAATGGTTCTCTCAGAAGTCACAACTTTGCCAGACTTCAGCCCATTAGGTTGAAATTCTCTGTGCCAGGACTCTGCCTCAGATTGAATTTATTTTGAAGGTTTCAGCTGAAATGGGTTGGTGGTTTGTTTAAACAAGCTTACTGAAAATGTAACTTAGTCAGGAGGCAGGGTAATGACCCAACTCTCTCCTCTCCCTGCTTGCAGAGGCTGACAAATGGAGAGCAGGAGCTGGCGGAAGGGCTTTGAAAGCAGCTCAGTGGTACTCTGGCTTCCCCAGGATGGTGCAGTGCTCCACTGGTCCTCCCAAATGGGGAAAATCAAAGTTACCATCAAGTTAATATATCATAAAGTACATATCTGTACATCCATACCTTTATTTATTTATAACAAAATACACTTAGAATCCCACCTGGAAACAAGGTAAACTCTGATGGTCATTCTAGAGCAAGGTCTGTTCTTAGGCCTTATAAAAGCAAATGTACCTCAGGTTTCTGGATTAGGAAAGCAGTAGCTCATGAAAAATATGCAGTTATAGGAGCTGCAGAGGCAGAAGAGACCAAAGTTTGTTAGCTTCAATCTCAACAGATGGAAAACTAGACAAAATCTGACAAGGTAATAAAAATTGTATAGAAAATAAAATAGATTTCTAACACTTTCTGTATTATCTTGTTCACGTTCCGGTTTTATACCTCTCCTGTATAGATCTATGTAACCACATTTTATAAGCCCAAGTATTTGTAATTTGGTGTTCACAGGACGTAAAACGTACACAATGTAAAAGATTCTAAAAGTTTACATTAAACTGATCCAAGATGTAGCTTTTATGATCATTCATATTAGTAAACCATTAAAAGGTCTGTTTGTTCAATGTAAGAGTAGGAAATGGAGCCAATACCAGACCATGCTATAGAATTTCAAATGAAAACATAAAGTGGAAGAAATCTGCAAAGTCCTTGGTGGACACACACATGAAAAAATCTATTTTATAGTAGATATTCCCTAAAAGAAAATTGTATCTTATTATTAAATTGTTATAATGCAATTACAGATTAATACTAAGCATGTTAATTAAAACAGGTGTTTTCTTTTAACAAGTCATAGTAAGCTTCTCAATGAATTTTCTCTATGACCAGCTATACTAGTCAAACATGACAAATAACATCAACAATGAATGGAAAGAAATGGTCACCATTTATAAAGCTATAACTATTGTAGCAGAGAAATTTTTGTTTCTTACTCAGAAGTGTCTGACATTTAACATGAGAAGTATTAACTAAAAGACTTTTGTTTTGAAAATTCCAAATACGTAAGCAGTATTACTGTAGTCATGGTCTATTTAAAGCAAATAACAATGTGATTATTGTGGTATGGCCAAAATTTACAAAGTGAAATCATGACATTTCTCCAGACTTCTTCCCTGTGAATCAATTTGGGATCTTGTATTTACCCAGTATAACCTTTCAGCCCATTAGTTCAGCTGCAAAAGTCACATGAGAGTTAATTGAATTCCAGCACAGTCTCTAACAGGTGCATTTTATAACATGTCAGATCCCACAGTTAAATGATTAAAGGACAGCTCTCTACTGGGTTTCCAAGTAATAAACACCTATTTTTGATACAGAAAGCATAGAGAGCCTATACCAGCTGAAATAACCTACAAACCAGCTCTACTTGTGCTCATATATCTCAGCAGAAAGTGCACAAACCAACGCATTCATCTCTTCCTACTGGTAGAAATTCAGTGAAAAGGAGACCAAAAGTGTCATTTCTAAGATGTTACACCCAACACAGGAAAGAATGGTCTGCTAATCAGGTTAGTCTATTGGCAAGACAAAAGCAGTTTGAGCACAGCCTTACCTTTGAAACATTATCTCTCACCACCATATGGCTAAAACTGCTGTGATCTGTTGTGGGCAAAGCTCTGATCAAGATACACTTGACCCCCTTGTTTCCATGTACTTTCACTGAGTGCACTTTCTTAAAAGTAAAACAGGTGTAAGTACAAGCTCTTTCACAATGATCTCATCAGGTCTCACAATCAAGAAGTCTTGTTCAATGCTAGATAGAGAAATTAAACAATCAAAACATATTAATACACTCAGTGTGAAATTATGAAGATTCTTCATAGATTAAGAAAACTTTGTGGAAAAAAATCAGTCCTGCAAAATTTAAACAACCATATTTTTTGCCAGTTTTCTTGTTTGTCTGTTTGCCTGAAACCTTGTTCATTTTATGACCATCTCTGGTCTCGCCTTCTTTACTAGCAATGCTGACTCAGCACTCTCATTACATGCTCACATCAGGAAGAGAGCTCTAATTTTCCTCACAAACACATTTTGCTTATCTAAATTTTTCATTACTTACTTTTGTAATTTCATTTTGTTGTCACCCTGAGGATGAATAATATATTTATTTGCTCAATTTTTTCCAGTGACATTGTCCACAAACACATTCATGCTTACACAAACTCTTTCTCTTACGGGAAGTAACTATATGTCTATGTTGTCCTATCAGTGGAAAAAATAATTATAGAAAAAGGAGAATTACATTATAGCTTTCTCTGATTTAGGGCTTTAGTTTAATTATGCCAGTTTAAGAAGCCACTTTTTCCCACTGTCCAACCCATTAACAATCAACATACCTAAAAGCACACACATATAGATAGATGACATGTCTCAAAATATCCAACAGGTTATATCGCTGTACATACCCACAACTGGAAGTCACTAGCTGTGCTAAGGGGGTCCTGGCAGGAGGATTCTCTTGCATCCCTTGCAGAACAGCAATCTTCAGGACAACATTCAGGACAGGCATTTAGATTTGTGAAATGAAGGTAGGATTTAATCACCTTTCACAATGCAGTTGATTTCTATTAAGATAAGTTGGTGTATAAAGCTATCTCAAAGTCCTATTTGTCCTTCACCAAGAACACTGTTTCTTCATCCTTCACCCTCCTCCAATGGTTCCCATCCATGTTTCTCTCACGTGTCTACCTTTACACTTCGACTCATGACTGAATAAAGAATATGTACCTAACCAAGCCAGTATGGCCAAGGAGTTATAAGTCACGAACATAGTATATTAAGAAGAAAAGTATATGCCAGTCATTCCTGGGCTGACTAGATTCTGCAAAACTGTCTATTAATGGGGGAGTACTCACTGCATTAATTTTTACAGCTCCTGACCTTGCAGTATGTCATGAAAGCTCCTTGTGTGCCAGGCTTTTGGTGTGAATCATAGCATGCACCTCCACAGTCTTTCTGATTTGCAATAAAAATCACACATTTTAGAGCAAAATATAACCAACCTCCTCTCTGCATTGACAGTGGAGTGTACAGTGAATTCCTCTGAAGGAAAAAGAAGAAATTTCCTCATTGAATTTTTGGGGTTTTGATGCTGTGGTTAGGATATCAAATAATGAGGGTTATGTTAAATGCTGCCAGAAATTTAAGAACCCCATAATTTTTTTTTAATACTGGAAAAATCAGCTTTTTTGCATGAGAGAATGGGAAAGCCTATTTTTCTTTGTCAAGCACTGCAGCCTTTTTTCTTTTTCCCTCTCCCCCCACCCCCTTTGAAGTTCTTCCAGCCACTTTGTTGTTAACTTTCACACAAAACAGCATCAAAAGTAGCATTCAATGAAAGGAAGCAGCAAAAGATAAATTGCTGAAAATAAAACCTGCTACTGGAAAATGCGCTTTCAAACTTTCTGCAAGACTGTAAAGGCTATTTTTCACCAGTGATGCTAGATTGTGAGAAAAATGGTACGGACAAACCTGTCTAGAGATTAATCTTTTTCAAAGCTATTGCATACAAAGGTATTTTTACGTAAATGTGATTCATGCTTAAAAAGGTAATCCTTTTAGAATTGCCATGTAGCTGAGAGTGGTATTTCCTTAATTAAGCTTTAATTGTAATTTATGTTTATGCATACCTACACAAAAATATTAATTCAAACAATTTTCTCATTAGCAAATAGTCCTAATTTTATTTATTTCATTAAAAAAAGAATATTTGTTCCACAGGAATACAGATACCCCATGGACAACTTTTTTTTTTCTTTTGTATGGTACAGTATCCTTGAATTTCATTCTGATGTTAATTTATTTCTTTATGACTGCTGAAACTGCACCACCACCCCAGCGCTCTTTGTATACACCCTGTCACTACTAATATTGTACATCTGGGAGTACTGTTGTATTCTAGCAGAATTACACTGTCACCTAAGGCGGATGGTAACACAATTTGTGTCGCAAGCAGTCTGTGGATATGAAGGAACACTAATCTCAGCCTGGTATTTTCAGCAGAGGAAACTGAATTGACAAAAGATTTTCAAACGGCCATAGTTCATATTTTCTCTTTGAGTGGGAATGTGTTTTTTTAATTAAAAAGAAAAAGGACAAAAAGACTGAAAATAAACTTCCTTCTCATGTCAGTTAACATGTCGGTATTTATTACTTTATGTTACATGGTTGAATTGAAGAAAAAACAATTGCTTCTTTCAGAGTTTTTCTCCCAGCGCTTCATCTTGCGCAGTGCTAATTGCGCTATCTGGGGTGCTGCATTTGCAGGGCTGGGCTCTCGGGGGCCTTGCTGCATCTGTGTTTACATCTCTCCTGTGACCGGTCAGAGGCCTGAGCTGGGGCATTTCAGCCCCTTTCAAAACCAGTCCTGGCAGAGTTTAACCAAACCTGCGTCACTGAGATCCGTTACTCCCAGGAGTCAATCCTGCTCAATTTCTACCTTCCACTGACATTTTGACATAAATAGGCAGGCAGCCCTTCACTGGTCTGGAGATAGGAGGGCTGAAAAAAGTGTGAATTAAAACGGCTGTTGATAAATTGCTCTACGAGGCCTTCACTATTAATTTCTGTCAGTAGACAGTAAAATGGCAATGGCTGCTCAACATTGTTCCAAAAACAACACTTCCTGCGACAGGGCAGACCACACTATGCTGACAGATTGGAATTGGTCTTGCTCAATTGGCTATTGAGTGCTATCTAAAATTATACAACTGGTGCTGAACGGGGGTATTGTTCTCACTCCACGTTATGAAGCTAAGCCCCACATAAATAACAAAGAGGGGATCATGCCCACATATCTGCTCACCAGAGCAGATGGGCTTTTGTAGCCTGCCGCTGGCAGGATTTGCCTTTTGTGAAAGAATTTCCATACATTTCCTTCTCTGAGCCCTTCCCATTGGTTTTGGCTCTCGGAGTGGGTGACACGACATATAAGTCTGATTTGTACATGAGATTGACTTGGAAGCTGACAAATGGAGATGGCATGGCTGGAAGTGCTTTTAGGATGGAAGGCCCAAAATCTTTTTATCATTTTCTGCAGCCTTTGGATTCCCAAAAAGAAGATATATGAGGTAGGTCCTGAGGACAGAAAATAACTTGGTTTGGAAAGTGATGGACAAACGAGAGCCATTCACATAGCTGGTGGATGCAGACATAGCTGTCATCCTTCCTACCACACACTTTAAACAGGAAACAAGATAATGCAGATAGGATTGTACTGTCTTCCTGGCCAGGTTTTATGTAAAGAGAAGACCCACCCTGCAGGGTGACAAGTGGACATGACTGGCAGTGGTTTTAGGATGCATGTAGAAATGTGCAAGATTAATGCCACATTGTCACAAGAACTAATTCACTAAATTATTAAAGTAGTGCTTATCATCAAAGTGCTTATTAAATAAGACAGGATTACAGAAGCTAAGGATCAAAGTACAAGTGATCAAAAGCTCACCTGATAAGTCCAAGGAAGGGCACTAGACATAATGGCTACATTTATGTGCAGCTTGGTGCTTATCTTGGGATCATGAAGAAATCCACTAAGTGCCCCAATTAACCTACCTGTATGTTAATTAAAGTAAGGTACTGTAACCCATCATTAGCGATTGCAAAATGAGCCTTCAGATTGAATGTTCTAGGTACTAGTAACTATCAAACGTAGCATTAATACCCATCCCTCATTCACTGTGGTTGCTTGAAGTCTACTAATAAGGGCTGAGATGTCTGTGAAGCCCTTGGAGCCAGAAACAGCCCCACAACACAAGTGCTGTACTCTGACTCGGGAAATGCACCCTGCTGAGGAGTCACGTGTTAGGAAAACATCTCAGCAGGATTAATCCCTTGATTAACTTGGGAGCAGCAATGCTGTGTTACTTGCTTAGGTCTGTATTGCAGTGTGCCTATAGGTTTACCTACTTGTGTGGCACTACCTTGAGAAGCTCTCTCTCATGCTGCACTGGATGATATAGACATCTCTTAATAATTTTCTTCTAAGGCTAGATTAGCATCGTACATAATTTTCAAGCAACAGGCTGTGAATTAGATCATAATTTTGGACATGTGCCCACCCAGACCATGAAACTGGGTGTTTTATGGAGGATTTCTTCTCCCTAAAATTCCAGCAGTCAGTAGTACGTTGCTAATTATAAAGGAAACAAGTGACCTTCCCTTTTAGCATAAGAGTTTAAGACTGCTTTGTGGGAGTGTAAGAGGAAAACAGAGCTTGTGCCAGAGGTGGTGAAAGTACAGAGTTAGTCAATTAAACAGGCCCATTCTCAACTCTTTCTGTGGAGCAGCTGGCTTACCCTTGGAGAAGGCCAAAGCCAGGTGATGGAAGTGAAGAAATACAATGGCTGGAAATGTTTGTTAGATTGAAACATTAGATTAATAGTTGCAAAATGGAACCAACATTCATGTGAGTTCTCTTTAATATCCATGTTTTTTTAACAGACTTTCCCGCAAGGGCTCTTCCCTGCTGATTCTTGTAGCAGCGCCATTTGTCAATTGCTGTTTAAAAATGTTGTGACACCGTGTGAAAATCTTCCAATAACATTCTTGGGAGACATGATTTTGTTTCTTTTCCATATATATACCTTTCCTAACTTGTTTCAGGGTTAGAGACATTTGTATGGAAATGAGACTTACTCTTTAGGGTCTGTTTTCTTAAATGTTTTGCCCCACAATGAATTCCCTATTTGAAAATGCAGAGGCCGCAGCCACACATGCAAATGAGGTGACTTCACAGGCAAATAGCAGTGGCAATTACCAGCGTGTACAATTACATAATTTGCACCTACAGTTGCGGTGATTATACAGCTCAGCTGGGCATGTAGTTGTCCACACATAGTGAATATGCAATTACATGCTTGAGTGATATAGGATTCTCCCTTTGGAGTTAATCTTTTCCTGCTGCTTATTGTACATATAAATTAATACATGTATATTCCTGGTGAGAAAAGAATGTGGTGACTGCTTATATCCTCACGGTTATTTCCTATAAAATTATGAAGTGGTTGAAAATCACATAATATGGACCAAACTTATCATATCCTGGATCAATTAAGTCCTGTGATTTCAGGTGAAAACCAATTAGTGGCAACTTATAAACTCAAACAATAATAGCCTTAACTTCACATATGCACTTCTAAAGTAAAAAAAAGAATATGAAGAAAGATATGGAAAATATACCAATGGGTCTCTTGAGTTTTAAATCATACAGTGCAGTAAACCAAAACTTTGGGAACCTTAGAAAATTTTATTTATATGAAATAAGAACATCTGTCACAGCAGCAGTTATTTTAAAAATAAGGTGACAGCAATGAGTTGTGCCTTTTAAAAAGGCACATGAGAGTTCCCTGGAAGTTTCCAGCACCCAAAAGATCAGCCCTGTACTTTGCATAACTGCAAAGATTTGCTGTGAAGGTAAGGAAGAATCCTATATCCAGAAGGCATAGCAAGGATGTAATGGTTGATTTTAGGTGAAATATCCCTTTTGCTCCTGGAAAACAGGAAACGTGGAACAGGCTTTCACTGCTAAGCTACTGTTCCCTATTGCATTACTTAAATGTACTGACAAGTGAGGACAATAAAGACACATTTGTTACAAATTGACTGGATATAATAGAATATGAATTAGATACAAGAAAAAGAAAGGAGCTTAGTTTGAAATCACAAAGAAGTTCAATCTTACTGTTTATTCCTGCTTTTGAAAGATAAAGGAGCCTGATAGCATTGCATTTCTCATGCTGTCTGTAAATAAAAGTATGATGTTACTTCTGGATCTAAGAGTTAGAGAGTGGATATGCTAACAGATCTTTAAATATCCAGTCTGAATTTGTACCTCTGTGGTATATAATACATCCAGGTGAGCAGCTGAAATTTTCTACAAACCTCTGTAAGAAAATGAAATTAAAAATATTAATTATGGCCACAATCATGGCAAGCTCATTTCCTTAGTACAGAAATGTCAAAAGAAGAAGTTACAACTAAAGACCACTAAATGGCCAATTTAAAGGTGTTGCCTGGTGTTGACTGGCAGGCATTCACATCGTCTGTCCAGATGCTTTGAGCCCCTAGTTTAAAAATTCTTGGCTACAACTGACTTTCAGGAAGACAGCTATCTTGCCAGACATGGAGAATGACATCATACTCTGCTTATCATGTAGGTTTTCTCATTACACTGGGCCTTTCAGCCCTCTTGGAGGATGCAAGACCATTCCTCCGTTTCAGTGAGCCCTGCTTTTTGTTCTGCGGTATTCTGCATGAAATACAATGAGATAAACAGAGTTGCTACCCTAAAAAGCAACCTGTAGGAGAAAGGAAGAATCTTTGTGTGAAGAGCCAACAAGACCATGAGTTGTCAGTTCAAGTTTTTAATTGCTGTGCCCCTCCTAATTCCTTCTGGTAAGCAAGGCTACATTACTTTTCTCCTCAAGTGCACCCTTACTCATCGTGAAATTTGGCTGAGAATTAATTGGGTCAGCTCTCAATTTTGATACAACACAGACCAAAGCCAGTCATCACAGTACTTGAACATTTATTTTTTAACACCCATTTCAGGATTTAATCTCTCCATATAGAAAAAAGAAACACAGAAATCATAATTTCTAACATCCTATTGCATGACCCCAAGCACAATATCTGATGCCTTTTGATGTGAATCTTAATAGCAAAGAGTCTGGTGGGAAGAAATTCATTGCATCATATTATTCATATTTGTCTAAGCTCTCCCCCACCCCCGAAATAAAAAACAACCCAGGAGTCATTTCAATCCTTGGGACCAATCTGGACTAGACCCAAATAAGCAAACAGAGGCCTTGGATATTACATACTGTAAAAAAGCCATCAGGTTTGCCACCATTATTAGAGCTGAAAGTTCATTTTCTGCAATGAGATGTTACAGTGAGTAAGAAAACCATAATAGGCATATTGGCACGTCTCTGCTACTGCTGTAATTAGGGCAATCACAATAAATACTTGCTGAATGTTTCTTTTTTTAAAAAATGCCATTACATTGGACCTTCTACTGACTTTCAGGCTTTTCATCATGATTAAAGAAGGCTAGACTGGAAACAGACTACATAGGCTAACAGTGGTGCTGCTTTCAAGGACGAGGAGGATGAGGAAGAAGAGAGTCAACTGCACACCTACAAAACCAGCTGAATGACAACTGTTCCTTGAACTATTTCATACATTGCAATCCTAATAAAAATGAAGGGAAAGCTAACTAACGCTGCTTTTAAGAATATTTGAATGTGTTATTCTACATTACATTATATAAACACATATATATACACCCCTTAAATATAAATATATACCATAGAAAATGCTCAGTTATAATTTAGTGTCTTCTGTTTCATGTTCACAAGTGAAAATAGCTTAGATAAGCCTTCTAAATAGCTATGTTTTACCCAGTTCAGTTCTATAGAATTTTCCCATTGTTTTACACCGTTGTTTATTATATATTTACAAATTCTAACTTTGCAGTTTTTAAAATGTAAGCTGAGGATGAAACCCAAACCTGATTGAAGTTTAAAGGAGTCTGACAAGGACAAAAATTGCCTAACTCTTCAGCAGTGGAAATGAAAGTTACTGCACAACATTGCCCAGTCTGAGATGTAGTTTTCTGTGCTACAGAAAATGACCAAAACCCCAACAAAACAATCTTGTATCAAGGGATTTTGCATATTTTATTGTTCTGCATAAGTATCTATGCCTTATTTTCAACATTATTTTATTACTGTACCCAAAGTGACACTCATCTTTGCTATTTTTAAGTTTGTAGGGTTTTACAAGTATATTCACAGGCACAGAGCAGAGATGAAAGACTGTCATTCATAAGACCCAAACATTGGGAACGATATCCCACATGCAGTAGACAAGCTTCCTCTTCAACAGACCTCCTTGCTGGGAGCCACAGTCTCGCCTGCTCCAGTGGTGGTAGCTGTGCAGGGCAAAGTAAGTCTTGGTGAGCTCTGGAGCTACTAAAATCACAGACAGAACTCTTAGGGGTGCATTTAATTTCTTTCCTGTCCTTTTCCTCTCTCCAGTTTTCCACCAAGTTCTTCCCCTCTTCTCTTCCTCTCCTTTCTTTCTGTCATCTCTTCATCTGAACACCAATAGCTGTTTCTGGAAAATGTGTTTTCAGTACCTATAGGGAGAGACCTCTGGTCTCCCAGAGGGAATCTCTATTGCACAGTCTCCTGTAAGAATTTGCCTCTGTGTTTTTCAATACTGGCTTCTTCTTTTCATGCTTCTCTTGCTTTTCTCTGATTAGCTTCTCCAATATTCCTAAATCCTTCCTAGCAGCCACCTAGACATACTCCCCAGTATGCTATATTTTCTGCAGCATTTCCAGGTCAAGGTTTAAATGGCAATGGATTAGCAGGAACAGGCTTAAATGCTACTATGTCCATGAGAACCACAGAAGGACACAGGGTGAATAAGCCCTAAATGAAGCACTATCCTTCCGGAAAAGGTAAAAGAAAGATTAAACACAACTTTTGTCTAAATGCTTCTAGCATGAGAATGGTGTAACTCACTAATTATAAATTTTGTCCAACGTGCTCTACAAATCTCCAGACCTCACAAATGCCAGGTATAAGCCTTAAAGCCTTTTGGTCCTTGGTTTCTTTGCTAGGTCCTAGGTTTCTTTGCCACATTGTATTCTTTGTAATGTGTCCCTCTACTTACAGAAATGTGGGCTGTTTGTACAGATCTACCAAATTATAAATTCCTGTACTCGGATCACCTAAAGGCAAAAGCTCCCTTAATGTATTATCCACTGTTCAGAAATTTTATCCCCAAGATAGCAGCATGACAAAAGGATTATCATTCACTCACATCAGATTTTTCTTTGGAAGTTGTGTATCTCTAATCATACTAGAAGCCTATAATTGGAGATGACCTAGGCAATCAGGATTGTACGTATAGCACCTTAGAAGCGTGAGGAAAACATGCATATCATAATTAAGGCTTTCCAGTGTGCTCTGAAAGCTATTAACATGTAGCGTGTAGGTGTATTTGTTATGCGTTGCAAGCAGACTGAAGCTTATTGACAAGGTGTGGTCCCTATCATATTTAATATAAACAAGCATTTGGCACAAAGTGGTAAAAAAATACCACATACTTGGATTTTCCTCTAATTTTAGGCTCAGTGAGGACAAAAGAGGTAAGAAAGTGGCAGGCACCATATTTACTTCATTCTAATTCCTTCCTTTATATTGGTTTTATCTTTATTATTTAAGTGAGGCACATCTAAAATTCATTAGTACCTAGAAAATTAAAGAAGGAAAAAGAAAGTCCCCTGGCCTGAGTAAGTTATGGACTAAGCTCTTAGAGTTCTTCAGGAATACATGTACTTTTTAGGTTAATAGTCTTGAGGCTACCTTTTCTTACTCGGATGCACAGCACACTATGTATTTTGCATCCATAGCAAGACGAGGCTTCAAACATGTTCATCTACTGCCAGATAACGTTTGTGTTTTATCCCTGTTCACTGAGTAGTTCCATTCCAGATTTTTGCAATAATCTCTCCATAGTGTACAAATTCTTGCAGTTAAATGCCTATCTTCACATGTTTTGATTAATATGGGAGGTGGATCTTCTATAACACTGGAGAGATTTGTATTATACCCACGTCTTTTTTCTGTTTTGCAGTATAACAAACCAAACAAACGGAAAGTCAAACAAAAACTCCTTCAGCTCTCCCACAGATCTTTTCCAAATGTGTCTCAGGGGAAGGGCTTGAGTTTTCCAGTCCCTCACCCCCTTCCTGTACTGTCTGCTTATAATCTAACTTTCTTCATTAACTGGAAAAGAAGATTAGCTGCTTCTTCAGCTATTCATACTTTCAGCAGTGAATACAGTTTATCTTACTTATTAGTGAAAATGTACAGAATTTTACAATCTGTACTGTTATTGGAATATTATTTCACCCTCACTTTATCCTGAGCTTTGACAACGGAGGTCCTATTGTCTTATCTCTGCAATGCTTCTGCATTTATTTCCAGGACACAGAAGTAACTCTCTGTCAAGTCAAGAGGCAGGATTGTGAAAAACAGAGATCTCTTGAAGGTCTCTTGTGCATACGTCGGTGGAAAGAAACAAATTGTGTAGTCACCTGCTAAGTAGGACCTTTGATTCACTATGGCATGAAGCTCTTCCTTCCAGTCCCACCATGTCCTAAAGCAAGGACATTGTGTGATGACAAAATCATTTCATCTCTTAATTAAAAAAAAAAAAATCAACCATCAAAATTGGACAGAAATCATGAAAATATGAACCTGAAAAGGTGTCAAAAGCCAAAAGGCAACTCCTCTCCTCCTCCTAAAAGAATCTTCAAACTGCCTTTTCTAACCTCAAGCTTTTAAGTCAATCTCAAGATTTTTGAAAGCTTTGGTATAGCAGTAGTATGAGTAATTGTCCAGAAGAATACTGTGTTTGGAGATTTCTTACCCTTAATTACATTTCTTCTTGTAGTGTTTCTTTATTATACTTCCCTGGGGCATCTCACTGAGACTGGCCATGCAAAGCTTCAATGTGGTCATTTTGTAAGTGACTGTTATTTGCATATCCATACGCTTCCTCTTTCTCTTTTCACTTCATTTCAACTGGCAGGCATCTTACCTGATGTGTAAAGCGTGGATTAATCCGAGAAAAACAAACTAAAACAGAAGGAGATTAGAGCACCCCAGAAAAGATACAGCAACGGGGATCTTTTATTTCGTGTTTTCAAATGTACCAGACTTTCCTGTTCAGTTCTGAGCGCTGCAACAGAATCTGCAGCCTGACTTTTTGGGTTTTTTAATCAGAAATATCAGTGTGATTTTTCAAACTGATTTTTCAAGGGACAGGCCAATGCCTGAATCCTCTTTACAACAATCAGCAAGTTCTCTTTTCTGAACAGGTGTCAATGGAAACAGCATCTGAAGTTCTCCTTTTTCTTTTTTGTGTTTACACAATTATAAAATGAAAAGAAGGAGTGAGGATCAGAACAGTAAAGAACTTAAATGTACCTTTGCTTTACCCCTGCAAACTGTCTGTGTCAGAGCTTCTCCACGTCCTCCCACTCCCTCTGTTTGAATTTCTACCCTCCGAGTCAGTCTGGATGTGGACGTGAGTCTTCACTTAGCTCATTGCAGAAAGGAGGCCCAAATGCCTGAGAGAGAAAAGGAAAAACCTTGGCAGATTGCTAACATATCAAGTGTTAATGAATACAGTTCTCTAATTAGAAATGTCTGCAAGAACTGAGTAATAGGATCCTTTGAAAATGTGACAGTTTTTAATTTCTTTTGTTAGTAGAGTTTATACTTTTCTGAATTAGAGCTTTTATCAAATTGGCATCAGACTTCAGGAATGACAATAATACTTGAAATACAAATACAGTTTCTTTTGAAATCACTAGCTAAGCTAATATTTTATTGAAATTCTGAGTCTCTGGACTTTATTAGGTTAATAGATATAATTTAAGAACCTTTTTTTCCCTCCTTGTTTTCTTTTGCTGTTTAAAAAAAGTCCTAATGAATGTAAGATTGGCTGGAATTTGCTAGCTAATTTTGAGAAACATCTTGACTTTTTTTATTTAATTTCAAATGTAATACCTCCCCAGATGGCAGACTTTGTAATTCATGGCACCAGTTCAAAAAGGTATATTAACTGCCTCTAAACTGCTCAGCATCAAGCATTTACTGGACTTAATCGTGAATTGGCTTAATGTTAATTAAAGTACGTCTCTTCCTCAGCATGAAGTTTCAGGAAATGCAGATAGGTTTACTTCTGTGTGCCTACCTCCATTTTATACCAACACCCTCCCAAAACAGAACAAAATGCTGAAGACCCAGAATAGCACATAAGCACTCTATGCCCCCCGAAGTCCTCTAAAGGATTCTGAAAGTGATGGTTTGTTTCATTCTTGGCCAGACAGTGACAGACAAACAGGTAAAAAGGCAAGGAGAAAAATACCATTTACTCACTGTACAGCAGGAAACCAAGCAAAGAAAATAAACAGGGTTTGGATCCTGGGCCTTTAACCTGTTAGGCAGGCAGTTTTCTACAGTTTCATTCTGTGCACATTTGTGAGCTGGTAAATGATGAAGGGGAGGTAGAGGAACTGAAGGCTTGTGGGATCCCTGGGACTCCCACAGCTACGAGCACAGCTGTACAAACACACGCAAGCTTTGTTAAGGTAGGGTGGGCAATAGGCTGAAACTGCTGAGGCGATCTGACCTATAAATCCCTTGCAAAAGCTCTGCCTGAGAGAAAGCCAAAAGTTATGTGTAAATGTTTTACCCAGCCAATTCTTTTTGGTCCTCTTCCGTATACACATAAAACCTCTAACATCCTCCTGCCTAGATAATTTTGTAAGTAGGTACTTTGAGCGTCATGCTGAATTGCTGATTACCTGGGGCAGGGGGAGGGAAGGGGAGGGATCAGTGGGTGGATTGAGGAACTAATAACTCAGGAACTCATTCAAATGAATGTAGAGTTTTAAAGGATATGTGATATATCACATAAGCTGACGTAGGGCTAATGGCTACAGGAAGTCTATAAAAAAGAGAACACAACATCCAGCAGCTTGTTTTGAGGGGAAGGATAATATGAATTGGTCAGATTAGTAACAGGAAGATTAGATTAATTATTTCAAATTGGACTGATATAGTCTCTCTTCCCTTCCTCCCCTCAGCCTCCCTCAGTAGATCTCCCGCTGCTCACTTGCAGATATGATCTCATGCAAGGACACAGCATCAGCACCCTGCACTGTCCTGAGTGCACGTGGACAAGCCATACCAGAGCCAGTCCTCAGTGACGATCACCAAACCATCAGCGCCCTTCACGAAGAAAAGAAAAATAGGCGTTCTTTCTCAGACTTTTTTTTCCCTTTCCAAACATTTCTGAACTCTGTGTGACCTCTTTACGACTGAATCTAAGGACCTCTAAATACATAGCAAATTTAGACAGTAGAAAGCAGGGTAACACACCGCAAACTGAAGGAAGCTAAAGGAAGTAATAAGAAGTGAAACAAACAAAGCTGAAGATGAAAATTAGGCAGCCTAAACCATAGAAAGTTGAAACAAAACATATGGATTGGAGTATTAAATGTAGTGAGAACTATGCAACCTGCCCCCCATTTTCTTCCCCTTTGCCATCCTTCCCACCACCTAAAAGCAGTTAAACTACAGGGGGATAATATCACACTTGGGATTAATGAAACAAAATCAATGAGAGCAATGGGAGTAACGTCACTCCTGTAAATGATCAAAATTCACCAATTACAGGAAGGTGTTAATCCTCCTCAGACCTGTTTGCTGCCGTGGCAGCATTTGAAGTAAAGCTGCTCTGGAAGTGTTAGGGGACTAGCTATTCTCAGTGTTTGGAAGACTGAAGGTATTTTCACCCAGCCTTCTTCAAAAGAAGTTTGAAGAAGAGGAGAGAAAGAAAAGGCTAGGAGTGGGGAGGGGGTCAAGCATCATATATTGATTCATTTGTTGGTTGGGAATTAAAAAAAAATCTAACAAATGTTGGGTGATGGGCCCAAAATTCCCTGCATGAGTTCTGCTGCTAGAGCTTTTCTCCCATGACTTTCAACATATCTAGACTTCCTCACTGCTCTGATAACTCAGAAATTGGAATTGGTTGCCTTTTATGTTGTATATTTTTATGCTTTGTGTCAGAGGAAATCAGAGTTAAAATATTGTTGAATCTGTACTTGCTTTAGCTTGTAACTGAAGTGGATTGCTAAATAAGTAGAGATCCACATCTACTAAACTGATGTTGCCAGGAAGGATCACAAGTGCAGGAAGCTTGCAGGATCAAGTCCTAGAAGACAAAAAATCAGCAGCAAGCCAAAAATGCAGGTGTTTGAGGGTTGTTCTGGTTTGCTCTTTCTCTTTTCTATCTCTAGAAATATAAATTTTGCTGTTAAATATGGGTAAAATGACTGGGCTTAATGCTATATTTCTCCTTGTCATGAAAATAGTTAAGCTAATTATGCAGTGATTGATAAATAGATTATGCATTGAACAGGAATTTTGGTCATTCAGTGCTTGCTCTCTCTTTGGATTTTAAAGCAACAGACCCAAAGACTAAAGCTTCTCAGAAGCCAGTTTGTTTCCCTTGAGGTGGACCGTTTTCTCCTATGGCACTGAGAAAAGACAGATCCAAGAGGGAAGGTGGGAGACAAGAGGGGCTGATCCTGCCAGGGCTGCCAGCAGCACTTGGACCAGCTGTCTGAGCTCTTGCTTAAGCCAATTAGGCAGCAAGGCTGTGGTCCTTTTTCCACTGCACTGACTGACTAAAGGCTGGAGGTTGTGCCTTGGATTAGTCCTGCAGAGATTGGTGTCCTCTAGAACCATCTACAGTTACACAGGAAGAGAAAGGCAGCATTGCCTCTGCAGAAGCTACAGAATGGTGCCTTTTGGAGTTTCTGCAAAGCAAAGGGACTCTTGGGTTTTGCAGGTACAATGCACAAATTAACAGCAGACTGCTCAGAGAGGCTGTGGAGTTCCATGCTTGGAAATATTGAAAACAGAGTTGGGTGCAATCCTGAGTGAGCTGCTGTAGTTGTCCTTGCTCTGTGCAGGGGGTTGGATGAGGCCATCTCCAAGGGTGCCAGCCAGCCTCAGCCATGCTGTGAGCCTGTCACTCTGTGAACAGCAGGCTGTGTTTGCTTGGGCTTGACACACTGCAGCAACAGTGACTGAGCTTCGAAAGAAAAAAAGGGTACAAAAATAGGGCCACTCCTTCTCACTACAATGGCAAGGTTTCTTTACTGCACTACTCTTCTGCACCATCAGTCAACCATCCACCATGGAGATGGCCTTGCCCAGCACTACTCTTTGCTGTGACCAGCAGGAGCTCCCCATATAGTAGCCATGAGTTGTGGAGTCAGTCCAAAGAGACAGGACTGAGAAAGCCTGAGACATCACCAGCTATGGCATAGCTTTTGTTTGTTTTCCTGTAGAAAGGTCATGATATGGTCATAGCAGCAAAATGTAATGATAGAAATACTGAAATAGTTATAGTTTTTTTCACTATTTTTCTTTTGGTCACACAGGAAGTGCTCTTCCCAGGAGAACAAACAATGGAAATTTGTGTAGCGTGGAGAGCAAATCATGAGGTGCCAACTGCCCTCAGACCCTGATCGTACAAGGAATTTTGTTTTATTGAAATACCTTCCTGACTCTGGGTTCTGACCTGTGAGCACTTCAGCAGATGGCATCCGAACAATTACAGCTGAAACTCTCCAACAGAACTAGTAAATATTGTACTGCTAATTGCTTTCAAAATGTGCCAGGGCACAGGAGGCAAGAAATTAATGACATATTGCAAATTTCCAGCATAATCTTTTTATGCTATATGTAATGTTTTACTGAAGTCTTAGCTTTCTGCTGTAGTAACAAAATGAAAACACGTGAGGAGGTGTAACTTAATGATAACATTAGAATATAGAGCCAGTATAAAATTGTCAGCTGAAATCTCAGTTTCAGGCCTATAATGATGCTTATAGTACCATAACTTCCATTCATCTCTGAAAAGTGTTACCAAATGCTGCCTGACAAAGACATGTTACTTACTGGTGGAAATCAGTACTTATTGCTAATCTGAAAAAACAAAGGCCAAATGAAAGTGGATTATATTCTTTTCCCATTTACCTTCCTCTGTTTCACTAGAGGTTCAAAAAGTCTATTTATAATACAAAATAATTTACAGCTGGTGGATCTGAACTTGCACTTCATACTCAGGCCAATGAGCTTCCAGAAGATAAATCTGTTTTCTGAGTCAGAGAAAACAAGGGGTGGAATTTTGGTCCATCAAAAGCTAATGCAAAAGTCACATTGACTTCTCTGGAGCTAGGATTTCATTCAATATATAGCTGTAGTTCTGTTTTAAACTATGATCAATAGAGATGCACAGTCTTCCCTGTAGCCACTGAATATCCTAACATGGGAAATACATTAGTTACATATTTCATAGTCTTGGTACAGAATACTTAGCTTGCAATTTGCAGTGTGTAGCTCATGCCTAGTGGAAACTGCTCTAGGTTGAGGAATCAGAGCCTTTTTCCAGAAAAAATATACACATTGGTTCCAAATAAGGACTCTGAGAGCTTATGTGGAAAATTTTTGTTGTGTAGCCGCTAATAACCTTGTGCATTGATCAGTTCTTCTCATTTGGGAGCTTCCTTGTGGAGGAAAAAGCACTCATATGAATATTCATAGCAAACCTAATTGAAATAGTTTATAGATACTCTCAAAGGAAAGGTTTGCTGTTTTATCTCAAATGAAAACATGAAAAAATGGGTTTTGGCAGTATTTATCCAGTTGTCATGAAAAGGCAGCTTTTGCTTTTTTTTTTCCCCAGCCTGAAGCAATCTATAGCACTATAAATCCTACTCATAAGGAATATAATATAGAGATTTTTCTTTCTAAATCCTGAAAGTATTTTAAAGTGAATGATGAAGAATCATCACTGTTTTGTAGCGTGTCCCCAAGTGGGGATTTTCGCCTGTTTATTAATGCTTTTCCTTTGCTACTCTGCTACAATCAGATCTATCAGCTGGCATGCTTCATTCTTCTTAAGCAATTAACTGAAGACAGGAAGTTACTTTGTTTATAGAAATGATGAGTTAGACCTCTAGAAGTGCTATAAAACAACAGATAGTGAGGTGATCATGTTAAAATATTTTAACATTTTTCAAGGGTCAAGTTTCATATAAGAAGCAGTGTTTTCCTTGGGGAACTTTAGCTGGACCAAATCACTCAAATTGTTTGAAGTTCTCCCTGAGATCCATGTGCTTGTCTACACTGTTAATCTCCTGTCTACTTTGATGTTTCACCATGACTAAGCTATATGAGGTCCCCAAGCATTTTTTAGATGAGTCTGAATGCTAATAAAAGATGAGAATGTAAAATGATGCTTTTAGCTGGTAACTTGCTCAGAAAATGTGCTGACACTATAAGTGAACACAATAATCAGTATTAGTGTATTTACACAAGTCTTATCTAAGATCGTCTTTTTCAGAGTCGGAGGCATGAGTAGCCTGTGTAACTCTCCTGTATGGCCCCATGTTGTTTGTCCATATTATTTTGTAAATTTTTTTCCAAGGCATTAGTTATGTATTATATACTATTATATAAGACATCAATTCAGATTGTTTTGATTTAACTGTTAAAGCTTATAAACTGTGTAATGCCTGTCAAAATGCATGTCAAATTCTGCCTCTGAGAAATGGAAGGGATGTTAATATGCTTATTTAATGCTCCTGCTGAGTTTAACCAGGACCCATTTTGGGATCACGGTGCTGCCTACTGAGGTGAAAGACAGAGGAAGCTCTATTGCAGATGTCTCTTTCTCAATTTTTCACAACAGTACCTCTATGGGGAAAAAGCAGAGAAAAACAACAGGTGAAATGTTATGGGCTTCATTCCTCCTCAGTGAGGCATGTGAAGGCAGATTACAAAGAAGTCAAAGAAGCTCCATTGATTTAATATTGTGAACAGATGAGGGAGAGGTGAGATCTCCTGGTTTCATGTGAAGGGGCTGTGACTGACTGCCTTTTCATAGATTTGACTGGTCAGAAAGGTGGCACTTGTGCAGGTTTAGCATGAAACCCTGCCACCAGCACTGCTACCTGCTTGATACTTACTCATTTCCTCACCTGAAGCTCTGAAGAAAGCACCTTGAACAAAGCTGGACTGTGAGAAATTATGACAGAAAATATGGAGTCCCTTCTAAAGGTTTGGCTTCCAATAAAAATGTGTTAAAAGATGGTGTATTGACTTAGCAGAATGCAAAAATGGCAGTGAAAGTTACCACTTACCAACCAACAGCACAAGACAGCCAAAATGTCTCACTTGAGAATTCTAAATATGCTAAGTTTATATTTTGGAATATAACAAATACTTCCTGAAGCACAACACAGATGTTATGAATTATCACTTATATCATTTTAGCACTGAATAATTCCAGTCATCAGTTGGGACCTCACTGCTCCACACGCAAGCACTGACAAGAGAGATCCCCTCTCCCAGGCTCTAGCTAGCTTGTAATCCATAGTTTAAAAGAAATATTAAGAAGAAAAGGAATAGAAATACATTTATGAAAGCATTTCATTATTAGCTCCCACTTTGTGTCTGATGACAGAAGCTCTGGGATGACACTTGTATCTAAAGGGGTGGCATTAATTTGAGTATCTTTGGTTATGACACCAGTGTTAGTTCGAAGTAAAATAAGGATACTCCAGTTGGTTGTTGTATTTCTGATTGACTGTTACCGGTAAAATTAGTAACCTCAAAATTATTTCTGAAAGCAACCTTTGACCAACTGGCTCGCAGTATTTCCAATTGCTGTTCCAAGATATTTTTAATTGGCTTTTCCACTGTGTTTCAAAGTGTTAAGCTATCTGTTACGATTTATTGGCAGCTTTTAAAAGTACTTCACGTACATAGGCAAAGCTTACAACATAAGATAATATTTCTTATGCATTTACTGTGCTGTTTAAATGGTACAATCTTTATGTCAGCCAGACTATTTATGAAGTACTTTCCTCAAAATGGTTTAGGGATAATAGTTTATATTCCTATGTCATGACTTAAGGACTTAAAGACTGACTGAAACAGCAACTAGACTCTTCAGTTCTTTAGATGCAGACATGGTGATCTCATGATCTTCCCCATGAAGCAAAAGGTTTTGAATATCTGGATAAGAGATAAAATATTTGAAAAGTTGAACTAAGTATAGGGGAAGGAATCAGGAAGATAATGTATAAAATTCACATCTGGACTCCTCGTTTGGAATAATGCTTTCTGATGCAGCAGTGGATAGAGTAATCTTTCTTGGAACTGCTGGTAGCATGAATGCCAAGAGGCAATTCCCCTGTGTTTGGGTTTTTTTAGTACAGTCATTCATTTTTAAAAAACACACGCTGATCAATGCATAAAATTAAGTGTGAAGACTCAAATCCAGAGTATCTAAGCAGGACTACTCATTTCACTTCATATAGGAGACTTACAAAACGGCTGTTAAGGGCAGTGGGGTCCTCCTGGAGCTCAGCATCAGCACGGTTACGCAGCGCAGATTGCGCCAGTCCGAGTCTTGCCTGGACGGCCTTGACTGGAGCTGCAGTGGCTTGCTCTCACCGTTAGAGTTCACCTGAGAGTAAGGATGGCTCCAGATGCAGATTCGCGCGTGAGTTCCTTGACTGAACATTTCTTTATCCAAATTCTCATCTGGTTTGGGGTGGAGGTTTGGTGGGCTGTTTGTTTGTTTTTTTGGTGAGGGGCGGTTTGTCTTGGTGGAATGAGTTGGACTTTAGGGCATTCATGTAAAGCTGTTTGAGCATAGCCAAAAATCTGGCCAGTCTTGCCCGAGTAAGTGTAGGTACCGCTGAGCCAAAACTCCACTGAGCAGACACAAGGAGCAGTGCAAGTCTTTGTTTCCAATATTCATTCCAGAAAAGTTGGGATAACTTTATGTTCTCTGTAAACTGCAGCAAGATTTTTTCAAATGCAGTGGTTTGATTCAGCAACATTCAGAATGGTTAAGTTGTGGCACACTTGCTGCAGTGCCCAGTTAACTCTTTCATCATTTGAGGCACAACAGTGCTCATGCACAGTTGTGCTCACTCATTTTGCATGTGCTCCCTCTCACATGCCTGTTTAAACACCTCCCAAATCGTCTCTGGTAAGATACAAGATTAGGTGCACTACAGCTTTTTATTTTTAGAGTCAGAACTGTATCCATGGCCCAAGGATGATAGCAAAATTTAAAAATTATGGACAACTCCATTCACTGCCACTTACCTAAATGTAGCCCAAAGATTTTACAGGCAAAAGTGTGAGTTTTCAGGTGTTTTGTTTCTGCAAAGTACAAGTTCTTGAACGAGAGAAGAATTGAATATTCTTGCATTTTCAGCAAAATATGTAGGAGATGCTTAGTCCAGGACAAACTTTTATTTTACTTTTATTTTGTGTATTTCTGCACCTCTGTCTGCCCTTGCATCCCTATCACTGTCTAAGAAATATAAGAAATTTGTTACAAAAAATCAAAAGGTTTAATATCTGCACTGTGCTACAGGACGGCAAAAAAAAAAAAAAAAGTCATCATCAGTATGCCAGACTTGTAAAATAGCAGGGCAAAAGTTCTTAGATGGTGGAATGAAATAGCCATGCACTGCATTAAAGAGGAAGAACAAGACTTTTAACTAATTGGTTTTTCCTTGGTGGAGTTAGTTTTGCCATATACCCACTCCTGGAGATACCGACACTGTGTGTACGTGCTGATATCTGCTGCTGCTCTTGGAACACTCTTGCATCCACTGGAGTGTGAATGGCAGGACTGGTACCAAAGATTATGCTGACCCAGGAGTGGGAATCCATCAGGGACCACAAGCAGCCAAAGAAAGAAGAGAAACTCTTCCAGACTACAACTGTTTTCAGCCCAGGGGATTTTCTGGGGAAGATTCAGTTTGTGTTTTTTGAATCCTCCTATACACCCAAGTGATCTAAACCTTACAAAGATGTCCAGGCTCCCTGTTGCTTGTGGATACAGAAGTAAAATACAATTCAAATTCTAGTGTAAAGACAAAGTCTCCCTTAGAAGTTCTGCTGGAGTAAAATCAAGTGAAGACACCTGTAGAAAACAGTTTAAAAGCACCTTTGAAGGTCACGTACTCCGTTCTCCTATCTTACAGCAACTGTCTGTAATCCAGTGCTCATCCTGACAGCAGTCTGCAGCCGTAGATCTACTGATAATAGCAGATGAGCATGGTTTCTGAATCATGTTGGGTAAAATAATAAATCTAAGCCTCTACCAAAACTCAGGAATAATTGTGATATGAAAAAAAGATTGTTTTAAAAACTGGAACTGGTTCTTCATTTTCCATATCTGAGATTAGTAACACTGGAACATGACCTCAGATATGACACCTGTGGATGAGGGACATTGTTGGTATTCTTGTGAAAGAATCTCATCCCATAACACCATAAATAAAAATCAATCATAAAAATGGTTCCAGAACAGGGATTTACTGTGGGACAGAATAACTAAGGTGACTACTGGCATTCCCCTATTTGGCTTTCTAGGCCCACACTTAGCTCAGCTATGTGGGTATTTGTCTTCACCGTTTCTAGGTATTCATCTTCCAAACCTTTTGAGATTTGCCCAGTTTGGTTTTTAATTTTAATTATAGTGGATCAAATTTCTCTCAATAAACTACATTTGCCTCCTTATTAACAGCGGTTGATCAAACTAATATTTGAGGTAACACTCTGCATTGTGGCTCCAAAGGCCACCTTTCATGCCCTCCCCACTGGGCTGCTTACAACGTTGAAACTCCAACCTAACCTGGGCCTAACAGCCTATCTCCATTACAGTAATGTTTCTGAGGCATTGTGATGTTTTGTGTGGCAAGACCACACTGCCTCTGCGAATGTTTGTAGGAGTGCTCCTTGAAAAGCAACCTCCTGTCTTATCTCCTGTGGTGGTGGGAGTGAGGACCAAGCTAAAACAGGCTTTATTTTAATAGGTTAAAATTCACTGAAGAGACAGCAAATTTCTTGGCTGATATAATCTGTCCATTATCTGAAGGGTCTGTAATGAAGTGTGATGGATTCGTCTTTTCAAGAGTAATTGCAATACATAATTGCTTAGTGATGTTGTCACCTAGAAAAACTGAATCGCTCTTACATTGGTGTTAGATGATCAAGTTATTAAAAGGTAGATAGCTTATATTATTTCTTTCAAGAAATAAAAAGCACTGCAATGTCAACATTCACCCTGCCTCTTCCTGAATCTTGGTAATCCTTCACCTATTTATTTCAGATAGTTAACTGAGATGAATGGAGTTAAGAATTTACAGGTGATTTTAATAACTGTTTTTGCACAACATAAACTGCAATGGAGAGATGTTTTGTAGCATTTTACTGACAATTAAAATAAGAAAAAATACAGTTTCCCTACTGCAATAAAGAGTCTTGGAAGTTATGGAGACCAATGAATGTAGTCCTACAAGATCAGAAGATATTAAAGTGTTATAAAAACATCAGTTTAACTTTTATCAACCTTGGCTCAGTGTATTTCACCTTTCCACCACTGACACTTCAATTGCATATGGTGTACTTATATATGTCCTTTTATCAAACTTTTTTTCTATTACATTAAATCCAGTGTCATTCATATTTGTTCAAAAAATCAGCATAGCGTGTGTTTTTAAATTAGACGTGCTTCTAACCCACCTTCATCCGCCTTCATCATGGTGCTGATAAATGTTTTAAGACAAATATTATTAACAGTTTGATTTTGGTTACACAAACACTTCACTTGTTTAGATTTTCCAACATTTTATAAAGTGTTTGCCTGACTAAAATATTGAGCTCTTTCATTCTTCCAGCTTGCGGCCACCTCTTTGATTGATTTTAAACAAATTACATTTCTGAATGAAGCTTCATTTGTTCTGCCATTGCACTATTCTGCATGAAGCTTAAAATAAGCAAAGGGATCTCTGCTTTTACCATGCACATTTTACCCCTGACTCTTTCAGTCATGTTGAGATTTTCTGGAAGTCTTCCATAATTATAGTTTCAAAATATGCCAAGGGTAGTAACAAACTGTCTGTAGGTTGTTGAAACACCTCTTCAACTCTTTGAAACTGATACATTTGTGATTCTTCATCTCTCTTCATCTGGAGGGAAGAGGCAATAAGAGGGAAATTCCCATTTAGTAGAATGGGCTTCCCTTACATCCTGTGGATGCATCCATCTGCAGCGTGACAAACTCATGAATGTGGGTGACCTGTGCCTACCTTTGAATTCCTGCAAAGTTATGTTGGCTGCATTGCCAAAGGTTTGCAAATAGTCAACAGTGCATATGTAAAATCACTATGGCACTTCACAAGGTAAAGCAAAGTGTGACAAAATAGGGTTGAGGTTGATAAATATGATGGTAAAATGTCTGCTACCACAGCGAAAAGCAACAATACCTTTTGTCAGAGGAAACTGCATAGTGCATTTAACATCTTAGCGTATCTATGCTGCCAGGAGGAGCAGCCTTGCTGACAGAGTGGACTCCAGCGCCAGCTTGTAGAGCATCTCAGTGCCCCTCACGTAAGGGAGCCATAGCACTAGCAAGCAGGGCTTGGTCACAGAGCCTAGGGCTTTAATTCAGTTGGCACCAAGACTGAAACTGATCATATTGAAAATATGCTTGATAACCATAACAATAATAGTTATTTATGTGTGATTCTGTAGTCCACACAAACCTTCTGCTTCTCAAAGAAAGAAAGACCTCAACCACATTATACGACCGTATTCTTCAGCTTTTTTTTTTCCCTTTTTTTGAGATAGATCATTTCCTTCAGATCCAATTGCCAAAAAAAATCTGTAGGCATACAGCAGACCTGTTGCTGTTTTAAATCTCCTGTATTTTTTCAACTGTTAAATGTAAGACTTTATGCTTTAGATTTTCATACAGAAAATATACAAGAGCTTTGTGGAAAATGTGTTGAGCATGCAGTAAAGTACGCTATGCCAAAAGTATGGTATGTTTCCTCAGATAGTCTTCCTCGGGGATTTTATTTGCATTGGTTCTGGGCTGTTTTAACATTGCTTTGTTAAAATATTTCCTTTTCCACTGTCATTTGACTGTCTGTAGAAATGCTGCTTATTGGCTAACATCTTTTTTTATTATCACCTTCACTTGAAGGTCCCATTCCAGCTAACATAATAATAGGATATAGTGTCAGGAGATTCATAAACCATAAGACCACTAATTCTAACATACTGCAGGCAAGTTATATGTATGGCAACATAAAATAGAGTGACATGCAGTATTACAAAAGGTGTCATGGAACTGCGGAACATGTATATCACGTTATTGACTAATTTTCCAGATAGGACAAAAATCATCCTGGGAGATGTATATACAGTATGAAAAACCAGCTAAAAGCACCATCAGAAATAAATCCTGGCTTCAGTGCAATTGTTTAATTTAACATTCTGAAGATGTGATATCATTTTTACCTAACTGTAAAAGAGTGAGCTTTGAAGTGAGACTTCAGAAAATACTGAGTCATTTCCTGATTTAAATGTAAATTGACTTCCAAAGTTGTCATTGCCTAAATCAGCTCTGGGTGCCACTAATCTGCAAAAGAAACTTCTTATTTTAATAGATTCACAGTGGAAACAGATACAGCTAAAAGGACAAAGTATTTATTTTCCATCATAATATTTTTCAAGATCTTTGACATCAAAGCAAGGAAGTGTTAATGCATTTTTGGTCGAGTTGCCTTGACATGGTGCAAATTTCTTTACACCAGCTCAATCATTTGGAGCAACATGTAGAAATTTTTAGTTAACCATAATAGTACTACTTTGCCATTTTATAATACCTTTTGTTTAATGAATGCAAGACACTTTACACACACAATATGTGCAAACACAGAATGACTTACACACATTGAAGGACAATGCTTTTGTCCTACATTTAGGATCTTCTCCATTTTAAGGGAGGAAAAAACCAGACATGCAACAGCAGCTCTGCAACACTATCTCCTCCTGCAGAAGTGTGATACTACCTGCTGAATAGGGATAAAATATCAACAGAAGACAAAGACAAAAACTTTCCTGCACTTTGACATTCACAAAGACCTTATTTAATGTTAACAGGAGTCATTAAGAAAAATGTGTCAAAGCTGTGATTGTCTGGGCGAATGTATTCAAATACAACTTATTGACAAAGTATTTTTGCAGCTGCAATAACACTCTGTGCACCAATTCTGCCAAGCTTACAATGCTTTAGCTAAAGCAAGCGCTTGTCCATTCCTTAATCAGTCTAATAAATGCAACAGTCCCTATTATTTTATTGTCAGCCTTTCTCTTTCCTTGTCCTTGCTTTAATTTTGCTTTTATTTTTCTGAAGTATCCACTGAATTAACTTATGAAGATACTAGCTCAGGCCTAGCAAGTCCCCAAAAGCTAACAGCTGCAGGGATATGCCAGGGAAGAAGCACAACACAGCTGTCCTGTCCTTACACTCTTCTCCATGTTTCCACCCTTGGCCGCTGTCAGAAGCAGGATAATGGTTGGGATGGACCCTAGCTATGCCTCCAAATGGCCATTTTTAAGAATTGCTCTGCTACTAAGCTCGCAGTATTCTTAATTGACTGTGCCTATCTCTGCTATTTACTATCTGAAGGTAAACATATGTACAAAGTGTGGACAACTTTCATGACTTTTTCTTCAATCTCACAAAATGTGGTGCTTATACTAACCCCAGTATCTTGAGTCAGATTATGTGAGAGTTTTGGCCTGAATTTAAAAAAAAGAAAAGAAAACTTCTTGCTCACAAGACTATGAAGGAAAGTTTAAAAGTAGGGATCCCCAGGGTTCAAAAAGGGAAGTCAAGCCACAAGAATAGCTCGCATTTCTTAGTATTTTTCAAATTCTTCTGTGTTTTTTTAGCCAGTCTCATGATTTTGGCAATCTCATTTATTGGCCTGACTCTAAATACAGAAAGACCAAAACACTGTCTGGAGTTCCACATGGCAGATTTTCATTGAACCAGTTGGTATTTGCTCATTCTGGGACGACCTCTGGATCAAGGATTCCCAAACTGTACATGTTTGTGGTCCAGCATAAGTGATCTGGTGTGAACTCTCAGCAACACTTTAGGCAGAGTTTTCAATTAAATTCTTTACAGTAGACGTCCACAGTGCAACATGACAAACCGGGAACTTTGAGAACTAGCACTTCAGATAATTTAAGCCAGTCTTTATGTTTGCTGTTGACAACAACTGGCAGAAGGATTACAATATTATCCTAAAACAGTGTTACATTCTATGCTATAATCTCTTTTAAGGGTTTGCTCTAACATCTTTCATCATAGTAATATCCCTCATTCCTGCCTCTTGCAGTTTGCCAGGTTATATATATATATATAGCATCTTCCCATAGAGAGCATTCTGCTTTGTCTTATCTCTTAGGATAGCAAAAAGAAAAGGGGAAAAAGGCAGGAAATTAAAACCCAATTATATGCTGATTTGCTAATGGTTTTTTTCAGAATAAATGCCACTTTCTGTTACAAAAACTGCCGTTGTTGAAGCTGTCAGTTTTCTGAATGCTTTCACATGAAGCCCTGTCATAGCAAACAGAACACTGGATAGTCAGGCTCCTTAGGGGGCCAGAAAAACTTTGACAGAGGTTTAACAGCCCTTGAAATTATATCCCCAAACCTTGGAAAGCCTGCTGGTTCAGTGGGAAAAGACATAAGCTGACCAAGTTATAAATAAACTCTTTTATCACAGGCAATGGTGTCTTGGTGACTTCAAAGGCCAAGTAAGAAGACTGATTTCTCTGAAGTCCCATAGACAGTAAGAACTTTATTGTGCTGGACAGGCGAATCCTGGTCCAGAGCCGCAATTTGATAACACTAAACTTTTTTCTTTATTTCCCTTTTCTTGTTCTGTTTTGATATCATCATCTGAATTTCTGGTAAACTGAGATCAGAAAACTTTCAATCTACATTTGATGTCAAATTGAGACGTGTGTATTTAACACTTTGATTTCCTGTGCAGACTTTCTCTAATCTTGGAGCCAACAGTATAAACATTTTAAATGTAATGAAAAACAAATCTACAACATACAGAGCTACCCACTGTCACCACTCCTTCTGCAGGTGAAAATGAAAGGGTATTCCTGAGTGCACTGTAAACTTTGTCTTTTTCTATGTGTTCCAATGTAGATCAGTGTTACATATTAAAACAAAGAAAATGAAAGGCTGAAGTATATCTTAACACCAGGTTTATTAAAAAAAAAGTTCTGCAAACATGAGATAGATAGTCTTTGAAACTCTCCTGGACCCCTTGTTTTAAATATTACCTAATATTTGATCCAAGCAGGATGAAAACTGGAGTACATCAGAGTGACAAAATACCAGAGGGCCCAAAACCACATAGCTTCTTGCAAATCTTATTTCTACTAACAGTGGATTGCTCGTGCTAAAAATATGCCACTGTGGACGTTTGCCTTTTAAAGGCCCAGAGATACATTTGTTTTTCTTTCCAGAGAGCTTCTACTGCTAGTCATAAGCAACATGTTCATGAGACACAATGGTAAGAATGAAAAAAGTCCATCCATTTTCAATGTGCATATACATTGCCTTGTTTGGGGAGGAACTGGTCCTTGGTAACTAGGTGGGGAGGGGAGACATGGACAGACAAAGTAGGAAAAAAAGGGTAGCATCAGCATTTGAAGTGATTTGCATTGCAGTTAGTGATGTATATGTGGTTTTGACATAAATGTCTAAACAGAATGGGAGCATCTTCTTCCTCCCTTTTTCCCCCAGAACCAAGAGTCCAGCTACCAGGATAAGGTAAGGCCCATATTTTCAACAGCCTGTTTCAAAGCAAATTTTATATTTAAACTCATTTGTGGACTTCTTCTCACTCTTACACATTGCAGAATTCATTTGTTTAAAGCCTGCAGGCAACTTTTCATGCTTACACTATTCAAACTATAATACTGTACACCTCTCTCTGTATGCAAGGAAAATCATGTCAGACACAGATACACAAAGGAAACACTGAAGCACAGAATATTGTCATTGGCAAAGCCAAGGAAAGAAGTTGATCAGCTGCCAATATTTGAGGAGAACCAGCGGAAGGGGCATTACTCCAAAGGACACATGCCTCAAAGTTCAGAGATGCAACAATCTTTCATGTTGGACAAAGACAAAGAAGAAATGTTCCACCTGTTTTGTGCCAAAGAAGCAGCCTCAATTTTGTTTTTGTTTTGTATCTTGATGGTAGATAAGTATTAAAGGGGATAGAGAGTATGATATTTTCTTTAGGAAACATCCCTGCCAATTGAGAAGCACTTAGAACAGAAATCTTCTAGAAGGTAGCTCAGTGACAGACTTCCATATAATATCCAAAACTACACAATAACTTCTATACTTTTTATTTAAAAGGTATGTTGCTTTTACTACCTGATCTCTTCTTTCTGCTTCTGAACTTTGAATTTTCTGCATATGGCAGCATGAAGTGTCAGAGGGAAGGATTGCACTAAACTGGGATAATACAGCCTGACTGTGTCATTGGTACCATAGAACTGCACAGGAGAATTTGTTTAAAAGCAATCCCATCAAACGGATAAAAAGCAACCAGTTAATTTTTTTTCTAGACACATTAGAAAGTAATGAGTTTCTGAAAATCTGGCCCCTCATATTGGATAACCAGAAGCACCAATTTCTTGTGGCAATCAGAATCAAATGGACTGAACTAGGAAAATGGTGTTCAGATAATATCTCACTAGTGGTAAACCGTATACTTGAGCTGTGCATCAGTATGATGTATTAGTGGCAAGTTTATTGACAATACAAACCATCTGACTGCAAAATTCTGCGTATTAACATTTTCAGAACAGGTGCTTTTTTAATTTTCTGTGCAGCTTTTGGATGGAGCAGAAAGGAAATACATCAAGGATTTCTTTGAACACTTTTCTTCTTCTCTTCTTGACAAGGGTGTCTCGTGATCATCCTTTTGTCATTCCATCACCATCTTGACGGTTCCTGAGCCACAGTACACCTTTGTGCCTTTCATCACCCTGCTAACTTCATGTTTTCCCTCCAGATACAGTGACTTATTTTCCCTAACACCCCCTCAAAGATCACACAAGTCTAAGTCTGTTTGGGAGCAGTTTATTACATTTCTCGGCCACATTGCTGTAGATTAACATAGCTGATCTGTGTGTGACCATGTTCAGGATATGGACTCTGACCATGCATCATCCATCATGTGTTCCTGCTGTTGAGCATGATATTCCCTAGTTAAACTACAGACATAAAGTTACTCAAAGATAGATCAGAGACAGTCTATAAGAGGTTATTTCATGGAGTCAGTCAACAGATGGTAGTATCCTAAACTTGATCACTATGCTGTTATAATAAAAATATATTTAGGGGACATTTCAGGGATATTTCATTTTATTCAAGTATTGTTGTGTTGAATTCCTGTTCTGGATTCTGATCTCCTACTCTGCAGTACACTAACAACTTCTTATGCTACCCTAATATGCTTTGGAGCTTGCTTTGCTCACTACAGCACTTGCTATTTTAAAATTTTAATATTATTATAAACCTTAACCTAGCCTTCTGCAGTGACCCTTCCCTTCCTTTCATAACTGACCTGCTTGATATACATATGTATTTATATAAATACATAAACACATTTTATTTCCAATAAATTCATATTTTCTTCTAAAATATATGGTCATGGCAATGACATTTCATTATTCTGTTGGTATTCCTTAATTTTATCCTAATTTAATCTCAATATAAGCACAGAATCTGTAATAAAACATAAACAAAAAACTACCCTGCCTCTCCCCAAAACTTCCTGAGTTACTGTGCTAAAGTTTCAAATTCTCCTTCTCAGATTATAAATCCTCACTCAGCACTAAAAAAATAGCGTAAGTATAAAGATATATTTTTGCTATTTCAAGCCCTTATGCTGACTACTCCCTGGCCCTGTGTATTAAGTGTATATTAAGGAAGAAGAAAAAAGAAACAAAGTACCTTTAAAATTCAGCTGCCCACCTTCCAGCTTGCCCTTCAGTGAAAATTATACTTCACTGTCTTATCCCTACTCCATCCAGCTTTATATCATGGTGAATGGTCCCATATCAGTCCACCACTTAGTATTCTAACATTTTCTATGTTCGTCTTGAATTCAGAAGATAGCACATGGTATCTTTAATACTATTAATGTCTCCTCATATCATCCTGCAAATATTTGAAAATGTATGTAATCAAATCTTTATCATTGCTAATTAAAAAAGCCTGCCCTGAAATATCAATGCAGACAGCTATCTCAAATAAGGAAAATGCTTTAGTGAGAGATTATCATAGCCTTCACACCACGCTACACCTATGACTGGGTTTCCTACCCCCAGATTTATTCTTCTGAGACTTTCAGCTGAAAATCATTACTTTAGTGTTGAACAGCCAAACTGGATAATGCCATCAAAAGTGGTAATGAACGAACTGCTCAAAGAGTGCTATTGAAGTGCTGCAGTGATATTTTCATTATTTGAAAGTTTTTTTAAAAAAGGCAGCAAATTTAGTTATTTAACCTGTTGATGTGCATTTGTCTTATGGACTCTGACTGCCGCCTTAACCACTATATCATTGGAAATGGAAACAAATATCAGTTACTATAAATGCTATTAGTACATTATCTAAAGCAAATTTAAATTTTTGTATTGGTATCTGGTACTGAACCAGCTGGTTTCCGTGAGATTTCACCATACCCTTTAGCAAAAGTGTTGCTGTGACCTATAGTTAGATCTTGGTCCAGATATTGGAGGTCTTTCACTGACTTCTACAGACTCTGAAATAGGCAGTTCATTGTATTAGTATTAAGCTGTAATGGAACCAGAATTTTCCTGCTACTGGTACATTTTGCCTACAGATTTACCTGTAAATAGGGTATTACTAAATAATATCACATTATAAAGAATAACTGCATTATAACTCACACTGAAGCCTAGCAAAGAAAAGAAAAACCACAGAGGAGCCCACAGTCAGGTTTCTGACACAGTAGTAGATTCCTTCCTTCCTCTTTCAACCCTCCATCAGCACTGTAGGTGCCAGCTTCTTGTCACCAAGATGGTCACAGAGGGAGAAACGCTTCCAGACATGGGAAATTGAGAACTCAAAATAAACTGGAGGGAAATTCCAAATGCATTGGTTGTCCCTCACTTGTCCTTTGGTAACTACTTGTTCTTCAGCGCAAAGTGCCTGGAGGTTGTTAGCATTATCTATTGGGAATGGTCCTTGGCCCATATTAGCCCCCAGACTGGAGCCTAGGACATGTTCAATTTGGGTCTTGGGTAACAAGCATCTGAGCTGGACTGAAATGGTAGTTCTGTTTTCCTGGCAAATCCTGCAAGAGAAAGCGTTGGTATGTCCCAAAGGGGAAGAGATACTGCTTTATCCTGCTAGGTTGAGCCACCATGTGTGCAGCTTGGCTCCGTCATAACCTGTTGACAAATCAATAGAAAAGAATAGCATAAGTCTTAAGAGGAGGTCTTCTGGCCTTGGGGACACCTTGGAGAAACAGAGACCAGCCTCGCCTCTGATCTGCTGAGTGACCATGGGCAAGTCACTTTGCTGCTATGTGCATCAGTTTCTTGTCTTTCAACTAAATGTTGTAATGATTTTTACAGCACCCCTCTTAGAAAGTGCTTTAAGATTTGTTGGTAAAAGTGCTAAAGAAAAGGAATGTGTTATTCATCAACGTTGTTTCATTGTTAAATAAATTAGACTATGTTAAATTTACGGTTATAATACTTTATTATCTCCCCAGTGCTACAGAGATCTATCAAAGCAGGGAACAAAATAATAATATATTTTTAATATAACACACAAAACTTTGATCCATGCACAATAAGGCTGGAGGAAAAGGCAGAGGTCCTAAAACTGAGTTGACATGTGTATGTAGCAAGATCTTGCTTCATGGGCTGTCACCCTGTGTTGAAAGCTGTGAAGAAATGAGGGACCAAGTGCAAGGCTTGTACTCCACAGGTTCCTGGCAGCAGTAGGTTTACAGGCTTTGCTGGCCCGTGGGCAACTGTACGGAGGAATGGATATGCTGGAGGAATCATCATATTTCAGTCCCTGGCAGCCTTACTCAGACTATGTCCCTCTGCTGTGAACTAGTATGCAGAGTTCTCTTTCAAGCCATGTATTGTCAAAGACACTGGGAGTGCTTTTTCATGGCTGAGTTTCTATCTATCATGAATACCTGCAAGATCTGCACCTTTCACAAGCTTCAACCTTTTTATTCTCACTGTGAGGCAGCTACCGCTGTCCTCATATAAAGGGGTGGGGGAGAAGAGGGAGGCTCTAGGCCCAGCGAGTGTAAACAACATGTCCAAAGCCAAAAATAGGTGTGGCAGAATGAGATCTGAATGTAAGTCTCCTGAGGGCAAAGCAAGGGCATTAATCATCAGCTTTCTTAACCTCACCCACCCCTCTTGTTTTTTTGTCAAATTATCTTTTGCTTCCTTTCTGTTCCTGTTTTCACTTGAATTTTGAGTCTGCTTGGACCTTGCTCTTTTGATTCTAGAAAGCTACTTTATTGTTAGGGAAGTTCTTAAGACGTTTCACTGCAAAATCTCCTTGACCACTCCCAAATTCTGCACGGCCGTTTTGTCTCTTGGGTCTTTCAGGAGATGGGGTGCACTGGCTGGAAAAGCGCCGAGGGCTGAGGCGGGGGTGCTTCTGGGCATGCAAGCAACTCTGCTTCAGGGAACACTCTGCTTCTCTGGCAATTCCTTTGATGTTTGACAATATATTTTATTCAGGGAGTCACATTTCACCTCTAATATATTTAAGTTTTGTCTGTGGTTCAAGAATCACCATTAGAGTTGTTGCTTTTTCTATGTTTTGGTCTTGGAGACCTAACAAATCTGCAGCCAATAAAAACTCATTTTTTCTGTTGTATGCCCAAAAAACATCATCATGTAACTAACAAATATCATACTTTGGTTACAATATCAGATGGGCAGAGCTTGTTACCTCCCAGCAGATTAACCTTTGAATCTTTACCGATTCATTAACTGTGCACATCAGTCACCAGATTTCAGTAAAATTTATTGCAATTAAGTATTGCAGTGCTGTGGAGGCTGAATAGGATTCTCCGTTATCAGTACCATTAATGGCTTTCTGAACTGTTGCCAGTTCATTCACCCCACCCAGCTTTCAATAATAAAATAATTTTGACAGAGGGCCCATGTTTCAACATTTTTAATAAAAACAAAATAAAAAAACCATCAGTAACAGAGCAGTAAAGTTTTCCCTCTCTTACCTCTTTGCCAAAACTAACAGAAAGGAAAATGTCAGCCTGGCTTAACTCCAAAAAAGGAGGAAATTGAATGGTCTTAGTTCTTATTCTTTGACTAGTAGCATTGTGTACATAGAAGACTTGACTCTTGGGCTCATTTTGACGGATCTGAAACACAGATAAGAATGTAGAAGACTAGATTCTGTAATTTATAGCCAATGATTCTGTTTAAGATCTTTCAGTACCACATAACAAATCAATGTGATTTAGAAAATAACATGGTTTCTGCCATTGACATAAGCCATATGTGAACTGCTAAGCTACTATGTAAGCCACAGCTATAAATTTTAGTCAGTAGGAGGAGATTCTTTATGCTTTTCTGCTCAAAACTATTTAATCCATTATCAACATTTCGAATGAGTCCTTGCTAAATTGCAGTCTGCTAATACACTGGAATGTCTCTCTTATGCTAAGGGAAAATAGAGGCTGTCTTCCACTCAGGTTTCTATATAACTCACTCACTTGAACATTTTAAAAGAGGACAAAATTGTATCTTACAATCCTGTTAATATGCTGCAGTCATGTACTGATAACAGATTAAAACCTCACTGATTATATTGCATATGGTCTGTCCAAATAATAATAATGAATAGTCAGCAGCCCAAACCCCAGCGAATAGAAGAGCTAAGTAGCTGTAACAGACTGAAACAGAAAATAAGTGGCCAGGGTTTTCCCTAAAAAATGTTTGAGGTTTCAAATGCAGTCTGAACTTCTTTGTGAACTTCATGCTTGCTTGTGCTTCTTTTGCATCTGAGATTTCTGACAATTTGATGACATAAAATGAAAGAGTAAGCATTCATATAACAACAGCATGTGATGCCCATCCCTAAGGTAGGCTTCTTTGGGCCAGAACAGTCCCATCTGACATGTATGAGGCCAAATCTTCAAGTACGTCATTACCCAAGAGGCAAAATCCTGCACTTCCACACATGCTCATTTGCGCACGCAGGTGTTCAGCTGATGTTTGCAAACGTTACAGGCAAGTGAGGTTTTTCTCTCACCGAGACCAGAGTATGAGGGAGCTCTGAGACTTCCCAGCAGAAGAAGACAATGTCCTTCCCCACTCAATGTTAGACACTTACCTGGATTGCTCTACTCAGCCTCTGTGGTTATTGATGACAAAGAGGTACTCTGGGAGAGTAATTCAGGTCTTAGTTTGCTCAATTACTACCTGGAAGCACATCTCAGGGCAAAGAATTTCCCTGCTAAAGCTGCCTCAGGTAACTATCTTCTGTGGGGTGGGATAAATCTGTGCCTACAAATCTCTGCACTGTTCCCCTAAACTGCAAACATCTGAAACAGCATAACTGTTTCAGGGGTGGGAAGAAGGGAATGGGATTTATCTCCCCTAACCTTATTATCAAATGCTGTGGAATCGGTCTCTCCTGAGGGACACCCCTTACTCCTTACTGGCTAGATGCAATTGCAAGTAAATCCTACCCAAGGATTCAGAGCCCAGTACTCAGTAGATCCACATCATTAAAAAGGTGCTTGAGTGGAAAGTGGGTGGAATAACCAGTTTATTTGTCCCAGAGGCACTGAGTTCCTGGAGCTGTGACTGCTCTTTGCCTCCTGCATTGTGGTGCACCTCCTCACTGCATTGTGTTTTCATGCCAGAGAAAAATGAGGCACAATCCATTCCCCTTTCTGCCATGACCTATTTTCCAAAGAAAAAATATCCAGGTGCGTGAGGTGAATGGAGCTATGACACACTCTGCCTTGGTCTCCTGTCTGGATGAACAGTGCTCTCCGGCTCTGCCGTTTTAAGGCAATCCGTGCACTTTAAACGTAATCCATGCACTTTAAATGCAAAGTTCATTGCCTTATCAGGGTCATGTGTTGCTTCTGATGCTAAATAACCATAGCACCCTGTCTTGAAATAGGAGAGCCCAAGGGAGTTAAGGTACAAGCTAGCGCATGATTTCTTGAATCCTAGCTCAGCAGTCACTCAGCCTGGTTTCTTCATCCCTGGTGTAGAAATCCAGCTGCATGCAGCTTTGAAAAGGTGATCTGCAATCTCTTCATGATGTGAATAAAATAAATAACTAGCACAAACCCAGAGTGTTCCTGGTGTGTACATTTATTTTGTTTATTGAAAAATCCTGTGCTCTTGTAACAAAGCACAGCGTTTGGAAGCAGATCTGGTGTAAGAAAATGAGAACAGATTTCCGAAGGTGAAGGGATGCTAGGAGAGGACCTGTTATAACTCTTAAAATAACAATACCAGCGGTCAAATGTTTCTTTCTCATCACTGGTCCATGAAATAATTTTAGGAAATGTACTGATTGGGAAAGTATTTTGTCTGGCCATGTAAAAGTGTTACTGACCCTGGCCGTTAGCAGAATACTGGCTTTTACAGTGTGGGTGTCACTTTGGCTATTAAAATATTGATATAAGCAATGAGTGTTAATGCTGTGCAACTTCAATAGTTTGTGAAGATTAAAGGAAAATTAACATTTGTGTCACTTCCATGAGCTAGGCTTTCATGAGAAGCCATTCCAGACACATGGCATAATCAACTCCTGGCTTTGTACACCCCCAAAAAAGGAGATATTTCAATAGATTAAGTGAAGAAAATATCAGTCTCTCAAAGCAATTAATTTCTGAACATCTAATGCCATGTGAAAGTGACTTACACGTTTAGGAGAAGATATCAGGAAGCTTGAAGTTGCAAATAGGCCTGCAGTGAGATTAAAAAAAAAGTCTGACCTACCTAAGAACTTCTGAAAAACTCACTAGGTGCTTTTTTATATAGATCTAATTCCCATTAATTTCAGCAGAATTTAGGCACTGACCAGTTAGAGGTCCCAGTCACAACGTATTATTGGAATTACACCTGAAGGAAAATGAAGAAAAAGAAAGAAAAAGAAGAAAAGGAAATTGAAGGAGAGAAATGCTTTTGTGTATTGCAGGGGTTTATGTATGAGTTTTTACAATACAACACAGAGCTGAAGAAAAGAAAAATTCTGATGCTGATACTTTGCTTTTCTAGTTTACCCTGATGTGTCCTTGCAGCTCAGAATGAACACAGGAACTGCTTATGAAGACAGCAGTATTATAAACAGTATCTCAGCCTTGGCTGGAAAATCAGGGGACAGAAAATAAAGTATTTCTTGTATTGTGGAACTATTCATTTTTGGTTAGTCTTCCAGAAGAATACTGGAGACAGCAATAACATTAGTGATACCCTGGCTTTCAAAATAATAAAATTAGGCATTAGGTTTTTAAAGAATTTCTACACTGGTATAGCCTCCAAACATTCATGAAGCTATTCTAGATGCTTGTAGAGGAGTAAAAGCAAACAGAACTTTGCTCTTCTATGACATTGTGCACAGCTGAAATTGAAGAATGCTCTTCTTCCCCATTTTTCTGGTGCATCTCTCTTCAACAAAAAAAAAAAAGAAAAATTAAAAAAAAAGTGTCAAGCTTTCTAAAGATATTTAAGTACTTCTATGCAATTAGATACCTAAGAGGATTTTCAAATTAGCTCAGCTGAAGTCAGCTATTTTTGGAAGGCCTGCTCAACCATGGACTCATCATACTTAACTTCAAGCTATTACCTGAGATGCTTAACTTCAGTGCCCAGGCTCTTTGTATTTACTTCACAGCCAACAAGCATAGTCAGACACCTACAACTAGACCATAGGAAAGCTCTCTCACCCTTGGGTGTTAGGGGTGCCTAAGGCAAAATAACTTAGATATGTCAACCTCTGCCTAACAGTAAGGGAGGTGAATTGTGGTATACAATGGCAAAAGAACCTTAACACCTTTCAAAATATGGCCTCAGACCATACCTCTACATCAAGGTCTGTCTGGAAGAAGATGGTCTTTGTTTCATACCAGTGAGAAGTTACACACGTTGCTAGGCAATGAGATCTGTTTAAAAAAGAAAGGTGGGGGATACACAGTCTCCTCAGTTCCACCTGAGCAAGCTCCCCTCCTGTGGGCAGGAGGAGTTAATTCTTACTTAAGCAAAAGCAGAGCGTTTGCCTTTGCGAGTTGTAACTCCTACTGAACATAAGCAAAATGTGGCAGGAGGTAGATAAAATTTCCCATGTAAATCAGTAAGGGATATATGTTTTCTGTAACAGTTCAATAGATTTTCTTAAATAAAATTTACTCTACTGGAGCTTTAGTTGCAAATGCAGAACACCCCCCTCTAATAAGATCCAAACATTCAAGCACAGACCAGTTTCTATCTTAAAGCTTCAGCTCCTCCAAACTGCTTGAATCTTTGCCCTCTATGTGGTATTTACTACGAGTTTTGGTTCAAGGCAAAGCAGATAAATGATTCTTCTTATTGAGTATTCTACAGTCTTTGTGTGATGTAACATCTGTCAGAAAGTTATAGATTGATGTTTCAGTTTTATGCAGTACTGTGGTCTTTGGCCTCAGAACTAAAACCAAAATAAATGTGAGCATTTTTGGACCTTTTGCTGAAACTACGCTATGAATTCCTTTAATCTTTCTTTCTTTCTAGAGACACTGTACAATAGTTTCCTTGTTTTAGACCTTCAGCATTGCTGACATTAATGCAATTATTTTTGACAAGTTGAAAATCTTCCTGTAATTGAGTTCCTATTTGACTTTAATGTTTGCCCCATTTGGAAGGCCCTGTTAACAGATTTCAAGCTGTGATAATAATATTTCCTTCCTCTATTATCAAACGTTCTAATCTGTTTTCTTTCCAGATCACCACTGCTCAAAACGGCCATGAGATATTTTCCAAAAGGGGAAAAAGGTCCTCTTTTCAAAAGCTTAGGCTTTTGGGGTTTTTTTTTATTTTCTTTTTTTAACATGCATCCAAATGACACAGTGAGTCTCAAACAAAACAAGCCAGTGAAACTGGAAGTACAAACTTAGAATTTAATGCAACAGTGTTTACTTGGCACCTTTTATAAAGTAGTGCCTTTTTTTAGAAGTAGTGTCTATAATTTATGTTTCATATATTAACTGATACAGGTACAATCACATACAGGTTTGCTGAAAGCCTTTTTCTCAGCTGTAGGTCCTGTAACAGCCATATAACCGTTAATTTTAAAGTGTTTCCCCCCTAAGTTCTCTTCCTTGAAATATTTTCCTTTGCTTGTATGATGTTTCTTATTCCTACACTCAAGGTTACATTAAAGAATGCAAAAATTAAAGACTTCAATCTTTACCAGTACAAATTTCCTGAACTGTCACTCACAGAAGTTATTGCCACAAACTTTCTCTTTTAAGACACACCGACAATGAAGTTATCATTTTGGTTTCAACGTGATTTTCCTTTTTTCCTGGCAGGGTTGCTTCAAGTCATTTATTCTGAGTTATCCATGCCAGAGTATAGCCGTGTTACTCTAACAAATAGACTCTGGGGTCTTTGTGACTATCTGATAATTTGAGTTTAAAAGAAAAATGTCAGCCTTCAACTCTGGCTGTAGCCCTCTGCTTTTGGAAAGTGCAGCTAGGGAAACAGTGTATAGATATTAGAGGCAAAATTGTTTTTCCCCTAGTCACTATTCCAACTGATATTTAAGGGATGAAAGATAAAGCAAGGTTTTAATAGAAATCCCTGCCATATCAGCCATAAAAAAAGGGTCGTTTAGTAGACAGAGAAGAACTTTTTTAAGTATTGCCTACTCCAAACCCTTGTTCTTGGGCTACGTCAGCTGGTGATAACCTAGTCCAGCAGGTTTGGCAAGGACATACACTACTATTCAAGTATCACCTAAGATGTGCATACCAGCACTCATTTAAAGTATTAGTCAGATTTATTATACATTTTTAAGGGTGTATGGAAATTGGATTCAGATGAGAGAGGTGGTAAGGTATGATCTCAGCTATTCTTTCATTGATGCAATTATTGGCAATTGCTCTGATGCTCCTTCTCTGCAAAACTCAAAAGCAAATCCTCTCATCAGCAATGTAGAAAACCAGAGGCATAACTGTAAGGACATAAATATTATGTTCATACTCTATGGGAGAATGGCTACACTATGCTTAGCCCCTGTATGTTTCCTGTGCTTTGTATACAAAGCATTTAATAGGAAAGGGAATGATCCTCTTGGAAGAGGGCTGGCCCAGATTTTTGCCACGGATATATAGGAGCAGCAACAAAGAATATTGAAAGCTAAGTCCACGATAATCATTGGGAGCTGCTCTGATGCTGTTTCTGGTGACTGTGCATAATCACTCCTCTTTCCCGTCTCTCTGTTCCCCTTGGTTTCTCAACACACTGCCACTGGGCTGAAGCCAGAGAGGATCGTTGCCTTTGCAAGAGTTATAGACAATATTACAGAAAAGCCATCAACTGTCCCCACATTGCGGAGAAACGTAGCCATGAGACTTTTGATGAAAAGTGGAATTACATTACGTCACAAACCTCTTAAGCAAATGACAAAATAGTATTGCACTGTGTTTCATGGCCGTCTGGGTTTCATTAACAGATTATGTTATAGAACATGTTTCCATTAGTAAATAAAGAAATGCTTATTTGCTACAGCTTGTCAAATAACATAAAACCAGATTTGCAAATACATGCACAAATAAATGACACGAATTCAGTTGGGCATTATTCATGGAATCATGATCCTGCTTGTCACCAGATGCACCGTTTTGTGCTAGTATTCATGAAAAAGCCCACCAACCACCCCAGATTTCCGAGTGTGCGCCAGAAATGCACTGTTATTTATTCTTTGCTCTTTTTCTCTCATTAAAGACGGCAGTTCTTCTGATGGGGGAGCAGGAAGCATGATCCAACCATGCTGCAACTGAAGAGGTAGAGACCTTTCAGGTCTGAAAACTGAGCAGGGAAGTGAGAGGGTGCAAACCCGCACGCAGCAAAATGAACCCTGTGTGACACAATGTTGAGTTTCACACAGAGCTGGTACTGGTATTTTAAGGCTGTGATGAATGCGGGGGAAAAAGTACACCTTGCAGTGCTGGTGTAAAAGATTTTGTAGTTGGTATTTTGTCCTGCAAATCTACAGCTTATACCTTTGCTCTAATAGGTGTCTCAGTGTCACACTTCTTGCAAAAACTGCTTTTGTTGAAGCTTTCTTTACCATTGAACTCCAGAAATATCAAATTACTTTTAAGCATTAAAATGTGTTTCTAAATATCATTTCCATCGCCAGAAGGTTTTGCCGTATAACCAGAATTGTGCAGAAAAAGCTTGTCACAGAGGAAAACCAACCAGCAGAACCGATAGCCCCAAAGACAGCTATGCTTCCCATTGCCTGCCCTTCCTATTAATAGAGTGATGCTGTGTATAATAGCACCAGATAAAAGGGGATGTATCTTGAGTAAATAAGCATATAGATGAAGACTACCTGGGTACAAAGTTTTCAGACTTCTATCAGTTTCTGGGCTGTGTTGTTAATGTATGCGGTAAGCTGCTGAAATGTTTACTATACTGCTCTTTGCAGCATGGCATTGTGAAGCAATTAACATTTTCACATTATTGTTTTTTCTTTTTCGATTTACACATTTAACAATGCAGATTTCAGTTAATGAACTAGAATAGATATTCTGTACACAATTTTTTTTTAACCTGCTGCTTCTATATAAATTGCCCATCAATGTCATTAACTTTCATTGGCACCTTCTAAAATACCCAGGCTTGAAATTTTTGTAATTTAGGATTCCCTGGAGAAGGGTCCAGCTCTAAAGAACATTTATTTTAGCATTAGGAAAGATGAAAGCTATAAAGTTATTACATGGCATTAGCAATAGGAAATATAACTTGTTGATTTTAAAAGACAGAACAGAAGTCTGGAATACCAAAAACTGGGGAAATCTGTTTAATGAAGCATCAAGCAAAACAGAGAGCAACTCATTAAGCAGACTGGTGAACATATTTGGCCACCAAAAATGGCAATATATGGAAATGAGCTTGTTTGAACAAATTTTTATGCTGTATTAGCTGGATGAATAAGTATAACATGGATCTAAACAGTGCCAGTGCTGCTAAATAATGCAGATATTTCTGCACATTCTGCTGCATTACATGTTAGGCAATACTGCACTGAATATAGGTTATGGACATATTATACAGTTTATAATTTCTACTACTCTCCATTCCCTTATTCTCCTCCAAGATCATGCAAGACAAACTTGTCCATAGTTGCCTTATGGGGTTTTTTGATTCCAGTGCTCCCATATTAGCTAACTGGTTTGTGATTTGAAATTTTGATTGCACATGAGGTAACGCTGAACAATCAATAGGGTTACAACTGATGTATCACACACAAAACAAGATAACAAGTAACATAGAAATCTTCATAAATGGAGTTTTTCTTTAGATGAAAGTGGTTTGCCATTTTTGCACATTTTCTTCTGGGATTCTTTGTTTTTTACTCCTTTTCACATGACAGCATAGGTCATGGAACTGCTGCTATTACTGAGTCTTGCCACTGTATTGTGACTCATACCTGCGTGTGCTGCTTTCCCTGTATAAATAGATATTTCAGTCTCTGTCTTAATCATGCCTCATACTCTGTGAACTGAACTTGCTGAATATGCAGATTTATAAATATGCTTGTGATAGCCTTAAATAAACTATTATGTTAGCTGTGCAAAAGCTATATATATTTTTACACAGTTACGTACAAAACCTCTTCAGATTCATATCAAGGACTTTGGATCTGATTCAAGTGATTTTGTCCCCTGGTAGCAATATGTCTTCCCTAAGATAATTGCCTAGGCTCCATCCCAGTGGAGAGGGATAGCCACATCTAGGAGGTGATCTATCTCACATAGATGACTTAGGTTATTTCAGACTTAGCATATATTGTTATGTCTATAGACAGCTTTTGAGAGTCCTGTGCCACTGTAGAGGTCAGAAGGTTAGGAAAGTACAAAATCAGTGGAATTAGGATTTCATTCTTCATAATAGCCTTGTGATTACTTAACTACTTGAGTTTTTAAATATTCTTTATTATGTTCTTCTGATTCTATCGGTGGCATTGTCAGCACCTGATTTTCTACATGCTATCTAAGATAGATGAGCGAAACTCATCTCAGAAGAGAGGATGCCTCAGAAGTTATTCCTTTTACTTCTGTGAACCTCCCAAATGGAAGCAATGACTGATGAACATAATGACAATGAACATAATTTGTGGACTGGTCCCCTCTCTCATCGTGGCTGGCTTGCTGGTGACCAGCTGTGTTCTCTATAGATACCAGTAATTTTTCCTCCATATTTCACACCTTTTAATTTGTTCTTTTACAAACTTTTCCTTATAAAAGTAAGGTTTACTTTTGTTTTGTTTTATTTTATTTTATTTACTACCCCAAAAAAAGTGACATAGAAGATGAAGGTCCAGTTATATTGGAAAGCTATGCATAAGTTATTTGGGCTGCAGTGCTTCTTGGCATGAAAACATGAAGCAACATGGAAATCAGATAATTATTCTCTCAGATTTTGTCTTTAATAAATTCAGTAACAGTTGTCTGGCCACACTAGATTAATCAGAACCAGGATCCGACTGCCTAAATCCAGATGACTGAGGCTCAGCTACTGATCCAGACTGCCTGCTCACCAGCACTATCTTATCGCTGGTTGAGAGTTTGCTAAGGACTTTAAGTCAGGCATTGCGTACCTCATCCTGCAGGATTATACCTATTTTTACAACATATTTTAGTGGTTAGATTATTTACCTACAAAGTCTGATACCCAGGTGGTAGCTCTCATCCAATTGCTCAGGCTTGAAAACACAATTTCTGTGTCCAGCCAGGGTGGAGGGATATCACCCTCCATCCCTTCTGGTAAAGCTCTGCCTCAGTGCAGCAAGGAGAGGGAGAGCTATAGGGCTGGGGGAAGAACATACCAAAAGGGAAGTCCCAGTAGCCCAGTGAACAGTGGATGACTCCTGACTTATTGACACTGTTGTTTTGCTTTGCTTTCATCCCAGGGCACTCAAATGTAAAACACATTAATACTTGAAAGACAAGAGCTGTAGGCTCTGGACTAACTTCTCTCTAAAATACTGTCTTCTCTATAGTACTGTCACCATGAGGCTCAAGTTGTGTGTCTGCTGCTAGCTCGTCTCCTGGTGCTCCCTGATGCAATGGTATACAAAGTTTTAAAAATAAAGTAACATGTTCAAAAAAAAGGAAGGAAGGGAAGGAAGGAAGGGAAGGAAGGGAAGGAATGGAGGAAGGAAGGGAGGAAGGGAGGAAGGGAGGAAGGAAGGAAGGAAAATGAAAGGAAGGGAGGAAGGGAGGAAGGGAGGGAGGGAGGAAGGAAGGAAGGAAGGAAGGAAGGAAGGAAGGAAGGAAGGAAGGAAGGAAGGAAGGAAGGAAGGAAGGAAGGAAGGAAGGAAGGAAGGAAGGAAGGAAGGAAGGAAGGAAGGAAGGAAGGAAGGAAGGAAGGAAGGAAGGAAGGAAGGAAGGAAGGAAGGAAGGAAGGAAGGAAGGAAGGAAGGAAGGAAGGAAGGAAGGAAGGAAGGAAGGAAGGAAGGAAGGAAGGAAGGAAGGAAGGAAGGAAGGAAGGAAGGAAGGAAGGAAGGAAGGAAGGGAGGGAGGGAGGGAGGGAGGGAGGGAGGGAGGGAGGGAGGGGTAAAATTAGCTACATGACTTCATATCCTTTTAATATTTACAAAAGTTCAGTGTGTTATGCTTCTAAAGCCTCTGATGCTTAGCATGAAAATAATTCTGCCTTTTAAATATTTCTCTAGTAGCAAATTCTTTAGATCTGAGACAGATCACAGAATCACAGGCTGGAAGGGACCTCATGGATCATCTAGTCCAACCTTAAATGATCAAGGGCAACTAGTGAAATGGCCATTTTGTCTCTAGTTCTGATGTCCATTTCAGAGCTCTCTTTTCCATACTTTTACTATGTCAAACAGCCACCTCCAGCTGCTAGACAGCAGAAGTCAAGCAAAGTTGAAATAACACTCTGGTGAAATGAGTAAGGGCCATGCGAGCTGACACAGGGATTTTGGTTTAGGACTATGAGATGAGTCTGTCTATGAAACATCTTTTGGAGTCTCTGAGAAATGCAGTCTCCTATTAAATGTTAACGTGTTAAATTTGGCTCTGTTTTTTTGTCTCTGGTGTGAGATGTTTCATAACAACACAATTCTTTGCAACACAACCCTTTTGTAACAACCCAGATGTGTGCAATTCCAAGTGTGAGTTTCTCAAAGTATCAATGATAATGGCACTATAATAAATGTGTATACTCTGAGAGCAGGCAAAGGCAATGCTCTGAAGACCTTCCAGTCCTTTGATTTATATGCACTGTCTCTGACCTAAAATATTTTAAGTGTAGATGGGAATGACCTTGCTCCTTGCAATTTATTATATACAGATTTATTAGATAGAAATGTGAGAAGGATTTCAAATGTTGATTCTATGAATATGATAACTTTTAACTTCAAAAGTAAAAAAAAGGGGGGGGGAACTTCCAGTGTCAAGGTTCCCTTTTTGTTTGAAAGACCAAGCATGACTCAGACCACTTTATCTGTTCTCGGTGTGTATGGAGAGACCAAGAACACAACTCATTTGGGGGTGTGACGGGGATGTCTCATGTTAGATAGTGGAATGCCCATACACACACACTCTGTGAAATTGTAGCATTAAAGATTAATTTACATGAAATACATTTTAAATATGCAGTGTTTATACTGTCTGTAGTCATCTCATCACATCATCATCATGACCGTAAGTCCAAGCAGTGCTAAGGGGTTATTTTTAGCAAACAGCTGACAATGACTCACGACCTCAGAAGGAATTCTAGCAGCAGAGCACAAAGAAGGACATTGCTAATCTTATGTGTTCCCACAGATAAACTGAACATCTTGCACAGTGCATACAAGGATGCCTCATACCCGGGTGCTGAGGTGGTTTTCCTGCAAAACAAAGACTGGTTAAAACACTATGCAGATCCTTAAATATCAAAGGCCTCATGCCTTATAAGTCCACTTTACAGCCTGATTTTGAAGTTTTCATTTTCAATGCCAGACAGGTTCAAAAAAGAATGTCTGTTTTCATTTCAGCTGGGCTAATCCATACATAACATCCTTTCCCACTATTTACTAGACTGCAGCTATCAAATGAAGATATGATGTCTGTGTTTGGGTTAGTTGGTTTAAATTCTAATGACCATGATGTAATCACTACAATCAAGCAAAGCTCGTCTGTCTTTGGATTTGGGTCTCTTTGCCATAGGCCCAATGTTTCTAGCTTTGTCATTAAACTAACCACAACACTGCTTAATTTTCAATTAGCAATGAGCTTGCTACACAAAGCTGTGTGGCCTTAATTTAAAGCTTGCTTCACAAGGTCTTTGTTCCTTTTTAACAGTTTACTAATATTTAGATAAGCAACCTCAATTTGCAGTAAATGCTTTGTTACACTGAACTTTCCCTGGGATTTTTTTGGTGGTCACCATGTATTTCTTTTACCAAAAGCACTCATTAACTCTTTTCACATCCAGTGCAGGCATGACTTTTGGGTAGGGTTACTCAGGAAGAGCTCAACTTCAATCAGTGCTGAAAATGTCTAAGAAAAAATAAATTCTTTTAATGCCCCAGGTCTTCTGTGTATTTACCTGTATATAGGGAAAATTTTAGATTGTATATGTCATGCTTTTATTAGGAGAAAAGGTGGGAATTCTGGATAAATTGCAATTCTGAAGCAATGAAAGGAAAAGCAAGACACAGGATTCAGACTATTGCTTTGTTTAGCTTCATTTGCCTTCATCTACTCTCTGTTTGAAAGTTTGGTTCCTTGCCTTTGACAGTAAAATGTCTGCATTTTTAACATCATTCTCTGTAGATGGTAAAATTGAAAAAAAAAAAAAAAACAAACCCAAAAGCTCACTCAACACAGTTTTTACATCAGTCCTGCAAATTTCACTAGGTTTTAGTGCAAAAAAACTGAACTGATCAGAGAATAGGCAGGACTAATTGTACAGGACGAAGATATACATTCATACTAAGTATGAGGAACAAATTCCTGCCCATGAGATGTTTTCAAAGAATAATCAGCCCAAATAAACATCTATTTGGAAATTTAAAACTACATAGGAAATAAATTCCACTGAACAATTCTTCATTGGCATAAGATGGGCTGATACACTATGTCACTCTGGTTGAAAAACTCAGATTTTATTCTCTTACTATTAGGGCATAGGACTTCTGTATTAGCTTATCCCAAGGTATGTCTAACCCAGTACCCTGTTTCTGACAGGAACCCATTGCGGATGCTTAGAAGAGTATGTAAAAGGAAGGTGTGTTTAATCATTTGGTTAAGAGTTAACAAAATGAGATAAATAGTGAGGAAGTTACATGTAATTTCTTTTTATTGCCACTTGTTTAGGAAATCCTGACTGGAGTATTAACACATTCATTAAACATTCTTCATTTCATCTTCATGCAGCATGGACTCCTTTTTAGAAAAAGAGGTAATCTTTCTGGCTCAAATCAACCAAGCTGTTGTTCAGTCTGTAGAGGGATTACTTGCTTATGGTCAACCCTAATAAAGGGCTTACTGTAGGTTTGATTGTTATATTGTGTAAGTGTCCTACAACTGCTTGCATGCATGTGAGGGTCTTTCCTGGTATTAGAAGACTGCTTAACCTCTGACATTCACTTGGTATCTATAGTTTTACTAAAGTCTTTCTTATTTCTAACTACAAATATTCCTCTGGGCAGCTGAAGACACTTGCATATTAAAATAAAACCATATGTGACTATAATAAAAATAAAGGGGTTTTACCCAATCTTAAATAAGATTAATTTTTAGCATAGCAAGCCATAGCCAAAATTATATTTGTTAACAGCTACACTGAAATTTTAGTTCTATGTCAGAAATCCCTCATTTCTGATTCCGTTATTTTGTGGACCACTGTTCAAAAAAGGGTCATCATTAGTGTAAGGCTGGGCCAAGATATGCTGAATGTGTAAAGAGCTCTGCTTGTTGCACCTGCTATGGCAAAACATCCTGCTCTAAGCTTTCTTTCCTGATTTTGAGACTACTTAAACACCAAGGCTGCAGAACCAAATAAAATCTTTGCACAGACAGCCAAGCATTTATCCAGCTCTGGGTGCACAGGGGTAGAAGAGGGCAGAAACAACTAAACTAAACTGAAAGGAATAAAAAAGGAGAAGGCACTTGCCCAGAGTTGGGTTCTGCCCGTTAACAGTGCAGCCATGACTCACTGGGCATTTCTTAACTACAATTCTCAATGAATGGAGGTTTTGTAATGTCCCCAAGGGCTACACTGAACTTGTCACTAATTTCTCTGTTTCCAGGCCCAGAGCAAAGTGTGAAGATACCAGCCAGCCAGCCAACAAAGAAAGCCTGCCTTCCAGATTTCCCCATGCCCAGATCACACTGAAAATGTCAGCCCAGCGATCAGTAAGTCCCTCTTTCCTGGTCCTCCTATCTGGAAAGCAGTGAACATAGATGCTTTGCAGGCCAGCCAAATTTGAAGTGGCTGCACTAGCTGAAAAATAACTTTCCAAGCTGTCCAAACCCCTCTGAAATCATTAGGCTACCTTCTTTGACTATCTTAATCCTAATTTTCTGGAGTTTCCAGAGACCGGGGGGATGATCACAGATATTTATAGTCTCCCCTGTGTAATGCAGGAGCAGAGCTGGCTGCACACCAGCTAACTCCCCTCAGTTTGACTGCTGCTTACCATATACTGGGTTGTGTTAAATTCTGTTCCGCTGGCACATTCCCAAAAACTCTTCCCCCATGGCTTGTGCCAATGTCTTATTTTTTACCTCCCATCATGCCCTTGTATTGGACCAGCTTGGAACTGATCACACCTCATTTTAGCCAGCTCAAAGTTAGCTGTCAAATCAGATGGACTCTCAGCATCCTCCTATAATCCATGAGAATAAGAAGACACCTATGAATGGAGATTTATCCCACCTGTCTTCAAACATCTTTCTTAAAATGGGACAAATTGTTCTCAGAAGGTGCTTATTGCACTCTACCAACTGTCAGAGGAGCTTAGATGACTAATTTAGACTAGCTGCCAAAATTTTAAGGGACAAAATTAGACAATAAAAATCCAGCTCTGATCAAAGGTTGAGGATCAAACCACAAAGTAGTTGAAAGTCTCTGTGCTGTCACGTAACCAGACAAACAGACTGACCAGCTGACAACGTCTGGCCCCAAAAGCTGCCAATAGGTTGTTGCTGCAGTTTTAGAGAAAGAGAAATAGTGCACGATGGTTAAGTGCCTGAGGCAAGGGTAATAGGCAGCAAGAGTATTGCAAGGAAGTGGGAATTTGCATTGCTTTCCATGATGGTAGCAAATGCAAGACTTATTACCTGACTGAGTTTAGAGGTTCAGAAAGTATTGGGAGCATTAGCAGACTACTGTGTTGTCGTCTAAATCTTCAAATGTGGCTGACATTTTTCAGATAAGGATATCTTTAAGAAATAATTTCATGTTTTGCAAAATACATATATGCATACATGTATTTCAAGGTATAAAGGTACATAATATCTGAAGCAAATCCCTCTCTTTTTAAATTTAGTTAACTGATTACCTACCTATCTACCTGTCCTAAGAGACTATGAGTGCACCACCTCTAAGGACATAGACGTGCACCTTTTAGAACAGAGCAGCGTTTGGCACAATCCCAAGCTCAGGTAACCAGACCCAGTTGCCTCCCAGGGAGGCAGCAGGAATCTCGCTCCAGGCAGGTATAGAACCACTGGCCCATAACGGATGATGAGGTGTTTTTCATTTCTTAGCTTAACACCTGTTAATTAGAGCTAAACTTATCTCTGTTGCAGTCTCACTGGTTTCCCTTTGCCAGCCCTCATGAGGCATGACCTTTTGCTGCTGCTGCAACTTCTAGAGATTCATGAATGTTTTTATTCTTCCAGCTCCATGAGTCCAAGTGCTAACCTGAGTAGCCTTCCAAGAAAATGAAATAATATAACGGGAATGATGTAATGCTGTGTAAGTGTGTTCACACTCTTGCATGCCAGTGTCCTGCAAAAGCCTTTCCTCCCAAAGAATGAATTATAGATGATTAAGTCTGCTGCAAACCACCCACCCACACTCAGCCTTTCTCTCCTCCCCCACACCTACTTGTCAACAAAATGGATCAGAAAATAGCCCATGTTTTCATTGCTTCAGTCAACAACAGTGTCTGCATTATTGCTATGCATTTAAAAAGTAGAGGACATTGCAAGCAAAAAACATAGAACTTCTAAGGCCAAATATTTGTATATTGCTTTAGGGTTATTTTTACCTATAAAATGACATGCTAAGTGTGGTTACTAAACGTGTTTTACTCAAACTTCATTCACCTATAGACATCTGTGTTATATGGCACAGTATAACTGTAAGCAAAATCAAGATGAGGAAGTGGAACACACTCATTCATGTAAGTAATTTTCTTTTTTTTTAGAAGCAGCAAGGAAATACTTACAATTTTTCTCAGAATTAGAGCCAACAGTTTAAAAAACCCAAAACATACAGATGTTAAAACAAAAACTGTGATGTTTATGAAGAATAGTAACTATTGAATGAAGGTAAAAATAGAAGAGACTGATGTTTAAAACTTTTGCTGGTTCTTATTTTAGAAGATGACTACACAAAGCAAACCTAAAGAGCAGGATAGGATTTCACATTTTATTGGCATTTGGGGAAACTTTATACTCTGTCTCTGGAAAATCAGAAAGGGAAGTGGTTGCAAGGAATCCACATAATAATGTATGGGAAAGCCAGCTAGAATTTACAAGGGAGTGGACGGTGCTGGTAAATCAAAAGGTTGCCAGATCACATGGTTCACAATTAATAATAGTGGGGTGTTCCACCAGCAGGCAGTTTCTCCATTTTCTTTTCCCTTATTACCATTTTATTCCCACTAAACCACTAAATTATTTTTCTTAACTATTGGTGCAAAATACATGTTATTAGTAAAAACACATCAGGTATATAATGAGAAGCAAATAAGCCTATTGCAGTTTCATAAAAAGCCAGGAAAGTTCCAAACTGTAGGGTGTTTTGTTTTGTTTTTTCTTCCTGAGAAATAAGTTTTTATGGCCAAATGTTATGAGAAACAAGTATTCACAAGGACCAGAGTTTCAATGCTCAGTTTGGAGGCTCATTTTCAGCTATATAGGACAATCTTGCAACCCATGTTCTTGACTTGGTGCCAATTCTCCAGCTATAGTCCCAGAAAAGGATGCTTAGGGACAACTACTGACAGGATCTAACTAAAATTTTAAAATATTTTTGTTTGAATTCCACAACACCAAATATCACAAATGTCACCCTTGTGTCCCACCACATGATTCTTGAGGAACTAACTAAGCAGTATCATTAAACAACACACATTGCCTTATAAAGTGAAAAGGAATGCCAGCTGCCTATGTGATCCCAGTTCCCCAAATGGTTTTGTCCTAAATCCAAACTACTTTGATGTGCTAATTCTGTCTCACATTTAATTATAGTACCAATATCCAAAGGATTTTTTAAAGCAGAGAACCAGGTAAAGAGCACTTAGCAAAGATTGCTTTGGAGAACAGGAGGAGGAAACACTCACAAGAAACTGGGTATCCCAGGAATCGTCCTTGGAAGCAGGCATCCTCCCCACAACTGGAATTTGTCTGTCAAGAGACTCAGTTTTATATGGTTCAAAGCACCCTCTTACTGACCACAGGTACTGCATGTTTATGGCTCCTTTGCCTTAATTTTAAGTAAGAAGTGAGCTGTAATGAAGCAGTTAGTTAGATTCTGGTTTCACAATTCCTGATATAAAGGACCTACAAACACTTCTGCCAATATTAGTAATAAAAACTTCAAAGTGAACATCAGCAGCAATAACATTTTGTCTGTGCTGGACTTTGTGTTCCCAGCTTAAGAGTGGTTTGATTGTTTGCACCCAGAAAGGAAATTATAATTTGTCGGAACTCATCCCCTCAAAAAAGGGTCCTTAAAGTTTAAGAATTGCAATGGAGCAAATTAATTTTGAATATATTTCTAGTCAAAACAGAGCTAAATCATTCCTAGAGTTTGAGGAGAGAAGTATTTCCCCAAAGCTCTCAGATCTTTCCAAAAAGACAAAACTCCCATTGAATTCAATGGAGAGGAGGTTGACACTAGACATTTCTGTAAAGATTTATACATACCTTCATTTCTCTAAAACTTGTTATACATTGTATGAAAGGGCAGCATGCCATATGGCATAAGTAATTTCAGTGTACATTTTCAGTGAGACATCACAGTGGTGTTTTATACATAATTCAGAAACACCAACAAGATTTAAGTCCGCTCCCCAAAGTACTTACAGCTTTGGAATCAACCCTGCTGTCTTCCATTTCACTTAATGCAATTCCTCCTTACTATGCATGTTTTTAGCATGCTCAATTATAGCAAACTTGAGTAAGAGAGGAGGTAAGGTAAACACTACAGTGCTGATAAGGCTAATGATTATATGGACAAAGTTTTGTATTGAAGGTAGTCAAAGGTGGAAAATGTACGTGAGAACCTGAGAAGGTTTGCTGATGTCCTGATTAATACTTTTGGATAAAGGAGAAACTCCTTCATCAGCTTCATCAGTTAAAGATGGTATCATCCAAAGAATGAACTTGAGTGTTCAGACCAGAATGGAGAGACAGAGAAGCCCTCACATAACTTTATAGATGGCTGTTGTTTATAATACAAAAACAATCTGCTAGTATCTTTTAAGCCTACAGCACCTTTTCTTCCATGGAATTTTAATGTGGTTTTTCCACTCATTAATTTTTTTATTCTTTCTGGAAGGCTACTTCATTAAGCATAGCATGTAAGATATGCTTAACACTATTGTACAACATGTACAGAAAGTTTGTTACTTCCATGGCTCTAAAGCATACCAGTTATGTTTAGAGATCTCAAACTATATATACAAGAAAATTTGAGTTAACTTTGATTTTCACTTAGAGTTCAATGGGATTTGTGTATGTAAGAATAAAGTAAAAGCAACTATATTGTACAGATATATTCCAGAACTGTTAAAATTAGTATTTCAGTGCATATTTGGAGAAGCAATAAATATATTTTAATGTGCATCACAAGCTCACCGTGCATATACACAGAGAATAATTAACTGAAACTGGCACGGAAAAGCAGAATACTACCATTTCTGAAGAACAGATCAAAAACTAGGGGCAGAAGCTTAATATATTAGGAGTCAAGGAAGGTTTGGAGCAGAAATGTTTCATTCAAAGAACAGTAAACTTACAGATTATGTTGGAAAGCATAAACAAACCTGAGACAGCTAGATGCTTTTATGAAGAAAGAGATAAGAATTATATATTCAGTGACAAAGTAGAAAGTTAAAGATAAAATTGAATAGAAAGATACAAGGTTCTTGCACAGTGCCCTTCCTATTGAAATCTCCAAACTGTGGTGTAATTATCATGCTATTCAGTCTTAAGAATCTACTCTAAGAAATGACAGTATCTATAATGACAGAGGAAAGTTGCTGACTTTGTGTGAGGTGTCCTGTTAGAATACATTAAGGGCAGGATTTACAAAAGCTCTGAGTAATGAATTAACTTTGTTCTTATTGAACATAGTGAAGCGGAGTCAAGCTGGTGCTTTGTTAAATCCTAAATCTAATGCTCATAATGTGTCACTGCAACCTCTTCCCATTTGCCTGAAACTTAACCCTAACGTTAGCCTTATCCTCAGCAAAGTATACCTTGGCCAATATCACATCTAAACATAGACAGAGGTTTCCTAAGGTTATCAAGCAGAAATCCAGTCTGTCGTAATGTACCAGACCCAGCCTTAGCCATTGGAAATTGCCAATGAAAACATGATCCTTACTCCAAACTCAGTCCTGTCCATTTTACACACCTCTCTACATTAAACTGAAAAGGTGGATCCCACACATCTAGCTTAAGAACCAAATCGGAACGAAACTCAAAAATAATTAATTCTTTCAAGGTCAAGGAGTTGTAACAGCAGAGTCTGTCATAGGTCCCAGGCCTTCACCTTAGTCCAGTGTAGAGTCACTTCCCAGCTCCAGACCCAAACTGAAGCAGCTTGTCCCTGCTACCACCTTTATCAACCGTTTGCCACTGGAGTCCCTTTACTTGACTTGGAACTTTGACCTTGGTCTTGACTGTGGACACATCCCTTAGCTGAAGAGTCGTGGGCAAGTCTGACCAAGTAACTTCTGACAAGACTAGACCAAAAGTTAATAGTCTTCCTCCATAGCCCCATCTCCCCTGCTATCTCCAGTGGTAATTTAACACCTGTTTCTCTTCCAGCAGTTGCTAAACCTGGCAGTATGACTACTCCACAAACTTGTGTGTCCATAACCCCACCATCTCAGTCCTAGTATTGGTGTTAAGCTAATATACTCTGCCAACTTCAAACCTAACTCAAACAGGCTAATGCCTGCAAGTATGGCCACTAAACTCAGATTTTGCTGCATAATTTAGGCCTAGGGTTTGGAATTAAATTATAGTTGTGCTGACTACTCTTGACCTTACATATATTATGTTCACAGCTGAAGTTGGCAGGAATGTACTGAGCTGATGTGAAGGCTTGGTTTGGGCTTACACACGGATCAGTGAGGTATCCTGCTTCATAGGGAGCTGACAGATCGGTTTTGAGACTAGCACAGGAAAGAAACAAGGAACTAAGTTTTGATCTGCCAGGACTGAGGAGAGACTAAAATCTGCATTTTGGACTGATTTTCTGGTTTTAGCCAGAAAGTCTGATCAACTATATTTCTGTCCAGATAGCATCTGAACTGGCACTTGTAACCCACCTCCATAGATACAGGCCTGAGAAGTCCAGAATTGCCTTGGGGTAGAGTCGGTTAAGGATTAAGATATAGACCCCATTAGGGGATATGGTATTTGACTTTGTAAGAATGATTCTTGGCACACTGGGGAAATATTTAGTGAGGGCAATAAGATTTCTCAGAGAGATAGCTGCAGAGAGAGGAGGAACCTGTCTTCATTTCTTCTGTTTGAGCCTTTCAAAACTTCATCCAAGACAAGACAGGCTCTTTATCTTATCTCACCAGGCAGAGGTGAAATCAACTTTTATTCACCAAAGCTTAAGAGACAAAACCGGAACACCTCATGCTTCTCCTCCTGACAAATATATCTCATTTGTCTGCAGTGGAAGCAACAACGGGAACATTCATTTAAAACAAGTGCAAGAAAAGGAAGCCCAAATTCAGAAGCTCTTCAGAAACCAAAACAAACCAAATGTAGCCTTTCATTCCTAGGCTAGCCAGAAGCTGGCTTTTTCTAAGTGAATATTTTTTGTGTTTGCATCATCACTTCTTCCGTAATAGGCTTTTGATTGACAGATGATTGCGGGAATATCCAAGAATATGACTGCTAACACACAGTTTTGTAATAGCAGGCTGCAATCAGAGCCTGAGCTTAGCTTGAGTCATTGTTGTTTATGAATGTAAGCCAGAAGTGCTGGAAACCTTATTTAAGAAAATCTGAAGATTTTGCGGCATCCTTCTGGCAACTATAGCACATCAGAGGTATATCTTCAAGACCATGTTGGCAAACATGTCGCAACATTTGTGGTAGCCACTTGACAATGGAAAACCTTAGGATGAATTTTCAGCTCATAAATAAAACAAGAATGGCTCATGCTTACACGATCATGGCTGTTGAACCTAGCCATCTGTATAATGTTCCCACTTGCAATGACATTCCTTAAGATGAGCAGTCCATCATTATGGAGCAAACACATAATTATGGTTACAGACTTGTTTTGACAATATTTCCAACATTACTGCAACCTGCTCCAGAATTTCTTTATATCAGCTGACCTCAAGCATTTCACAAGTGACATGTTTTTTAAACACATTCAGCGGCTACCTTATCTCAAAAATAAGGGTGATCCAGTGTCATTTACCAGAGTTACCAGAAATTGATTTAAAACTGATTTTGTTGTACACTAGCAGCAATGTTAGTGTCTGACTTCTAGTGTACAGATTTCCAGTCTCAGTCATTTTGTGAATATAGACAAATCTATGAAAGACATTAATATGCTAGCGCTGTCACTCAGAATTGTTCAGCGCACTCAATTCACTACTTGCCCTACAAATAGACCATGCATAATTAAGTTCAATATATATAGAAATATACCCTTTTGAAATGCAATGCTTTGTTGCCTTGTAAGAATATAAATAGCACCTTTAAATTAGTTTGAGGGGAAAATTCTCATTCCCTAGAAAATGCAGTACATAGTTCGGTTCTAGAATGAAAAGAAATGCATTTTAAAACCTTATGAAAACCTTTGTAAATTTGTATGACATCATAAGAATTCTTTATGATGACTTACAGTAATTAAGACACACTTCAGTAGAAAAATAGCCCAAGCCCATTTTTAGAGATGCTTACATATTTGCAGAGTATTTTTTCCCTAGTGCAAGTGACATGTAGAGACTATTTGACAATGTGTTATGGTTTAAAGATCTTGTTGGTACTTGCTAAGGGTGAGTCAGTCCTGATTTTATCACCCATGAAGCCATTCCAGACTCACACAGCCATTCCAGACTTTATTCCTTAGATTAATAATATTTATCTCTGAGGTATTAGGATATGTATTTGTTATACTATTTTCTCATTGGTAATCTCTTGCTCTTTTCATTACATATATGCACATCTATGTACAAGAAACCTGTGCCTGGGAGATATGCATACTTCATATAAATAAGTACATGTCTCTGTACTTCCTTTCTTATATCTGAATATGTGTGTATTTAATACTTTTTTTTAAGTTAGCTTTTAATATAAAAAACTGCAGTGCCAGGACATTAAATATTTAAGGCAGTCTAGAAGACCAGTGCTTGAAGATAATACACCTGAATCCAGGCTATGTAACTTAAAAGTCAGTGTGGTAGCCATTAGTAAGTATTGGCTTTTTTATATTGATCAGAAATTTATCTGTTTTATTTTCAGTTGTTTCTGTTGTAATCTTACAGCTTCCATTCATGAACTTCTGGATTGTAACACTTTAAGTCATTTCCTTATCATAGAGTGGGCCTCCAAATTTATTTCCTGACATAAAATTCTTGGTGTATCCTTATTATTTTTTAATTAAGTAGCCTTAGCAGTCATCAAAGTTTTGGACAACAGTCCAGGGAGCGTGAAATTCCAAATTTAAGCACCTCCCAGGTGGAATCAGGAACCATTTGCCAATTGTCATGGCATTTTTCATAATGGAAGATCTTTTTTTTTTTTCCAGCAGGAACTAAAGCTGCCAGCTCTATTTGGATCTGATTGTAGCTCACAGCTAGTGATGTGGTTATATCAACTTGCCAAGCCATCACTTGACCTTCTGTCCTTTTCCAAGCAAATTCCAGCTTTTATTGTTAACAAGCTACTCTCCTTTAATTAAGATGGCCTTGCAGGCAGCCTTCACGAAAGAGAGGGTTATCCAATTGACTGGCTGAAGTTTCTGCCAGCAAGATATACTTACTTTTTGGCCTCTTTCCTAAGGAGTCTCACACTACTATTAAACTAATAGAAGCAGTGTTGCTAGGAATGTTATAGTTGAGGAAACACCACAATTTTAAATATCATATAGTTTTGAACATGATTTTGTTCAAATCAGGCAATGCTGAATACTGACTGCCAGGAGTTTCTTTACTTTAGGTCTTTCAACTACTCACTCCATCAGAAGCAGTGATCTGGGACATGACAAGGTCCTGGAATGGATCTTCACCTCCACAGAAGTAGAAATTCACATATTAACTTATTGTGTACTCCCTTGCAAAATCCATTACTTAAAAAGTAACTCAATAGAATACAGCTATCATAAAATGATAAGTAAGCCTATGATTGATGCTTTAGAAAGTGTCATTCAGATCATGCCATCTAGGAATACATGGGCCCTTCTAATAGAAAAAAAATAAGGTATTTAAGGACATTTAATTTTAAAATAATCTATTTTAAAACTCAAGACCTTTTAAGACATTACAGATACTTCTACAGTAGAAAATATTGTTTTCATGCAGTATCACCTGAGCTAGACATATCCCTTCCATATCTTTGCTGAAACAATTTGCTAGATTATTGTTTGTGTCATGTTTTAACCCCAGTTGGCAACAAAGTATCACACAGCCACTCTCTCATCCCCCTTTCCCCAGTGCCACGTAGGAACGGGGGAAAGAATCAGGAAAAAAAAAAGCAAAACCTGTGGGTTGAGATAAAGACATTTTAATAGGACAGCAAAGGAAAATAGATAAATAAATAAATAATTTAATAATAATTGGTGGTGGTGGTGGTGGTGGTTGTTTGTTGTTGTTGTTGTTGTTGTTGTTGTTATTATTATTATTATTATTATTATTATTATTATTATTATTATTATTGAGCCCAGAGAGTGGTAGTGAATGGAGTCAAATCCAGCTGGCGGCCAGTCATGAGTGGTGTTCCCCAGGGCTCAGGGCTCAGTGCTGGGGCCAGTCCTGTTCAATGTCTTCATCGATGATCTGGATGAGGGGATTGAGTGCACCCTCACTAAGTTTGCAGATGACACCAAGCTGGGTGGAAGTGTTGATCTGCTGGAGGGCAGGAAGGCCCTACAGAGGTTCCTGGACAGGCTGGATCGTTGGGCCAGAGCCAACGGTATGAGATTCAACAAGGCCAAGTGCCGGGTCCTGCACTTGGGTCACAACAACCCCATGCAAAGCTACAGGCTTGGGGAGGAGTGGCTGGAGAGCTGCCTGGAGGAAAAGGACCTGGGGGTGTTGGTTGACAGGCAGCTGAACATGAGCCAGCAGTGTGCCCAGGTGGCCAAGAAGGCCAACAGCATTCTGGCTTGTATCAGGAATAGTGTGGCCAGCAGGAGCAGGGAGGTGATAGTGCCCCTGTACTCGGCACTGGTGAGGCCGCACCTCGAGTACTGTGTTCAGTTTCGGGCCCCTCACTACAAGAAGGACATCAAGGTGCTGGAGTGTGTCCAGAGAAGGGCAACAAAGTTGGTGAAGGGTCTAGAGAACAAGTCTTATGAGGAGCAGCTGAGGGAGCTGGGGTTGTTTAGTCTGGAGAAGAGGAGGCTGAGGGGAGACCTTATCGCTCTCTACAACTACCTGAAAGGAGGTTGTAGCAAGGTGGGGGTCAGTCTCTTCTCCCTAGTAACAAGTGATGGGACAAGAGGAAATGGCTTCAAGCTGTGCCAGGGGAAGTTTAGGTTGGACATTAGAAAAAAATTCTTCACCAGAAGGGTTGCCATACACTGGAACAGGCTGTCCAGGAAGGTGGTTGAGTCTCCATCCCTGGAGGTATTTAAAAGAAGGGTAGACGTGGTGCTTGAGGATATGGTTTAGTGGTAGACTTGGTAGTGATAGGTTAGCAGTTGGACTTGATGATCTTAAGGGTCTTTTCCAACCTTAGCGATTCTATGATTCTATGATTATTATTATTATTATTATTATAAAAGAATAGACAAAATAAGTGGTGCACAATGCAATGTTCACCACCCACTACTCGCTGCCCAGCCCGTCCCTGAGCAACAATTACTCCCCCCCAGCCAACTCCCCCCAGTTTATATACGGAGCATGACATCATATGGAATGGAATATCCCTTTGGTCAGCTGGGGTCAGCTGTCCTGGCTGTGCCCCCTCCCAGCTTCTTGTGCACCCGGCAGAGCATGGGGAGCTGAAAAAGTCCTCGACTAGTTTAAGCACTACGTAGCAACAACTAAAGCATCAGTGTGTTAGCAACATTATTCTCATACTAAATCCAAAATGCAGCACTATACCAGCTACTAGGAAGAAAATTAACTCTAACCCAGGCAAAAGCAGGACACACAAGAATACAGTCACACAAAGCTTTCAGTCATTATATGGCTTCAGTCATGTCACCTGAGTTTGTTGCTTCAGTTACCAAAGCTGGAAACTATATAGTTATTACATTGTACTTATCTCAGGAGAGCTTTGTGAAGATTCAATTACTGTCTGTGGAGTTTTAAGAACGTACAATCCCATTATTATTTCACCTAAGTGGCTGATTCTTTGTTATTGTTGCTATTATAGAGTTGGCCCTTTATGAACAGCTTTGATGACATTCTTGCTTCTGCGTGCTTTGAATGACCTAGCACAGCTTTCCATGCTCATTGAAATGTTATAAGGGGTCATATACTAAATAAAGACATAGCTTTTCTCTATAGCAAGACCATATAAAGAACTTTCTATTTTTCACCTTGTCTTGGCCATTTATTCTATATCCTTTTGACACTTTCCTACTCCTACACACCCATGTAAACCTTTTTAGATGCACATGGTAAACTGGATCAGTTTATACTCCTGCTTTTTTAAACCCAGGTCATTTCCCTGATCCCCCTTACAGTGTGGCCTCACAAGCCGCTGACGTAGCAGAGAGTCAAATGGGCAGTAACCCATGGGTGTGGGAGGAGGGTGTGAGAAATAATCAGGGAGGAAACTTCTTAAACTGGCTTACCTGCAAGAGAAAATGCTAGCAGAGCTAAATCACAAGGTTTGGACTAGACAATCTCTGAGGTCCCCTCCAACCTGTGATTCTGTTTAAAACTTTCCTTGTCGACCTGAAGGGCGAATGTTGTAATAGGATAGCTGTTTGTACTTAGCTTAGAAAATAATAACTGTATGCTTTGCACTCACCTTTAAACACATGATTTAGAGATACACCCTCATAAAATATCTGAAGAGCTTCAGCATTTCAAAAGTATCTTTAAAAGTCAAGAAAATGTTAGATGACATCAGGTAACAGTCCTGAGCAAGGGGAAAATTTGTTGAGGACTCATTTCTGAGGTACTCTATTAGTAATTTGCAGAACTCACTTGCAGGGTAAGACTTCAGACCAAACTCAGAAGAGAACTTTGCAAGACAACATGAATAAAAGGCAAGCTTACCCCCAGACTGATGTCCTATGTGGGAGAGGGGAAAACATCAAGGCAGGAGTCTCACTTAAAGTTTGGATCCCAGTTTATGGCTGACATCTTAACAATGTTTTAAGTGAATTAAACTGAGTGTTTCCTTAGGGCTTATGAACAGGAGTGGCTTATGTGGCTTTTCAGGTATTTGTTTCAGAATACAAGAACAATGTTTACACTTTGCAGCTTATAAAATATATTCTTTTTTTTTTCTTTCATATTTCCATATAACAGTAATCTAGTCATCTGAAAACACCTAGCAAACTTTCCAACACCTTTCTTCAGGGATGTCATCTTCCTTTTGTAGGATCCAGAATCCTCACACTCAGTCAAGCTACTGAAAAGTTTTTTGAATGCTCCTTTGCTAAGCTGTCAGGGCTAGTGTGGGATGGGCTGCTGTGAAGTGACAAAATGAGGACAGGTCCTGGATGTAAAGACACATAAATGAGAGTCTCCTCAGAACTGGAACCCATGTAGTTACTCTGCTTCTGCCTGTTATGTCTTTCCTTTCATATAATTTTTTGTTCACTGTACCACTTGAAGGTCACCCAAGGTAAGAAGAATTGAATGTGCAAGTTTGGAAGTTTGTTGGATCATAGAAGGGAAAATGCAGAATAAGACAGGTTACAGTAAAAGTTTTAATGAAGACAGTGAGAAAATATATACTATGAAGACCACCTATTAATCAGGAGAAAGTGTGTGAATATTTTAAGGAACCGACAGGAAGGAATATAAATGAGAAAATGAAACAGTGAGGCAGTTGTGAAGTGGCATAGCTGAGGTCCAGTGAGCACGCCTGGCTGAAGCAGATGGCAGAACACAAATTTCTGAAGTGTTTCTGTAACATGTGGTATTCTTCTGGCTAGGACATTATCAGAAGCATGACATAACATAACGCAGTCCTGTGTAGTCCTGGGGAGGAACTGAGGCTTGCTCAGCCTCACAGTGTTCCATTACAAGAAAGAGTGGAAATTCATTAAAACACATGGTGGTCCAAAACGTGCACAGAAGGCAGTCACAGAAGGAGTTACTTTTATTAGGAGTAAAATTTTCTGTGTAATATAATATTTCCCAGCCTCACTACCAAAAGGGCAAGAAGAATCTAAATGGAAAATGTAACTGCATTCAGCATGCCACATTTGTGTGTGCACATGCACACACACTCACTCATTACATACACAGAAAATGGGGGAAAGAGGTTAACACATGGGAAATACACTATATAAAAAGCTTATTAGCAAGGGCTACTCAACATCTGTGGAAAAGTTGACAAATTCTGTAATAACGGTTCTATTTTATTAAAAGATATTTTTTTTTAATTAGCAACCAGCTCCTTGGGATTATTTAACAGTATAAAAGAGCCATTGCATTGGAGAGTATAAATATTTTGAAGCACAGGCTATAACAGAAGATAAAGGATATAAAGGGTTACATCCTGCTGCTACTTATTTCAGTATGCACATTCTTACTGGCTTCAGCCACAGCAGTTTTGACTACACAGACATCCATTCCTCACACTGAATCAGCGAGCCCTTTTTCCTCTCTAGTTAACTTTATTCCCATGTTGACAGAATTGCCTCAGGAACATCCGGTTATGGGACTACAACCATGGTGAGCTCCATACTGTTTGTTCCCTGCTGTTCCCTACAATGTTTCCTCTGCAGCATTATTTAAAATGTCCATAGAGTTCTGATTGCTCACCACAACCCATTTTCAATAAGTTTCATTGTATCCATTTCCTAAGTTCAGCAGCTGCATCATTCCACCACTGATTCTCTGAGCCCTGGGGGTAACTTGTTCATTTTTTTAATTAATAAGATTTTTATTGCATTCAAATTATTTGGATGGAAAAGTGATGATGGAATTTGTGATAATCAGTGCCTATAAGGAAGTGGAAGAGACTGTTAATCATGTTTTTCGGTACATGCTTGCTTAGTTTTACCTTTTTGTTTTACAAGTGAGTATTACTTATGCTGAAAATTAAAAATCCTGCATAGTCAGATTGCTTGGCATTCATCTGCTTTCCAGTATGACCCACAATCTCAAAGGCAAATAATCACCCTGAGCAGCAAACCACATAGTTTTAATGCAACTCTGGCATTGCTGGAAAGCAAATTTGGCAGTGAACTGATTTACTCTTTCATAAAGTCCCAGAAGATCCCCAGGTATATGTGTGCTTCATTATTCATAGAATTTTTCCTTTGACAGATTTGAATGGTAATGCAGTTTTCTGTAGGTTCAGGGTTGCTTCTGAGTTCACGTTTGCAAATCTGCAGTCTGGCCTTTGTTAGTAGATTTATGATAAGCATTTTGTCCAGCATAAATATGATATTCAGTGTGCACATTTTTGTATACCAATGACTTTACTATTTTAGCAGATAGGTTTTCTTTAGATTTTATCTCTCATTCACCAATGTACTTCATAACGCTCTACTTTACACTAAAACCATGTTTAATGTTTCATTGAGATATCCCTATGTGTTGAAATCTCTGTTACACAGGAGAGTTTCAGGCCAGTAATTAGTTAAAGCCCTGCAGAAATATTGCCTGGGTGTAGGACATATTTCAAGAGCCTTATCTCTAGTGCTGTGTTAGCGAAAGTGATTCTATCTCCTCATGGGTATGTTTCTGTTTTGTTATCTTCCTGAGGAAAGGATAAAGGTCTTTTATATTTGCTGGTGGCAAGGACAGCGAAGAGGCTGAGTGACTGCAAAACACGATAGTTCAATTTGCACTAACACAAAGATGTAGTGGTTTTGAATTAGCAGAGTGCAGAAGCCTGAAGGCTCTTCTTCCAGGGTCCATTGCGATAACTGGAAGAAAACTAAAATTCGTATCTTCTTCCATCAAAGTCAAACGACTATTTACTAGTAAAGCTCTTTGTTATAAGAACACCATCCCATCTGACTGCTTACCCTAAGACAGTGAAATAGAGACTCTTCTGTCAAGAGAAGAATATTTGAAATATGAACAGACCTGCTGGCTGCCTTTACAAATAAAGCAAACAATTTTTGTGGGATAAGGGAAGTAGTACTGTGACCACCACAGATTGTGGAATAAACTCTAGATAGGGGTGTCAGAATTCTTTCTATTCAAGATGAGATCTTTGTAACCCAACTTTGGGGGACAGGTAATTACTTTTTAGCTGCTGAGATCATTATTTCACAGACATTTTCATCAAATATTATTGGGTTTTTTTTTAAAAAAGAAGATTTTAATGTAGCAAAGAACATAGGCTTATGAATTTGAAGTGTCTTATTGATTTGAAGGCAATGGAAGAAATAATGGTACCAGTGAAGACAATAACAAATATTGTCTCATGCTAAAAGTGTTGGACTGAGCCTTCTGTTGGTGAGCTGCTTGTCAAGAACATTTTAAGCAATTGATAACAAAAATCTTCTTTGCCATCCTAGATAGTCTTCCTAAATTGATATTTTTAACTTTCTGCCAGGATTCAGTTTTCAAGCTACAATGCATATAAAACATTAAATACACAATTAATTAGCAAATGGCATGTTAATTCCCCATCCCCGCCCCCTACCAGTGGAAATTTATTGATATACTCATTGGTAGCATTTCTTTGCTGTCTTTATTTGCCATTACTTTGCTTTCCTGACTTCAAAGACAGGGGTGTAGAAGGGTTTTCATCATTCTTTTCTCAGAGTTGAGCACAGGAAATGGGGGATCTGTGCATTCTATCAACTTGGAGCTGTGTCACTATGGCACTGGGGGAGGAAGAAATGGCATGATACCTAAAACTGGAAGTCCTAGACAAGTAAATGAGCCATGAAAGGATAACTAAGAATTCATCCTAAAATGAAAGTTTGCTTTTCATTATGATTGTGGTGGGGAGAGGCGGAGAACTGAAGTTTGCTATAAGGCTCCAGGCTATAAAATATTACAGCTGTGCATCTGGGATCTGATTCAGCTCTCACTGAAATCAGTGAAAGGAATCTTGATGCTGGCTTTACTGGGCATAGGTTCATCATGTTCCTCAGTGATAATGTCTATCCTACTAAAGAATTCATTTAAGCTATAAAGCATGATGAGACTGATTTAGCTGTTGTGATTTTACTATGTTTCTGAATCAGAAGATACAATTAAAGTGTATACGATGGTATCTCATTCACACCATTTGACTTATGACACCAATATTCTCTAAAGTACTTCTATGTTTTAGGAGCTCCTATCCCATCTTCAAAATTATATTTAGATGGCTGAGAACCTAACCATGAAAAAATAAGTCAAGATACCTCCATTATTTTAGTTACTTGGAGTCTATTGCTGTAATTTCTGCTGTCCTAATTGCTGTCAGTTTTATCTCACCACACTCCTGTTTGGTTTCTCAGTCTAAATCAAAATTAATTATCTAGTCTCCCAGAGCAGTAAATGAAGAACGACAAGAAAATCCATGTGCATAAAATAGGCATTTAATATCAGAGAGGAAAACCTTCTTCTAGAAATAGCTATCTTTCTCTGCTAATGACTGAGAATGATTTGATGACTACCTTCAACCAGACAGTTAACTTCTAGACAGCTAAAATTAGAGGACATGAAACTAAACCTTAGTGTATATGAGACGACATAATTCAGAGTTGAGTTTACCCATTTCCTGTTTTTCAAGTGATTTATATCACCCATGTAATGCTCCTTCAGGTGTGCTTGACTAGAGCAATATATTTGCCTAAAGAAGCAAGAAAGAACATTCCAAAATATATCCTGAATAGTGCCTTGCAAAGTCCTTATTTCCTACTGAAAAATCCTGTATTTCTATATGAATTCTAATTTTGATTAGCTCTGTTTCAATATGTTTATTCTTCTAAGACATTTATACTGTGTTGGGAGTCACTTTCTTACCTTAAAATTTTTACAAAACTTGCCTGTAGATTCTGTTGTAGTTTCTTACGATATGAAATGAAGTAAGATGAATCTACTTTTTCTTTAGGTCACACTTCAGCAGTGGAATAAAATCAGGTATGGCTAATGTACTTATAATAGTTTTTGGTTTCTTATAAACACTTTTTGTCAGATTCCTCTATACATTTATGAAAGAAATGTAAAAAAACCCTTCATATTGAAGTTCAATTTGCAGATCAATGGAGGTAATTTTTTAGCTAACCAGTCAGTTCATTAAAAATAGATATCCTGAGACAGTCATCTGATATACCATGTCTTACATTGTATTAATTCTTTTCTTCACCTTGGACACTCCAAATATTAATGTCTATTCTCCATAAATAATTTCCTTCCTCTTCATATACTCTTCAATAATTTCTTTCATCATATATTTTAGGCCAAGACTTTTTAATGGCACCCAGTTTTTCCACCCTGAATATTGCCCTCCAACATTACATTTCCAAGAATCTTCCCTTTAGTTATTTTCTATAGTAAAACTTACAAACTTTTCATTCTTCGGACTGCTGATTCTCAGCATTGTCCCTCAGAGACTCTTCAGAAATATTTGAATAAAAAATTAATTTGCTAAATAACATTAAGGTTCCAAAGTCAAATGGTAGATTTTTGTTAGAAAATATATGTCTTATTTTGGAGAATTTTGCTACTGTTCAGTTTGTTCTGAAGAGTGATGAAAATTTGAAGAAATTCTCTGCAAAAAACTATGTCATCTCAGATAAGGGTGGTCTGTCTGCACACTGCTCCAAGGCTGCATACTCAGTAATCCTTAAAGTCAACCTAATACAATGAACTCAGTAGTAGAGTGAAAACACAAGCAAGAGGAGTATCATTATGCCTAGTCATCAAAAATCTTTCAAGGCTGGTGGAGAGACAAATGTTAGAAGAAACAAGCCTCCTCCAGTGAAGTTTGTTGTTTCAAATAATTTCTATTTAAGACTGAGATGTCTGTTCATATTCCAGTGTATGTGGGCTTAAGACCAAAGAGATTCAAATGCATATTTCACACTTATCTACCAGGCTCCTACGAACAGGGTTGATCACCTACCCTTCCTACAGGAAGTATTTCCTTGTAGAAGTCAATTCAGCATTCACAGGACCACCTAGAAGGAATGTGACTAAGTAGTTTAATTTTTAACATTCTTTCTGGTAGGCAGAGTATCAGGCTCTCAACATTATGTATTTTGTGTAAAAACCAACAGCATTATGCCTGTTACCACTTAGAGACTACTGACTTCCCAGGCAATGTATAAGAAGTGTAATGCTTAGCGGTGGCTCCTTGATTCCGCTATGGAAACTGCCTACAGTTACAAGTAGCCGCCTCTACCACAGAGTGCCAAAGGCTTTCAGTTGGATCTTACCCTGGGTTAGGCATTAGCTGCCCCACTGAAATAACTTCAGGCTGATGGTAAATGATTAATTCTATTAATGTTTAGGAGGTGTTTTGACATGGAGGTTGGGCTGGATCTCACACTGTTGTGGGAGACAACACATAGTGCCGTATCCACAGGGACTGAGTCCTCTTGTCCCTCAGCAGTGCAATGCTGGATGCAGAGAAAGGGCAAGGCAGCCTCCTCTCTCCCCTTTGACCAAACTCATTTAAAGATGGGGTGAACTGGAAGGGGGAGGCAGTCCCCACCAAAGGGGCACCAGCTTCTCTCCTCCCCAGCATGCCCAGAGCTTCTCAGGGTGCTGGGGCTCCCAAGTTCAGGCTGGTTTGTCTCTCCCTTGTGCAGGCTACACCTTCACTGCTAGTGCTAGCCTTAACTCTTTGGCTCTGGACACAAACTTCAATGTAGAGAGGCCAGGACTAAGCCAATTTGGACTTGAAACCAAGTATTTAAATCCTGAGGAGATGCAGGAACAGGGGAGCAGGGAGTTGAAATGACTGCTGTTGTATAAATACATGAAACCCCATAAAATTATTTAAAAGACACAGCTAATCTCAAGTTAACATTTTTTGGACATTGCAAAACTGACTCATCAATATAATGGGGTATATTTTTGGTTACTTTATTTTAACTTTCTTTCTTACAGTTAATATTTACGAAGTCTCTTGAGCCTAAAATTACCTCACCCTTTTTGTTCAGGTCTACAGCTGCAGTTTCTTGCCTCACCATAGAAACGCCTGGAATGCAGTGTTGTGTTTCCTTTTCTGTTAGGAAAATAAGGGAAACTGAAGTAGCAACTACCACCAAGAGACAGATAAATGCCTTTATAAATGATTAATTAATAACGTAAAGCTATATACTGGGTGGAATGTAGGTGACTTTTAGGTACTTTGATACTCCAACAGGCAATAAGTCAGCTACAGTACCTGGTGTATCTTACTGTGTCCTCAGAATATATGTTCATCTGGGTTTATCAGATCAACAACAGCTAAAATTCATTTTTCATAGTTAGTCTGGAGAAGAACGGTTTTGCTTTTCAAAGCAGCCAGTGATTATAGGGTTTTCTTTATTTGAAAGTTCAACATAAAACCTACAGCCAAGTTCAGCCCCCAGACACTAAGGCACTGAAAATCTTGAGTTCTTTTAGAAAATCTTGGCCCCTTTTTAGTTAAAGAATTCTTAAGCAGAGCGAAAGCTGCATCTCTCTGAGCCAAGAATTATATCTTTTGAGCCACGCCAAGAAATGAGGTAGAAAAAGATGAAAACCTTGTAGTCACAGAGCTGATAGGACTTGGCTTTGAAATGGCTTCCGTGATCCTTCCCATTACGGTGCCATATGACTGGAAGGACCTATAAATACTGATATCTTTCAATAGTACACAATGACATCTTTCTGTTGCTTCCGTTACTATACATGAAAATCACAGTAACCACAATGTCATATTCTGGATTTCTAGGGTAGAGATTATTTTCAGACTTTGCATTTGAATGTAGAAGTGTTACTAACTGATATTTGTCTTTTGCCAATTGCTATAACTTAAGTCTGACAAAGTTATTACTCAGTTATGAAGACAGGACTTGGACACAGTGAGTGCTGATATCAGAGCATAGTACCATGGAAAATGAGTTTCCTAGGAACATAAAACACTGCTCATTATTTACCTAGTCTCAGAGTTTAATGTGGGGCAATGACATATATTACTATATTAGACAATCTGAAACTTAGATCATTCTTATGAGGGTTGCTTGAAGAAAAAATGGAGAAAATAATATTATCTCTCTTTGACATTATTTCACCCTGGTTACAACTGAGCCTGTGCTTTGTTCCTACAGTCCTCAAAGGTAGAAAGGGTCAGCGTCAGACTGAAGAAGCACTGCAAATAAGATCTGCATTTAGGGCTGTATAATTTACTTTAATCATAGAAGGGTCAACCCCCTCAGTGTGCAATGCAACAGAATAAAGTCTGCAGTTAAAGCTGTCCTGCTGTTCTCCTTACCTGTTGGATGGATATTGCTGTCCACGAATAAAGAACATCTGCTTTTCTTGTAATTCTGCTTTTGAACCATTGTAAATTTCCAAACCAGTATATAAAGATAAACTAAAATTGAAGTCAGGCAGGGCTGGAAATTGCAGGGGTCCCAGAGCTGATTCACATTCTTGTCTCAAAAGTAGCAACATCTGTCAAAGAAGCAAGACAGACAGCTGCAGGCAGCAAGAGAGTCTAAATTTAATCTACTACCTCACGCCTGTTAGAGTCTTTTTTTTTTTTTTTTTTTTTTCTGGGCACAGCCTGTCTTTGGTTTTGCCTTTGGTTTGTCTTAATCAAACACAACTCCAACACTGCAAATTTCTCTTTATTATGGTGATGGTAGCTGTGGAGTTATGGAGAAATGCATAATGGCTTCTTATGAAAACTCTGCACCCTGAAAATATTGAAGGTCAGGCCAGAGGGCTCTGAGCAACCTGATGTAGTTGAAGATGTCACTGCTCACTGCAGGGTGGGTTGGAGAAGATGACCTTTAAAGGTCCCTCCCAACACAACCTATTCATGAATCTATGAATATTAGAAAAGCTCTTTTCAATAAATATGGATCTCTGAGCCATGAATGTCAGTGGGACTATACTATTGGTCTTTTTTATCCACCATGAAAGCTAGCATGGGACAGTGGTTTCACAGGACAGTTGACTAGGTCTCAACATTTCATTGACAGAAAGGCATTGCTTTAGCACATCAATCTACTTCACATGTTATATCATTACTCAGGTGGCTGGGGCAGGTAGGAGAGGAAGGAAGAACCAAGGCTAATATACTTACAGTACCAAACCAGGATGTCACGCATAACATCAGTAGAGTAGCTGTAGGTTTGCAAAACAAATCAGAATATGATGGTGGGGAAGGGACAGGGGGTCTTTTTAAGTTAATAATTTAATGGTAATAAGTGTCTCATTGCATAAAGACAATAATAAAAATGTAGAATCAACAAGGTGGAAGAGAATTTACTGACCCTGCTGTTCAAAGCATTGAATATTTACATGTACATGCCAACAAATAAAGAGGTGAAGCAAGCGCTGGTAACAGCTTCTAAGTCAGCTGGATCAGATCACTGTTTTCACTCTGTAATAAACATCTCATATTGAACTTAATTACCTGTGATGCCTACAGTACTGCCAGCTACACTGTAACTCAAGTCACTCCATAGCTTGCTTGCCAAAACTGTTAAAGCATTACTTTTGCAATGTACCATATTTTAGCCTGGGGGAGGGGATAAAGCAATCACACTATATGAAATAATGTCCTGGATTGGAACATTCTTATTTTGGTCATAAAGCATATGATCTTATTTCCACTGGAGCTGAAAGCAAAAACAAAACAAAACCATTCCTATTTCAATTCAAGCAGAACCTAATTCATACTTGGTGGACATGTCTATAAATAGATATCAGCTGACTGAAGCTTTGCCACATATTATTTACTAGATAATCTTGATCTTCAAAATTCTATAAAATCATTCATCCCTATCACACCTCTGTGTGGTGCTTTTTTTCTAATTACTTTAGATGAAACACAAGGCAGATAATTGAAAAAGTTATCCAAATAAATCAGAGAAAATGGAAGAGCCAAACACTGGAATAATATGGAGCTGGGTAAAGCCACCATGTTGCTCAAGACTGACACTGAACTGTGGATTCTCCTCATCACCAGACACAAAATAAAAGAATCACCTGTTTCTTAACTCCTGTCTTGCTGTTTGGAAAGCTCAGCACTAACTACTCTTAGTCAAGGTCCTAGATTACATCCTCAGACCCAAAACGGGTTCTTACATCGTTTTGGTTTTGCTGGCGAATTGATGAATAAACAACTCCTTCCTTGTGCAAACCCTTCTTTTTGCTGACACACTCAGCTTATGAAAATCCAATGCTTGAAAAAGACTAACCCTGCTTCTCTTTACGTCCCATGTTATATTGGACCCTTATCTTTTTTCTTTGTATCTCAGAATTATGATAGAGGCTTTGATTACATGACCATTTAGCACTGGACAATGGCCAATATTTATCTTACAGATATGAGTTAATTAGGCAGGAGCACAGACATGTTTCCTACACTGATTTCAGTAAGTTATCAGATAGCACAGGTAAATTGACATCCAGGAATTTCCCTATCAGAAAGTCCTATCTTAATTCATTTTCACAAGGGACCCAAGATAAGGGTGGTATGGAAGAAAGATGCAAGAATACTGTTGAGAGAAGATCCAGGAAGGGGCCTGAGATTGAGGAAATCTTATCCCTGAATTTCTTGAGCTCTTCTGGCTTAGTTCCATTCTGAATATTTCATATTTGTAGCATTTGGGGCTTAACTTCCTCCTTTGTCTTTTCTTTTCAATAAAATAAAACAAAATGAAATAAAAAGATTAGAGGAGAAAGTTAAGCACGGAAGAGGAAGTAGAAAGGTGGTAACTTTCTCCAGGTCCATCTCTAATAGAACTATGAGTTTGCTATTTAACTTGCAGTCCCATTTTTCTCCTCTTCAAGAATTATTCAGTACGTACGTGAACAGATGCATAATCAGGATAAAGGAATAAATGTAACTCCTGCTGGACAGGAAGCCCAAGCTGTAACTGATTTCAATGAGTGCAGTACTGAATTTATCTAACACGACACTAAACAAGCCATCCTTTAAAAGTACAAGTTTCCTGCCTTTGTCTAGCCACCATTTAAAAAAAAAAAATTCAAACACATAACAAGGTGAAAAACTATCTATTTATAAGACCACTGAGGTGAATTACAATAGTCTGTAAAAAACACAGGACTCTGCTGGTTGGTCCTTTCCCTGGGACTGGCTGGCAGGTGTCCTGCAGGTGAAGTTTAGACCCTGTAGCTTCACCTCTGCTCACACTCCTTTGGTACAATTTCAGACAAGTTGTTTCCAAAAGCTGACACAGTAAGTAAACATCAAATCCAGGCTTATTCTTAATAGTCAGACCACTACTGTTATGTCTGCAACCACAAAACAGGAGATTCTTCTCACTCCTTATACTGCGCCTGCTCTCTCTAGACCAAGGAACAGCACCAAGTAACAGACAGTAAACAGAATCGGGGGACACCAACATCAGTTCCCTTTGTGGATTTTTTCTATAGGTTTCCACATATCTACCACATTTCTACTGTTAGCGATGTGGGTAATACATTCATAACATTGTGTACTCACTAGTTTTGGGAAGACAAGGTTTATAATCTGAAATGCTTTGATTCAGGACAAGGAAAACTCCTTTAACATGAGTACAATCAACAGCTGGCTGCCAACAGTCAAGCATGAGACTTTGTAAAGTCTCACGTTTTATAGGGAAGCAGAAAACACATAGCTCTTTTGGCCTCACTGAGGTTTGTAGGAGCATCTCAAACACATGAAACGAGTGAATGAAAACTAATTATAGCGATCCTACATTTTTGTTAGTTACTGAGTTACTTTGTGATCCAGTGCCAGCTTTATTATCTCTGCCTATTGAGCTAAAGGATAAGCCTGTAGTTTTCAAAAATCATGACCTGCAGGCCAAGGGTTTTAGCCTCATGCCTCAAAAATAGAAAACTTAAAAAAAGCTGAGCACAGCTTAAGATAACACAGAAAGCAGTAAGGCTCACTTAACACAGCAAAGCATCCTTCCTCGAGAGAAGTAGAAAAGGGTTAAAATCTTTCTTGATACAAAGGAATTCAAGTGTAACCAATTACTTCATATCAGTGGAGAATATGGTCCTGTTAAAGTCAACCAGATAGAACCTGATACGGAGAAAAACACTATACTTACATTCAGCAGAATGTTCAAGAAGAAGCTATTACAGAGAAGGCAGTAAAATTCCAGCTGATGCAATGAGCAGGAAACACTGGGTAGCAGAAAGTTGATTAAGTACATGTCAATTGGAAGACCTTTCTTCGGTCATTCAATCATGCAGAGAGTTCTGGGAAAAGTTCAGAACAAGAGTTCTTCATGTGATTTGCCAGGAAGGGGGAAAACATACCCCTTCCTGGAAGGCATATTGTCAATGAATGACAAAACTATTAGAAAAAGTAATAAAAGAGAGAAAGATAAAGAAAGAGAAAGAAGAAAAAGAAAAAAAAATTGCAGAACATTTTGAATGAGTAGGTATATAGAAGGGTTGAAGAATGATACAGGTGAGTCAGGCCTTTACAAACTATTTATAGAGAACAAAATAGGGTCACTCAGGAAGTTCATCTGAGTAAGAAATTACGTAAACTACACAATGTCTACACTGGTGTTTAATTCAAATTAAACAATCCACTTGAATGAAATATTAATTTAAACTAGCTTTCTTAAAGACATTATTGGGCAAGCCCTACCATAAACACACAAAAGGAGAAAAGCCAAGAGGAGAAGGACAGCACTAGTGTAGTGAAAGACACTATTGAGTCAGTTGGTTGCAGGCCAAAAATTCATATTACAAAAAGCCAGTCTTGAAAAAGTGACAAAGTAGCAGTTTGTAGACACCAGTTCTGGAAGTGACGGGGATCCCGTTGCTTAATGAGCACAAACATTGTATGTATCCTTCACTGATCAGAGCAAATGTGATCTCCATGTATGTTTTTTTGCTGTCTGTGAAGTGCAAGTACATGACAGCTTACAGGCAGACACAGCAATCAGACGGGACGCAGCTGCCACAGAGATGTTGAAAGAGTAGCTACTTTCCATAGAGCAAAGAGTATCTGATTTCCATATTGTGCACTTCAGAGCTGTGCATTTCAGTCAAAAGAAGATGATCTAGTACATATGTCAGTGGACATGTATTTATTTTGTGTCCTCTACACTGCTAATCACCAAGGGGCACATTCACTGCTAATAATTTCTGCCAATGTATTCGTCTTACAAATTCTTTAAGACTGTCTTCACTAAGAAGGCATAACCTGGATTTCCTAGTTAAATCAGCTTACCACTGAGATTGTCTCTTGAGTCTCAAAATGTGTACTAGTTTTCTTAAAGACCTTGTGCCCGGCAATACATGAGAAAGTGAGAATTTCACTCTGCTCATTTGTGGTTCTAGAAAAAAAACTTTAATATCAGACACAAATAAGTTGTGAAGAGTCCAGTATACAGCGGCAAATAAAAGAAAACCCAAAATGCATTATGTTGTTTCGAGTCTCAAAATTGTGAGGGGCTGATTTGCAAACCAGTAACAAGCTTGTCATCTCCAGAAAAGTAAACAAAATTGTACTGAAACAAAACGGAATGAAAAGCTTGTGGATTTTACTGGCAACCTATAATTTATCTTGGGAAAAATAAGTTTCAAACTACTTCTGCTTATGTTTCAGAGAAAAGATTTTATAACTTTGATAACATGAAGCTATACTTGTTCAGGCAAATATTTGGTGTTTTTAGGTGCCCCTTTCCATCTAACCTATTAACATAATTATCTATCCCTTAGAACAGCCCCGTTTTGGGGACTTTACTTCTCATTTATGAGGAAGACAAAAACACTCTGAAGCTGTGAAACAAGCAAAGCAACAATTTCATCCTTAATACTTTCCTGTCCTTTCCCTCAGGCTCCTAACCAGCAAGTTCACACTCTTCCAAAAGAATGCAATGAAAGCTTTCAATGTTGATATGAAAGTAACAATGATTAACCCATTAATAATAATAATAATGATTAAAGCTGAGTGGATTGACATTTTTCCGTTACGTGTTATAGTCAAGCAATGGCTGAATATTTGGGAGATTGTTTCTATACCCCTAATTTTCACAAAAATGTTTTCATGAATGACTGTGGGAGAAGAAAAAAGGTGTCCCTACATAGATAATTTATTCTTTCCTTTCTGAAAGTGTACTACTCAAAATATTTCAGTCATCTATTCAGAGAGTAGCATGCTATCAACCCATCCAGCTTGCCAAATATGTAGTACACTGTATGTAAAGAAGTCCCATTATCAATTGGTCTGTTATTACCCCAAATATCTGTTCTGATATGTAGTCTACCTGAAATTATATCAGTCACTGATGCATTTTTTTCCTTCTGGTAAAGAATGGAGTAAAAAAAGAGGGGAAGCAAAGAAACAGTGTCAGTGCTTCAGTGTTACAAAGGAAAGCTTCCATGTAAGAACTGATCATAGATGGTGAATTGGCATCTACCAAGGCCTGGAGAGAGACCTAACAGAAATGGTAAAATGAGAAGTTGGATCATCAGTTCTTGAGTTCCACTTCCAATTTGTTAACGTTTTTATTAATTATTTCAGTGTTTTTCATTTTAGTAAAAGGAAAAAAATATTGAGTAAATGTTAACCTGAGAGAAAGAAAAGATTGTGAGACAGGAAGAATATACATAGGGAAGAACAGATAATAAAATAGATGTCTTCATTTCAGATTAAAGCAAAATTTAAGGCATCAGAATTTTGTGTGGGATGGCAGAATTCCTGTCTTCAATTAGCATGCTGTCTAGAAGTACTTGGCACCTCTAGCATTGCTATGGATTTCTGGTCAAATCACACTATTCGTAAATGGAAAATCCACACACTAATTTTTCAATCAATGCTAATTAAAATAGTTTTAATTTACAAGAGCACTTTGAAGATCCAGAAACACACTAACCAGAGATAAAGTCAGTGCCATTCCCTGAAGACACTGGAAGTGTGCCTGGTCCTAATTATGGCAAATATGATACACCACGTTTAAACCTTTATAAACTATAATCTAGTGATTCTGTTATTTAGCCATCACTCAATAGACGCTGGCCTTCAAGTGTGCTAAAAGCAAAGCACCACTTCATCAATACCGCCAATGGATGAGTTAAAAGTTCCACTGCTGATTCATGCTGAAGGAAAGCCTCAAAGAATTCAGTACAAATTAGAGCTAAAGATTCCCATGGCTCACTCTCTCCTAGTGCTTAGCAACAAAAATATGGTGCTCCACATAGATGCAGGGCCAAAGTGCCAATATATAGAGAGAGTAAGGAGTGGGAGGGTTAAAGGAAGGACGTCAGTCATATTTTGGGCAAAAAATGACAGCAGTGGCTCACCAGAAAGTGTTATGGCTGACAGTCTCCATCATTACCTTATTTCTTAGTGTCATAATCTGTAATTAGAGTGCAGCTGATGTGCTGAGAAATATCTTTTCCACTATTTACAGAAAAGAGGGAAGCACTTATTCAAAACCTAGTCAGGTTGCCAAAGGGTTTAAGTCCCATGCTAATTTCCCCAGATATTTTATATTAACAAAGATGGATAGGCTTCTAAACCAATACTGTTTCTATGTCAAGAACACATTTCTATTTCCATGTTTATATTTATCAGTCTGAAAAAAAGCATATAGGCATCACTTGACAAGAAATATCGTGCTCATCTTGAGAAACCCTGTAAACTGCTGAGGTACAACAATAAATTTATTATATGTGGTACACTATTAAAAATTACTTATTTGACTTGGAATTATAAACATATATTTTATGTCACAGCTAGCTAGAAGGTAACATCTTAGTTGTGGTCTTTCTTCATCCATTTGCAGGCATGACTTTTGCTAGCAAACCATTCTTATTTATATGGATATAATGTCATAACCAAAGCAGCAGAAAAAGCTAGCCCAAAACACCTCAAAACCCCTTCCATTACAAGAGATGAGATTTATAGTTCCAGGGTGAGCTCACATAAACACAATTACCATATGAACTGTCTGAGATGTAGATAGCATTGCCTAGGGCAATTATCAAGGGCCTCCTTACCTTTTTTTATCATGTCCCATACTGTATCATGTCTCACAAATAATGAGACCGCAGCAATCCCTGCAGAGCCATTGAGACAAGAAAATAATAGAAGCAGAAAGGATTGGCTAATCCTTTCTATAAGTTAAAATTTTTGCAATTTGGCACAGACTACAAGCAATGATATAATGAATTTTGTACTTACATGATACATGATCTAAAAGGAAGTCCAAAAGTTAAGCGCATACATCTTTTGGGGGTCAGGTTTAAACTCCCAGGACTTTCAAGACATGAAGAGTGAACAGCTTGACTACTGAAATATGAAACTTAGCATTATCATCATGCATATCCATCACTTTTGTTTGTTAACCTATCTGAAATGAGAGATATGAGAGGGAGAGCCACGGTGAGCATCTGGCATGTACTAGAGCAGCTGAGACATCTTCAAAAGGACCATATTTTAAAGAGTTCATACCAACAAAGATGAACTAGAATGGACTCCTTTAAAATATAATTCAATCATTAAGTGACTAATTTAACAAAGCATGTGGAGTCTGTTTATGCCCTTAAGAAGCACTGATTTTATTATTCCAAGATTTACACATAGTTCTGAGCCATGAGGACTTAATATATCAGACCAGCCATTCAACAGATGGAAGCTGGTACATGTAAATTTTCACCAGTTGAAGAGTTTTTCCAGTACATTTAAGTTTAGGTCCACAAGTTGCTCTACGTCTTTCAAGTGACAGTTAGTGCTCGCTGAAGGCACTAGGAACAGAGAACACACATACCATGCAGGACCTCACTGCTTCTCTGTAACTCACAAGCCCATTGATACTGTTCATACTAACAATGGTGTTTGAACATCTGCATAAGCCATTTATTCAATAGGGTCAGTTAATCAACAGGATGGAAATCACTTTATATTGTAAAGAGTCATCTTACAGATAAGTTAAGCCCCAATTAAACAAATCCCACACAGTTCAACTGCTCACATGGTCTTCTCAATAAACAGCCAACGTCCGCATTTTTAAATTGGACTAAATAACTGCATAGGAAAAAGGAGCGTGCATGGAGAAACTTTGACATAGAAGAGTCTTAACCCTTCATCCCTCAGGGTTTCAGACCTGCCATTCTGTTAGAGGGCTGTCGTTGTACTCCTCTGCTCAGTCTATGCCTCTCCTCTTGGGGTCAGCCTTTGAGTAGGAACATCAGAGATCATGTCTTGGCACAGGAGCAACTCCTAGAGATTTTTTCTGTCTCCTCCTCCATAAAAACATCATGAAAGGTCTGAACAACCATACCAGCAATTCACATGTCAAAACTCTTCTCATAGTCTTTTGGAATAAATCTCCTGAGAGCACCTTCCATGGATTATGTACACTGCTGTTATTAGTGAACTATTATAAGCTGCCTATTTGAGATGACACAATTTTGTGTGTAGTCTGTTATGAATAACAGCTTTTCTTCTTTAGTTTGCTGACTAGGGACCCACAAAAACTGGTACAGGGGATTTAAGTTAATTCCAAACCAAAATCTTGCAATATTTTCTTACTGATCAGACAAATGAAAGTATTTAATTTGGGGCTGAAAAAAAATAACCCAGAAATAAATCATATGGCCAAGTTTTGCTCAACCCCAAATTCTCATTTAATCCAAACCTCTTTAAATAAAAATGCTTGACTGGATTCATCTTTAGCACTAAGGAAGTCATTGCTGCTCTGCTTACTCAGTGAAACAGCAATACAGTGATACCACAGTCTTGGAAGACTCGCCACCTGTGCAATTAATAGGAAAGGATAAAACAAAGATGAGAACATCTGCTGTTTCTGAATTTTTCAAGTTAGTGAAAAAGAACTGGAGCTGCTAATATTTAAAATTATAAATCCTGTAAGTATGAACATACTTATCTCTAATGACTTTTAAGGCAAGTAATGTCAAACTGAAGTTTTAAAAGTCTACATTCTCCAAATACATTTTATTAGTTACATCAATATTATTAGGCAAAGCTGGCTGCTTTCCACTACCCACTGATCAGACTGGTAAGGAAAGTCACTGCATCTTTCTTTGACCATAAATTAGAATCTAAAATAAAAAGAAATGTTGCAGAATACATTGGTGAGTGTTCAGAAATGGTCAGCTGGACAAAAGCATACAGAAATCAGTGTCCCTGTGCCCATGAGGAGTGAATGAGATGGCATATATTTTAAGGAAAAGCACCCCCAGGACAACGACTAGTGTGCAAATACACTGATGAACAGAACCATAGCTAAGGGAAAGGATCAAGATGCCACGTATGCCTGACCAAGGTAGGATGCTACTACTTAGGGCATATAGGGAATATATGGCAGCAGATGTCAGCTGTAGGGAACCTAGAGAAAGGAGAGATGCCTGCAAGGTAAGAGTAGAGTGTGTATGTGTGTGTGGGAGAGAGAGACTGAGTGTGAGTGTGAGATAGCTAAAAAAAGGGGATGTTACTGGGTGGTGGAAATATTTGGCTGTTAATCCTAAAATAATACTTCTCTTATTCACTGGTGTGGGGCAAATATGACATGATTTTTAATGTAACATTTTTATTTTAACAGTGCCTGAAGGAAGAACTTGAGCCTGACTGCATAGAGACACTGAACAAAACACACAAAGAATGGCCTTTGTCTCAGGAAAGATAAAGCCTGTTAAAGCATCCTGTTCTCCTTGGATAATATTCTGAGGAACGACAAATAGAAATGTGATCAAAATGTTGTTTATTTTAGAGTCTGTATGTCCTTTATGAATCCAGCCAGACTTCTTACAGAATTCCAGTCCACCACAATTATAACTCCTTTTTCAAAGAATCCTCACAGAACCACAACCCTTTCAGCAGATACACAACTCATCCAAATACATGGAAACAGAGATGCATACTGGAACAGAATAAATCCCTCAGTAAAGCTCCCTGTATTAACACTGGGGCAAGAATTTACTCAAATGCTAGGAGATTGTAACCCTACCTCTACAATTTTCTTAACTAAATTAGGTATCAAAGTCTTTAGCTTCTTTCTAACAGTTATGTGGTAGCAATGAAAGGAAAATCCCTGCCCGTACTTAAGTTAAAAATCATCTTCAAAAGCCTGCTAAAATTAAGCTTTTGTTCCTAGGCTTCCTCTTTGGCTGCTCCTTGTACTCAGCCCTGAAAGTTTCTAGAGCCCTAGCTGTCTTTCCTGGGTTTAATCCAATACTGATGGAGGCTGAGAGGAGCCTCTGTCCCCTTCCTCCCCTCCCCTCCTTTCTCAAGGGATTCTTCTAACCCAAACTCAAGCTAAACTACACCAAACACAAGCCATTGACAAAATTTCTTTTATACCCAACTGTAAATTACCTACTGTGCATAGTACATCGTGATGGGCACCTTGCAAATACGTTAAAGGACCAGATCCAGATCAATTCCCAGTCTAAAAATGTTAACTATATTTGTCTCAGCTGGATTAACTGTACAGAGGAGAATGTAGCTGTCTTTCTCTCTCACATAGCAGTTTGTTTTCTCTCTTTTCTGAGTGGTTAGGCATAAAGCTTCATCAATGGTGTACGTCACTATAAAATGTTGGATAGAAATAAGAACTGATGTGCAGGGTGTCCTTTATGCTGACAGCAGGGCTATACCAGCATGGTACCTGTTCCCTTTTGTCTTCTTCTCACGTCCTCGCACAAGACCAGGAGAATTTTTTAATAAGCATTTATACTTATATTTATAATTTGTAAGTATTTATACAAAATAAAGTTCCATGGATATCAGCAAAGATGATGATAGAATTGAACTACAGTGGTTATACACAGCCATGCAATTTAGAATTTTGCACTGGAATAGCTGAAAGATAAAAATCTTGGTATAAAGTCAAGTGTTTGTTCCTGTTTATAGAATATTTTTTGCCTGGAGGCTTATCTTAAACAATAATTCTTCATTCAAGGTCTGATGTGACTGTTCTACATGTAATCTCATTATCTGCCTAACAGAGAGAGTAGGAATGTAAATATAAAATAACTATGGTTTTTGACTTAGAAACATGCATATTGTTGCTTGCGTTTCTGAACTGTCTTGAGTTAACCCAGCCTGTTGTGAACATAAATCCATCTGGACAAAACCTTTTTGTATAGTAGTATGAGACCCAATTTCCAGAAACTCAGTTCCTCTAAACAGTAGGCTGCTTTTGAAAGGATGGTAGCATGTCTTTCAAGAATAAGCATTTAGAAGTTTAATTATTTAGTCTATGGGAAAAGGCTCCGTGGAGAGCTTGTACTTCATGTGGTTGTTTTCCCTGGCAGGATCCTCCTTGATATTTGGTAAGCCAGACACACATTTCTACCTACCTTGCTTACTTGAAGGCAATCCCTAATATCCTGCCTTTCTTAGGTGGATAGTAGTTGAAGCTATATTTGTTTATATACTTGCTTGTGCACAGAAAAACCTCTTGTGTCTTTATTGATTCATTTTTTGACTAGATCAATTTACATTGTTTGTGCTTTCTAAATTATTTGGCTAGGACTTGGCATGTGTGCCAGTGCCATGTGATCCCTGGCATCCATATGACCAGCTTCTGTGGCGTCACCCTCCTGTAAATCATGGAAATAATGGAAAGCATTTCTTAATTACATCCTTAGCCAATACTAGAAACCTGGCCTAATGTTTTCCGTAAACTATAGCAACTGAAATTATTCCTCCTGTGAAGAAGTCATTTCACTCTTGATTTGTCTTACTTTTCCCCAGAATATTCTTATTAAATTCATATAAGCATCCCTCTGTAACAGGCTGATTACAAGGGAAGAACTGCATTTCATCCTGAGCTCATGTGCAAATATTTCCTCAGTTAACACATCTCTCCATTCCCAGTAGGATTAGATCATTGTACCTCTAATATTTCACAAGAATTTGCTGCTGGTTTGATAAATTGAAAAGATGGCATCTTCTCTACCACAAAGTCCTTTGCCCCACAAAAAAGCCATACTGTAATAAATAATAAATATACAGTTCAGCTTCCTTAGACAGATTCCAAGAATTTTATATGCTGTAATTTAATCCTTAGAAAACCAGAGGATATTAAATGAACTAAACTGTCTTAGCCAGAAATCTCTGATTTGGGCTGCTCTTTGATGTTTATATCTGAAAGTCTTTGATGTCTTAAAATTGTTTCAGAAATTAGAAAAAAATCTTGACTTTGTAAATCATTTTGTGATTACATAAATGACAATATGATGATGAATGAGTTTGCAAAAATGAATCATTTCTCTGAATATTAAGTTAATCAAAGAGCTAAGACTGTCTACTATGAGCTTCTAGTTCCTTAAAGATCCTTTGGCATTCCAGATGCACAATGAAACAAAAATAGTGTAGGCTTATTATGAGCACCTTTCCACATCTGCAGTCCTGTTATACAATAAACTCTTGTTCTTTTGTAGCAAGATTGCACCAGTTCTTTTTTTTTCTTTCTTTTTTATTATTAATTTGAAACATGTGGGGAGAGGGTAATCCAGTAAGCCATAGGCATTTCATATCAGAGCTTTCATGCAATCACATGTAACGTCAACCATCTGGGTGCAAGGATAGATAGAACTTGGTTTATATCAATAGACTGTGAATGACAGCAAGGAGCAGAAACAGTAGAGTTCAAATGAATATTAAATATATATTCACGTCTATGAACATAGCATTAGTAGTATTCACTTGAACATAGACCCATTGAAGAAATAAACTGCTTTTGTTGTTGAATAAAATAGCAAGCACTATGCAATAAGAACGCTTGTTGTATTTACAACACTTTGAATCTATATTGTTGTTTTTAAGTGGATGCAAACGATACATACGAAACTTAAAAAAGAACAAGTTGCGTGCATATACATGTGCAAAATCAGAGATTTCTGTCAGCAACATATTTTTCTGATTGGTAAATAAATGCCATTTTGAAATTCCACAAAACTAGTGATTGGGTAGACAATGAAAGATAATAATTTAGAAACCAGATGTCTGCTTTTATTTTGAGCAAAGAGAAAGCATTATCTCTGAAAACACATTCCTTTATTTTTTATTTTCAAAGCAAAGTTTAAAATTAAATTACAGTGTTTAGAAGAAATAATATAAATAGGCATCTGAAAGAAATAGAATCTATTTCTAATTTTACCTTTTTGATGTCAAAAGATATCCTAGAAGAAAGCCTTAGGGATGTAAATTCTTCTCAGACTTACAGTAAAGGCATGCATAATCCTGTATCAAAGTTTTGTGAAAACCTGATAAAAATTCAAGAGTTTGTGCATCTAGAAGATTAAAACCAACAACCAATGCAAACATTTAAAATTATTTGCAGTCCTGTGAAATCCAAACTGTATGCATGTGGAGTACTCTGTATGTTGCAAAAACTGCAGTTCAGTTTGGAATTTTGTACAACAGAAGCAGAGAGGAAAATACATGACACGAAATCCTCACCTGTACAGTACAAATTCGTGAGTCTCCACTTTATGTTTAGGTGACGTATCATCTAATCATTAAGATAATTTTATGCTGATGTTTTCTTTTAAAGTAACATTCCAGAGGTTTGTTCTCTACAAATGACTGACTAGGAACAAATTCCAAGGTGAGAATCTACACACTGAAATTATGTTCTGGTTGTTTTAATAATTTTGTAAATAAGCCATTAAAAGAGGTACTACCTTCCAGGTTAGTTTTTTCTAAACAGTTAATAGCTTTACTGATTGATTACTATTTTTTTAGTGCTTGTTTGTGAGTAGTGAGCATTCTACACAGCCCCCTGCCTTTTCCATTCATTACTTCATTTTAAAGAAGAACCAAAGCCACAAGCCAGCAAATCACTTACGCACTTGACAACTTCAAGTTCTCATCACACTTAGTGAATGACACTACTGTATGGCTATGTATGAACACAAGTAAGTGTTTTGCCTTTTTGGGACCTAATCATTGACTAAAAAGCTCAGACCTATTGTACCAAAATATTTTCCTGTATTTCATGTATATTTTCTCAGATGCCATGACCACAAATATAATCAAGAGCTTTTATTGGCCATCTATCCTAAATAAACTCCTGTGGAAACACTGTCAGAACCCGAGGACAAGGGAACATGCCACCTCCTCCTGTTGGGAGGAATTGTGCTTTTTCAAAGGGTTCAGAACTCTGGATTCCAAGAATTGCAGGATCATAGAAATGCTGTTTGTAGGGGACGTTTGGAAGTCACTCCCACATAAAGTTTACTGTTGCTAGCACTAGATCAGGTCAGACATATCTTAGTGCTGTCCTGTCTAGAAAACTTTCAAGGATGAAGATTTCCCATCCTCTCTGGGCAGCCTGTTCCAGTGTTGTACTACCTGTCTGCCACAATTAAAATGTTTTTGTGATCTTTGCATCTCCCCTTCTAGTCGTTGCAGGTTGCTAGGCTGCTACTAGATTATTCCTTAGTCTCCTCTTTGTCAGACTAAACAAGTCCAGCTTCTTCCATTTCTCACATGATCATCTTAAATTGCATCACTGCAACCTCATGTTTCCCAGCATCCCTCAGATACTAGGGGGCTCTAAACTAGGCTTTGTTTTCCTTAGACAGCTTCATCAGTGCCAAGAAAAGGACAATCGTAATTTCATTTGGTCTGCTCCCATGCTCACCCTTACATAGTCTGATACATGGTTTACTTTATTTACAGTTTGCACTACTGGTTTATATTCTACCTGTAATCCATCACAACCCTGTCCTCTTCAGGGGACTTTACTCATTTCCCAACCTGTATTGGTACATGAGGTTGTTCTGCCCCAGGCTCAGGATCCTCGTGATGTTTATGTCAGTCCAGTTCTCAAAAACCCTTTGAATTAAAGTTTTTCCATTCTTTATGTCAATCATTCCTCCGAATTAGTACTATCCACAGATTTACCTGAAGACATATTCTGTGTCATCGTCTAGACTGTTGATGGTAATACTGAAGAATATGAGTCCCAGTACCAAACCATAGGGTATTTTGCTCATTGCCAACTGCAACCCAAATCATTGATTTTACTACACTTTTACTGTGGTGGTAAAGCCAATTTTCAATGCATCTAAGAAACTATTCTGCCAGTTCACACTTCCTCAGCTTCCACAGGGAATCCTTTTGGGTAGAGTGCCAAAAGCCATCCTGAAGACTAGGTATCCATTGCTTTTCTCCTGCCCACTCAACATGCCATCTCATGAGAGCAGGCAATTAAGCTGGTGAAGCATGATTTTTCATTGCAAAGTCTGAGCTAGTTATTCCTGATCACTTTCATGTGTTTGGAGACAGATTCCATGGGGACATGCTTTGTGATTTTCACAGGGATTAATATGGCCTACAATTCCTCAAGTCCTCCTATAATTTTTCTTAAAGATGGGCATAGTGTTAATGATTTTTGGTTGTAAGGGATCTTTCCTGAAAACCACAGTCCTTTTTTTCAGAGACAGCAACCTTGCAATCACTGCAGCCAGCTCATTTAGTGGTCTTTGATGAATCCCATCCAGCTCCATTATTTTTAAACTTCTCTCAGTAATACTTACCCTGTTTCTATTGCATTATTGGGTTTCTCTCTCTTTACCAAACTGCATTGGTCCACACAGAGGTATGAGATCAGGCTTTGCCTGTGAAAACTGAGACAAAAAAGATGAAGTCTACTTCAGCCTTTTCAGTACCATCTCTCACTAGGTTTCTGTATCATCTCTCCCGTCATCGAACTCACAGTTTTTCTGAACTTTATTTTGCAATGAAGGTATCGGCAGAGTCTTCTCTCACCACCTTTTCTGTCCCTGACTACTTTTAGCTCTGACTAGATATTGGTCTTCCCATTCTTGTCCCTAAATACCAAAGTACTATAAACATGCTTTTCCAGCTGTTTTCTTTCTACTTCTTGCATGTTCCCTTTGCATTTTAATTCATCAGGAAGGTTTCTGTTTAGCCAAAGGACATCTTAGGCTGGTCAAGTGGATGCATACAGCTACACTGCTCCTTGATGTTCCAGTCATCACTTTCTGACTTGTGAAGCTGAAATGAGGAAGGATTTCTATAGGCTGATGGACAAAAAGGGTTCCTGTGGCTTCATGGTGCTTTTACGTAAGCTGTCTGCTTAAGAAACGTGAAAAGTAAAATGGGAGAAACAGAGGCAGATAAAACCTGAAAAGTCCAAGTTTTGGAAAGGATCCAGTGGATCTTTTTGTCTTCTTTTCTGAGTCAGTGTTAGAGAATTCGTCTCTGCTGGGGAAAAAAAAATGTTTATTTTTAAACCTTTGACTTCTTGCCCTCTTAAGTTCCTTCATTTTTCCTAGATTTTGCTGTCAAGCTTAAGACCGGCCATATAGCAATAACTTCTATCATTGACTGACAACACAGCACCTGTGGTTTTAGCTGCAGAATGCTTTGCAAGTTTTTCTTCTTTTTCATCCCTTTGAGAAGAACTATTTTGTAAAAGACTTACTATGCATTGCATATAACCAGTGGGAAATTTTCCTGAATTCATTGTCACTGAAAAGAGCACTGGGCTAAATATGTGTTTTAGTAACTTTATGCAACTACCTAGAACTACAATTGTTTTTATCCAATGATCAATTTTAGTTTAATTATTGATAAGATAATGGTTTTTAATAACAAAAGGCTATTAACTAGGACTCCCTGTTCTCCTAACATCTCTAAAGCGTCCTTCCTGTGTTTGAATAATAAATCAAATAATATTAATACTTTCAAAAATACATGATGAAATTAAAAAAGATGTAGTTTAAAATATTCTGAAGAAATATTTAGAAATAGAAATGTTTAGTACTCTAGTACTAAACAAAAAGTGAAAAGAAAAAAATTACAAATGATGTGATTGCTTCAAAACGCATTAAGAAAATCCCTTTCAGCACAGGCTTAAAGGAATGAGTCAAGAAATCCTGGAAAAAAATCTCTCATAGCAATAAAGACTAAACCAAAACCACCATGGTTAATCTTTAACATCCTAGGAGACTCCTTCTGAATGAATACCGTGTGCTACTGTATATCAAGGTTTTAATTCACAATGCTGATTTTCTACTTAAGCTAAGTAAAATGAGATTTATGTGTCCTTTTTTATTTCTGAAAGGTAGGAAACAAAATAGATTTTCCCAATTATGCAATCTTTCTGGAGCTAAAGTTAAAAGGGATTGTTCCATTCCTAACTTATTTTCTCTGGATCTAGTCTCACAAATGAGATAATCCCAGAGAGGTTTAGCTTTGAAAGCAAAAGTGAGTAATTTGATTTTCCCTGAGTCTGTGAGCCAGGATTACCTAGCAATTAGAGAATTAAGCTAGTAGACCAGAGATAGTGGTTTTGTTCTTAGCTTTGCAACTAACGTATTTTGGTAATCCAATGCAAATAATTGAACCTGCTTCTCTTCAGTTTACCCCTTCACAAGGTGATATACTTACACATTTTGCAGATGGGTTATATACATGCCTACACTTGCAGTTTAGACAGTTCTACATGATGTTTGAATGGAAGCCAATACGAAGAGAGAGTGTAACAGAATACAACCTTACTGACTGTAGTGTTAGCAAAATATGCCATAGCCAGGACCCTGTATTTACATGGGTAGCAGTAAATAATTGCAGGTCTTTTTTTAAGTGGTTACATAATTGCACTTGTGGTCTGGGGCTATTTTAAATGTGAGGACAAAGTTGTCTGTGATTCACCATGTCCTTTGTGCAAATGAATTGAAACTGTTGTTCCTCAACACTAGCCTGGGGAAAATCCCTAAAGGGGGGATGAGACTGCGTTATTCAGGAATTTTCTGAAGTTGGGCAAATCTGGAGCAAAGATGATATTGGAAAGAGGACATGAAGAAACTGTGTTGCGATCAGTGAGTTTAGAGAATAGGTGGAGTATGGGTACTCATTCCTCACTCTCTAGCCTTGAACATTCACTTGGGTGCATTATTTACTATTTGTTTTTAAAACTTAGTACTTATGTATGGTTTTATTTACTGTTGTGCCCTTTAACCACTGTGTCCATGAGTAGCACTACAATAGTTGCTACAACTTTTAGGTTCAGCCTTCCTTTGTTGTGTTTTCCATTCACTGGACAGATTGTGGAATTTGAAAAAATAAAAATATTTTCAATCCCAAGAGCTCTGGGCTTCATCTGTGTGTGATAACATTCCCAGCACTAGCTCTAACTTCCTTCTAATTCTCCAGCCCTACTGATGTGGTGGGAAAGGGTTCACCTTGCCTCCACACCACCAGGATCAAGGCAGTGTGTACTCGAAAGTCCTGCTTCCCCTTCTCCAGCTAGGCTCTGTTTAACTCTTTAAGATATACTTTTTTATCATTAAATGCATGAAAGATTATTTTTGCCTCCTCTTTTGGTGATACTTAAAGAGCCCAGTAATGCCTGGGCTTCTCCTCTTGCTAGTCACAGCAGAAATATAAAGGAAGATTCAGTCCCTGCCTGGAAGATGTTGTAACCTAATATGTGATGGGAAGCAACATGTTTTAACGGAGGAAAGTCTCCCCTTCCTATTCATATTGGGGAGAAAATGGAAGAAACATTTCATCTACACAAAAGTAATATCTGGTCTTCTTCATAAACAGTCAGGGCCAGGCCAGCCCTTTCCCAGGGACTAATATATTCACCTGCTCCTTATTTAGTTTTAAAAACCTTCTACTCATTCATGATAATTCCTACATTATAACTACTGATAAGCACCAAACTCTGCAATATAGCAAGATTTCAACCTAAAATACATAGAAAATAGGAGGAAGGATAACAGGTGATGCAGTGATGCACCTACAGTGAGAAGGAGAGACTGCTTTAGTGTGGCTGGTCAAAAAAAAATCCGTCATCTTGACTCATTGTTTATTTCTAATAAACCTGAAAGATTAATATGTTATTTTATCTTTACCCAAAGCAAATAAGATTGCAGTGTCATATTAGCAATGTTGTAGAAGTTAGTGTCTATGACAGAATTGCATGTGTTTCTTTGCTGAACGAATAACATGACCAGGTACCTGAAAATGAGATATTTTCTGGAATTCTAAGGGGAATAAACAAAAGGAGCTGAAATAATAGTTAAAAACCTGTATGTAAATTCTCCAATAGGTAGTGAATCGTGTAACTGGAAAATACAGGCTTACATAAGATTTTGAAATAGCCAAATGCTTACTTTTCCCAAGATTTTTCTATCATAAAGATAAATTCTGTCATCTCAGTTGGCAGCAAGCAAGATCTTCCACCACCTTTGAAACATTTTCTAAAGAAAATTCAGATTCATGAGCATTCAAAACATTCCATCTTATACTTACCAAAAATATGAAAAGGAAAAATAAGCCATATGACTATTTTGTATGGCACAGATTAATAAGGTTACATTAGACTGGCATGTTTCTACTGTGAGTTTAGTATGAAAGGTATTATCAAAATTCTCAGGTTAGACTCCTTCCCTGCACACATACATATATGAATCAAATAAAAGAGTTTAAAAACATATGATTTCAGAAAATGTGTTTGGGCTGTTTTACCTTCTAGCTGTTGGGACTATAAAAAAGGATCTATATAACTAACACTAGTTTAAGCAACTTTAATGTTGCTGTCAATACTATAATTACTAATAACATCATGAATTGTTAACATCAGTTACACTGACATTAATGATATTTTTTTATTCTGTAATCTAGTCAAAATTATTGTGAGTAGAGCAAAGCTACTGGAAAATTCAGTGTTTTCCTCATCCTTCAAAATTCTGAAAATTAAACATTTTTGAGAGGAGCGTATTTTTAGATACCTCACTGAAGACCTGCCCTGCTAGAGCAGACTACAGATTATAAGATTTTAAATACTCTAGATTGCTTATATATTTGGATTAGAGTTGCCAAATATCTTAAGGATTCTACCCATGCTTGAGCTCACTGCCAGGCAAAGTTAGTGCAGCTCTGAGCTGTTGTGCCAGAGCAAGGCCTGGGGATGGGTAGCACTAACTGCAAATTAAAATGGACTGTATAATTAAAGAGAGGGAGACAAACAAACAGTGAGAATTGGGAATTTGGGGAAAAGACAGCTGCACCTAAGGAGGCTGGCAGAATACTGAAGCCTAGGGAGGTAAGACTAAGCCATGTTCCACATGGAGATTAAGATAACAAGCCTTTTTGCCTCTTTCTTTAATAGTAAGACCAGTTGTTCTCTGGGTACACAGCCCCCGGAGGTGGAAGACAGGGATGGGGATCCAAATGAAGCCCCCATAATCCAAGGGGAAATGGTTAACGACCTGCTACACCACTTGGACACACAAGTCTATGGGCCGAGTGGGATCCACCCAAGGGCACTTGAGGGAGCTGGCAGAAGTTCTCAGCAAGCCACTTTCCAATATTTATCAGCAGTCCTGGCTAGCCAGGGAGGTCCCAGTTGACTGGAGGTCAGCAAACGTGACAGCCATCTAGAGAAAGGACCAGAAGGAAAATCTGGGGAACTACAGGCCTGTCAGTCTGACCTCAGTGCTGGGGAAGGTTATGGAGCAGATCATCTTGTGTGCCATCATGTGCCATGTACAGGAAAACCAGGTGATCAGGACCAGTCAGAACGGGTTTATGAAAGGCAGGTCCTGCTTAACCAACCTGATCTCCTTCTAGGACAAGGTGGCCTGTTTAGTGGCTGAGGGAAAGGCTGTGGATGTTATGTACCTAGACTTAATACAGCTTTTGACACTTTTTCCCACAGCATTCTCCTGGATAAATTGGGTGCTCATGGCTTAGACAAGCATATGTTTCACTGGGTAAAAAGCTGGCTGGATGGCTGGGCCCAAAGAGTTGTGGTGAATGGAGTTAAATCCAGTTGGAGGCTGGTCACAAGTGGTGTTCCCAGGGCTCAGTGTTGGGGCCAGTTCTGTTTAATATATTTTCCAGTGATCTGGACGAGGGGATCAAGTGGACCCTCAGTAAGTTTGCAGATAACACCTAGTTGGACAGGAGTGTCAATCTGCTTGAGAGAAGGAAGGCTCTACAGAGGGATCTGGACAAGCTGGATTCATGGGCTTAGGCCAACTGTATGATGGTTAACAAGGTCAAGTGCCGGGTCCTGCACTTGGGTCACAATAACCACATTCAATGCTACAGGCCACCAGGACTAGGGAAGTAATTGTTGCCCTGTAGTCAGCACTGGTGAAGCCACACCTCGAGTACTGTGTTCAGTTTGGGCCCCTCACTACAAGAAAAACATGGAGGTGCTGGGGCTTGTCCAAAGAAGAGCAACGAAGCTGGTGAAGGGTCTAGAGCACAAGACTTATGAGAAGCAGCTGAGGGAACTGGGGTTGTTTAGTCTGGAGAAGAGGAGAATGAGGGGAGACCTTATCGCTCTCTGCAACTGCCTGAAAGGAGGTTGTAGCGAGGCGGGGGTCGGTCTCTTCTCCCAAGTAACAAGCACTAGGACAACAGGAAATGGTCTCAAGTTGCACCAGGTGAGGTTAAGATTATTTAGGATCATAATATAGTAAGAAATTGAGTATTTCTTCTGGATATTAAGAAAAATTTCTTCTCCAAAAAGGTTGTCAAGCATTGGAACAGGCTGGCCGGGGTCACTGGGCACAACTGACCAATGACTGACCAATTGACTGACACCACTGGGTCACCATCCCTGGAGGTATTTAAAAGATGTGTAGACGTGGCAGTTAGGGACATGGTTTAGTGGCGGACTTGGCAGTGTTAGGTGAACGGTTGGACTCAGTGATCTTAAAGGTCCTTTCCAACTTAAATGATTCTATGATTCTAAGCCCAAGAAGGAGGGACAAGAGAAAGGACAGTTTAAGAGAGAAGAGGTGAAACATGACAGTGAATCATAACACAAAAAGAGACTGGGCATTGATAAGGACAGACCTGAGGGGATAAATCAGGCTAGATCTAATTTGTCAGAACTGAGAAGTGCCAGTAAGTCATACTTCCATAGTAGACAGAACAACTCATCTTCTCAATACACTTTTGCTGCCAGCAAATATCTGTGAATCTTCTGAAAAAGTATACTGTCTTTCCTCAAGTCCTGGTGGCAGAAGAGGGGGATAACATTTGGCTTTATAGGTTTAAAGGCAGCAAGTAGCATGATGGATGTAAAGATTTCAGCCTTGCCACAGACACATGTGGGGATAATGTGATGGAACGTAGGACGGAAGCTTTCATTTTGCAGTTTACTTTATAAAAATCTAGCAAATAGTAATAAAGCTGGTATGTATCTTAAGAATTATATTTGCAGGATCAAACCTTTTAGGTTAGTAAGAAAAGTTGCCTCCATGTTGTTAATAAAAACATGTTCCAGATACACGTTAATAAACCACTGGATTAAAGTATGTTACATATAATTCATCTAAAAATCATATACCACCTATGGTTGGGCCAAGTACTCACAGATGAGTAGCTTAATGGGTTCTTCTTAAGGTTAAAAGGCTGCATAACACAAAAGGTCCCTAAAATTAAATTCTAGATAACTCAAATTGGAGCCTTCAAATCCAGTTTACCGTATTGTTCTATTTGCTATAATTGTTCTCTTTTTATTTGCCATATTCTATTTCTGCTTTCCATCTGCAAACAAAAAATACTTATTGAGTCCACATCTATCAAGCACATAGATATGGCAGATGACAAAGCATGAGAAATATTTTTGAAAAGCTCATATGAAATTACAAATCCTATTTTTAAATCATGGTTTACATAGCACAGAAAAAAAAATGAAGGTGAATCACTGAGCAACAAGAAAGAAAGAAAACGCTATTCGTTATAGAAAAGGCTTCTAATATGTTGAATGGGAATTACATGGAAATTCAGTGGGAAAGGTACTATGTGATATGGTAATTGAAAACTATTGTCATAAACATGCACAAAGCCACGAAGTGTTAAGAGGGGATTCAGGACTAGCAAGGAAAGAAATTCCATATCCTTAGGAGAGTATCAAAGCCAGAAGCTAGCAATGCAATGTATGGTTGAGAAGCTTGGCAAAGGAGATCCATACTGTAAAGGTGGGTTTCAGTGCAGGCCTCCTTGCTATTTGCAGGAGATGCACCTGTGGACTATGAAAAATCATCTGGGAAGTCCAGATTCTAAAAAATGAAGCAGATGATATCCAAATCCTAAAAAATGAAAACAAAATAGAAGGTCCTACCTGGCATGTGTTCTGTCAGTATCAAAAGATTCAAGGCTGAATAAGTCAAAAGACAAAATGGCTTGTTAGACCCAAGGTGATCCCACCAAATAAAAAATGGAGCCTACATATAGGATCCTGGTAATGAATCTTGGACCACCATCATACATACATATATTCTGTTGATATATAAGCAAAATCCTTAAGTAACTATAACTTTCAGCCTGACATTTCCCTGCATTTTACAAACTGTGGGAAGTGGAGGAGAAAAAAAGCATTAATTAATGGCTCCAGTACATAATTGCATAATAATAAAATTCATTAATTGTAATAAAGATTTAGGGAACAAAATCTAGACTCCTAAGTAAACAATACACATTCTTATTGCATTCCATTTTCCACAAACAATATTTATACAGCAAAATCAAGATGAAAGGGGCTATGTTTAAATAACATCACATTTTTTTCATGCACACTGATAAAAAGCCAGGAAATTCAAAGTTAAGGTTGACATTCCAACTTTAATACATGTCCTGTTCTCAATTCCTCCCACCCCTAAGGTTATGATTAAGGAAAAAAGTATCATTCATAAACCTTTGCAAGCATGATGAATCACATCACACCCTAACCACAGCTATTCATTTAATTTGTCTATGATTTACCCAAGATTACATTTTCAAACTTTTTCTTTGTCATTTGGTCCCATATGGGGAAATATCAACAGTTACTTCTTTAAACTCTTCAAACGATGTGTAATACAGCTGTAAATAGAAATGAATTACACTTTACTGGCAGAACGCACCTAGTTTTGTTAGGATTTGTGCAAAATATGGAGTTTTGTTAATGATTTCCTGTGCCAGGGAAAAATGATGTTACTGACTGTCACATTTTTGTCAAGGAGAGCCAAGTTGTGAAACTTGATCTCTGTAAGTGGGTGCTTGTATTCAAATTGGAGTCCTATGAAGCAGGCTGTGACACAGGAATGCATTCATACAGACAGATGCACGTAGAATCAGTGTCTGAAATTACTTCTGGGACTAGACTGTGATGCTTTGGCATCACTGGATATCTTCTGGTTTTAAGAACAGAACTGGTCCCTACGTTGGACTGGTATGCTGGACTTCACCTGCTTTGTTAGCAGAGGGTACTCACATATATTATCAACATAAACAATAAAGTTAATTCTTATACTGCCTATACATGTAAAGTATTTGGGGAAAAAACGGTTGCAGAGAATTCTAACAGACTCATATTCTAATCTCTGCACCCAACCATCCAGTTGTGTTTGCCTATGTACTCTGGATATGTATCTCGCTGGGGTTTTTTTTTAGTGTTTATTCATACACTGCTAATTCTAGACCCAAGGTTCAATTGCACAGGACTGAAGTTATCTGAGTTGGAAGCCAGTATCCCCAAGTTCCTTAGACAGCCCAGCAGGGAAGGCAGACTTCAAGAGGAGTACAGAGTCCAACACAGGTGCTCACATCTCTGCAGGACTCAGTGTCTCCATGATATCTTGACGCTTGGATAAGAGCCAGCAGTTACATAATATGAGCCCATTTCTAGTATCCATTTTGTTTTTCTTAACTGATGGAGTCAATTAATTCTTTCCATGCGTAAGACCTGCAGAACTCAAAGTGAGGTAACCTTGTCCTCATCTCCGTACACCTCACCTATCTCCGACACACCAAAGGCTGTTCAACTTTTCAGCTGTTCAGCTGTTTCAACCAACAAGGCACTGCTTCCTCTGGTCTACATTACCTTTGACTTTGACTTCAAGAGTCTCCTCCTTGCAAGTTACTCAAAAGAGTAACTGTTTTCATCTGTTACATTTTGTTTGGCCTCCTTCAGATTCACAACAGACTCAGACATAAACTTTTTGAACATAAACTCTATCACTGTCCAACGTTCCCTGCCTATATAATCCCATAATGCATTGAGACATCAGAGGCCTCCTTTACCCTTCCAGTAATACCACATACAATCACATTTTGCTTTGCTTTCATCTGAATACTACTACATTTTTCTAGTATTGAAATAACCAGTCTTCAGCTAGCTTTGCTTAAATACTTCCTTTTTGTATTAATTACTTGGTGGTGCCCATACTGCCTTCCTGTCCACCGCTGATTGAGCAAGCGTCAAGGTAAGATACTGTCCAGACTCTGTCCATTCCCTTGCAAGTTGGCCCCATCTCCACACATATACACTGCACTGATCTGATCTGGTCTGTCAGAAATGCAACCTGTGAGCTCAACAGAACAGGAACTGCCCTGTGTTTAGAGGTAATGAGGTCCTGATCCATGGACATTAGTGCAATTTTAAGGTTTAACAAGAAGATCAGACAGCTGCAATGTCAGTAAGTTGAGAGAGACAGCATTAGTCTGCTACACACTACATCTGTTTCTGTTATTCAGGCAAGAGTTTGAGAACGATAGCAACTCTCTGATTATTAATGGACCCATTAAAGGAGAGAAGATTTTTTCCATTTTACAAGAAAAGTGTGGAGACTTTTTTTTCAGGTGCATATCTAACTTTTTGTGGTTTCTAGAGTAGACAGTAACTTTCAGTTCCTTGCTTACTGAGTTATATTTGACAGACAGTGCCCCCTTATTTCAGCATCCTAGGATCATCACTGACTTCCAGTGAATTTTCCAGTAAAGTACTGGTCACTGTTAAAATCTATAACATCTTATTCAGTAGTGCTAAGTCGTCAGAGTGTTTTTTCCTGTGCGATGATGTGAAAATTTATCAGCACCGGGACGCAGCACACAGGGTTATATAAAGGAGTAAAACTATATCTATAGAAGTATGCTGAAATAAAATATATGTTGCCCTCACTCCTGTTAGTACAAAAGATATTGGATTTGTTATATAGGGAGACTTGTTAAGAGACATCGATTTTCAAAACTGTAAACAACTGTGACATAAGCGGGTGGGCAGAAGAGGATATATATGCTTTGCTGATAGGGCTAATAGATCAGAAAAGCTGTTATCGTTTGGGTTTTAAACCCAAACCCTACGTGAGCATCAAGAATCATATCAGATATTTCTGAAGAAAAATTGTTATGGAAATAGCTGCAAAGTGGCTCGAATATGTAGCCATCAGTGCTCAGCATCTGTCAGTGCCTTGTGAGCAATTTTTTTTTTGTGATAAACAAGTGAAATGAAAAGGTATGATTAAAGGTAGGTGAAGGAAGGTAAAGGATCACAGAGGAAACCGTAGTCTTAGTTAAAATAAATCTAGAACACACGTTTGAGCACCTAATCTGGTCTGAGAAGATTTCAGAGTATAAAGCAGCCTCTCATGAGAGTTCATCCTGCTTCCCCTACATTGTTGCATTGTCTATGCATTGAAAACCTGTCCTCTGCAGCACTGCATGTGCATTATGCATTTCCTCGGCTTCATACTTTACCTAAAAGTCATCAAATATGAAAAAAAAAATGTTCAAAAACATACCTCAAATCACAGTTCATTGATCTTATTATACATAATTTAAAATATTTTATATTAGAGAAAAATCAATATTTTAGCAAAAATAAGAGGGGGGAAATCAGGAGGCAAAAACAGCAATTAAAAACAAAACAAAACAAAACAGTTTGACAGGAGGATTCACCTTGGCTACAAGTCTTCATTTTCTGCTGGGACCTCCCAGTCCTGGTGTAGTTCTGGCTTTAGTGCTTCCTTTAAGGGTCAGTGACAGGCACACCCTGCATTAATCTTATATCGCTTTGTGGTGCAATACTGACTCAGTGACCTTCCCCTTTACATTTTTTGCAATATAAAACGCTTCTGTTTCCTGATGTCTTTGTAGTTTGTGTCCTGCAAAAGTCTGAAACTAGAGCTGTGAGCAGTTTCTGAAGAGACGATCATGAAGGGCGGCTCAATCCTCTTCTAAACGCCGGGTTCCCACACGAGGGTAAATTCGTGTGAAGATTGACACAGAGCTGACGAATTCACATTTCTCCATTCATTGCTTTCATTATTTGAAGTATTTATATTTCCCCGATAATTTCGCACCCTGTGGTGACACATCTTTGCTGACATTTGTCCTTAATTTATACTTCCATGTCTTTAAACGAAATACTTGCCGCCTCGCCTAAAAGGAGCTCAAATAAGTTACGTTCCTTTGCGGATCGATCATATTTACCTGGTCTTTTGTCCACCGAGCGTTTTTGTATAACACCTAACATTTAGAGCTCTTCAACTTACTGCTACTTTTGGATGCTCTCTACTCAACACTTCTCTTAGCAGATGTTTTACAGCTCCTCTTTGCCTTATTAGTTCATTCACCAGGTGTTTTAATGAACAATGGGCATCCTAAACAAGCGCGTCGCTGAGCGACACTCTCCCTGTTCGCTAAGGAACCTTTTAGCGCTGCTAAGAATAAAAGCATCCCCCCCCGCTATGCGCGCTTTACGTAGCCTTCGGCACGGCCCTGAATCCCTGAAGCAGACCGAACGCCGCCGATGGCAGTGGCGGTGGTGGTGCTGCGGCAGGACGGGCAGAGGTGGGCTGTCGGCCCGCAGGAAGGGTGGGGAGGGGGGGTCCCCGCAGCCGCCGGGTACCGCAGTGCCGCCCCTCCGGAGCTGTCCAACGTAGCTCCGCTCCCGCTCACCTTCCGCGCCCCCCTCCCCGCGCCGCTCCGCGCCCCCCCCCCCGCGCCACGTGCGCCCGGCCCTCCACCCCACCCCATTCCCCCCCCCGCCCCCCCACCCCCCCGACTCTGGCAGCCCGCGGAGCCTGGGGGAGCCCCGGGGCGGGGGGGGGGGGGAGAGGAGGGAGCGTTCTTCCCGTGGCATCTTTCCCAGGAAAAGGGGATCCGGGTTTCGCTCGCGGTGCTGTAAACGACGGCGGCTCCCGGTCCGCGGTCGGCAATGTTTGCGGTCCTGTAGGCAAACAGGAAGGATTCGCGCGGAGCGGGATCCTTCGGCCGCCCCCAGCCGCCTCCTTTGATCTGACGGGCTTTGAAATCCCCTTAGAAATTAGAGACTAATTAGCCCCAAAGCGAGAGTGGCAACAACGCCTGACAAAGGCGAAGATGAGGCTTTCGGGGAGCAGCGCAAGAGTAAGGGCCAGCCGCTCCGAAACGAGCTGTGTGCACAAACCGAGCGCCAAAGAAAATCGATCCGATTCAACCTGGGTGTGTCTAACGTTGCCAGGGATTGCCAGGGCCAGGCTGTTTATGGTCCATGGTGTGGGAGGGTGAAGACACAACGCCTAACCTCTGCCAGCCTCCCAAGGCAAAAGCAAAACAATCCCCAGCGCCCGTCCCCAAGGAAACCTTGATCAAAGAAAGGTATTCAGCGGTGTCGGGTGTACGGGTGTGTTTATATGCATTTCACGGTATTTTGCGCTATGTAGCCAGCGCTATCAGTGAGTGCGGTTCAGGCTGATTCCTCCGTGCGCCGCCGGTGACCGGGACGGCTCTGCCAAGGGTGGAAGAGCCACCGCTGCCCTCGACAGGACCGGTTTATCCTCTGATGGACAGGAGGAAGGAGTTTCAAAGCAAGTGCTTTGAGATCGCCTGCACCAAAATGAGCTTTACGAAACAGGCTCTTACTGGAAAGATGTTTGAACTCTAGTTGAAGGGGATTTAGGGGGGAATGGAGAGACGGTTCCAACAGTTACTACTGGGAATGCAATATCGGGTCCCCTACAATGCTTACTTAGGCTAATGGAGGTCCTGTCATTCAGCTCCCATTGCGCTGGGATACAGAGTAAACATTCCCCGGTGACCCTCTCCGTGCAGGTCCCCTCTTCAGGACATCATTAAAAGCATACATGCACTTGCCTGACATCAATTGTCAGGCTGTCTCTCAGGGTTCAGAGATCCCGACAGAAAGCAGGAAAGCGAGCCCAGTGGAGACCCGGCTCTGCGGCTGCGGGCTTTAAAGAGGCTGAAAATCGTTTGGTTGCGGGTGTGTAAGAAGAGACAAAAGTGCGCAGCAGGTAAGAGCGGAGGGTTTTGCCAAGAAGGAACTGCCCTTGATCGCTGTGACAGGATTGACTCGCTGGGGACTCCTCTCTCGGGAGCATCCACGCGTCCCCGAGGGCGCTGCCTGTCTCCTCTCATCAGCATCACGGCGAGAAATTTTACAGCCGCTCTTTCTAGTCCTGCTAATCCTGTTATCCGGGCCGTTATAAATATTAACGCCGCTGGGGCTGGGGATGGGGGACCAGATTAAGCCCTCTCTGAAGTAAGATGTCAGCCAGCCTCTTCCCAGCCCACCAGCGCCCAGGGCTGCTGGATGAGTTGCACGGCAGAGCCCCGCAGGTGCCCTGCCCGGAGGGGTTGCTGGGCGCCTCGGTGCTGGATTTCGTGGCCGACCTCTCCCTGGGAGCCCCCCCGGCCCCCCCCCGGGCCGGGCCCGGCCTGGGGCTCTGCGAGGTCACCTCCGGGCCTCCCTTCGGGGACAGACCCCTGTCGCTCCGGGAGGGGATGGCCCGGGGGCTGCCCCTGTCTGCCTTCGGAGATGGAGATCCCGAAGACGACGACGAGGAGGAGGAGGAAGGGGAGAGGGTGCGGAGCGCTTCCCTTCTGGACAGACCCAGGAGAAAGCGAGTTATCACCTACGCCCAGCGCCAGGCTGCCAACATAAGGGAGAGGAAGAGGATGTTCAACCTCAACGAGGCGTTTGATCAGCTGAGGAAGAAGGTGCCCACCTTCGCCTACGAGAAGAGGCTCTCCCGGATAGAGACATTGCGCCTGGCCATAGTCTACATCTCCTTCATGACTGAGCTCCTGGATGGCTGCAGCAGGCAGGAGGCGAGCTAGGGAGCGCCGGGGCCCGGCGGGTCGGGGCTGGGGGCCCGGGACGCCCAGGGCACCGAGCAGGTGCTCCCCCGGCGCCTCCCTCCTCGGGCCGCAGAGCCCTGCTCCTGCCTTGGCTTCTCGCACGGGGACCGTGGAGGTGTCGGATGCGAAACCAGGAGCGTTTGGGGAAGCGTGCGTGGGGGGCGGGGGGAAGCGGGGCGAGAGGAGGGGTGGAGACGTTCGGCATGTGTAGATTTGCTAATATATATAATTGTTGTAAAGGGAAGGTCTGGGGACTTTTGGTTGTTGTTGCGTCGCCTTAACATTTTGCAGCTTGCTGTCTTGGAGAAAGGCTCGGCCGGGGCAGCAGAGCCGGTCCGGTTTGCGGAGCCGGTTCCCAGAGGATTCAGTTGCCTGCCCAGCTGCCTGCCAGGGACTAGGAAAATCTCGGCGTGTGCGTTTTAACCTAGCGCTTTCTTCTTTTATTTCTTTTTTATTTTTTAAATAAACAACTCCCTTTTCTTTGAAATCCAGACTTCCAAGTCCACGCCGTGTGTCACAGGGCCAGTAAAGCGGAACATCTGGACGCAGCCGTTTGTTGTCACGATTTTCGTCCAGGGACCCGCTCCGTCCGTGCGTGCGGGCGAAGGAGGGCCCGGCGCTGCCCGGCGCGGCGCGGCGCGGCACGGCCGGCGGGGGAGCCCTCCGCACCCGCCGCAGCGGGAAACCGGGGGGCTTTAATTTTGGGGAGGCCAAGAGGAGACCTTTTCACTCTCAGTGGACACACCCCCCCCCCCTTTCATTTTTCAGTGCTGCAAGGAGAGAAAATAAATAAAGAAAATCTGAAGAGAGGGGGGGAAGGGGGAACCCCGGGGGTGGGGACAGGGTCCGCGGCGGGGATCGGCTTTTTCAGCCTCGCAGCCGCTTGTTGGCAGCGGCGAGAGCCAGGGAGTGGGGCAAGGGGCGCGTGGGTCCCCCCTAGAAAGGCCTTTCCTGATGTGTGTCTGCCCCCCGGCAGAGAGAGCTCCCCCCAGCTCTCCCTGCTGCTGGCACATGCCCCCGCCGCTGCCAGGGAAAGACCTGGATTTCCCCCCGTGTTTGCAGCAGGCGGGCAGCAACCAGCTTGTTCAAGGCCCACTCCAGCCTGCGTTCAACTTAAGAGCAAATATCCCATCCAGGCCAGTGGTTCTGCGTTACTTTGCAAGACAGCTTTTATTTCCACTGTATAAAATTGCTGTGACATTAGAGAAAGCAAGATTTACCGTGGGTTCCAGCTAGTAGGGCTAAAATCTAACCCCCACCATAATATCTCTCTGATTTCTTTTCTCATGTTTTTGTTAGCTCCTGTGATGATTCTTCTTCTTTTTCTCATTCCATTCACTTTAATATTATCATGAGTGAATAAATATCCTGTACTAATACTGTAATATTCCTTCTCTTTTCACTTGTTTCCTTGGTTTCTTTTCCTGCTTGTTTTTGTTGACCTCCCTGACTCCACACATTGCATCTGCTCTCCAGTTGTCAGAATGCTTTTTTTCCAAGAGGCAGTTGGATGGTTAACACAGCTGGATCCTCTCTAGAAACTGGGGTGTTTCACCTCTTCAGATGGTTGGGGTTTGTTGTGTTGTTTTTTTTTTTTCTAAAAATAAAATGAGAAAAGGAACTAAGAATGAACCATGTTCCAAAATCACCAACTGTTCACATGACCCAGATACATTTTACTGTTACCACTGTCTCAAGCAAAACAATTAAGACAAATTGTTTTAGGATAATGAAATCTGCAATTCAATATTCACTTCTTAGCACTATTTCTCTATGATCTCTATACAACTGTGCTTTCCACAGAATGATTAGATATCTTTTTCATACTTTTTTCTTGCTCATGTCACTGGATAAAATTAGAACTCTATAGGACACAGTCTTAAGAGATTCATAATGTTAACGTCTGTAACAGATAATTCAAAAATTACTGGTTTTCTCTTCTTGGTTCAATAACAAAACATTGGAATTTGTTCAGGATCCAAGGTTTTTCCATACTTGTGTTAAAGACTAGAGAAAAACAAAAAGAAAATGTTAAATTTATTTTTAAATACAAATCACAATCTGGATCCTGCATTATGAATCTTGATTTTTAATGGATCACTGGAAATTTTGCAGCAGCAATACACAACAGTAGTAACATTCTTACATGAGTCACTGATTCTAAAAATAACATTAGAACTTGAAAATGCAGTTGCGGTATAAGCCAATGAACACAACATCCAAACAGCACACATAAAGTATCGAGATGCATTTCATGTTGCGTCAAAGACTTTGGAAGAGCCTCTCGGCCACACATTGATTTATAGGAGCTGAGAACCTGATGAATGAGGCTTTAATTTCTTATCTTTCATGTTTTTCCAAAACTGGCAAGGATTTACCAGCGCAGTAGTCTAGATGCAATTTTTTTTAGACACCTGTGTTAAAACTAAAGCATGCCCTTGTGCCCACAAAGAGCTCCGTGAAATGGTGAGGTACCACACTGGCCCATCACTTGGCCCATGGGGATGTGCTGTGGTTCTAGAAGCTCAGTCTGCTAAGAATATAAACAAATTATGGAAACATTGGAGACAAGCTGCTGCTTGGAATGCGATCCCATCTCCCTGAAATAACAAGACTGTGGGGTCCCTTCTCCCCTCATCCTCGTCTCAATCCAAGATAGCTGCATCCTAGTCTGTGGAGCCACAGTGCAATAAAACAGCATGTCAGGATTGGGAAGCCAGCAAAACCCTGGCCCTGATGAAGAGTGAGCAAAACTGCTGCTAACTTGAGTAAGGCTAGGATTTCACCCACTGTAGAGGACGGCCTTTCCCTTGCTCAGAAACCCTGCTGCCACCAAGGCTGAGGCCAATCGCCGCCCTTGGTCTCCCCAAAGCACTATGACATTATCACTGCATTAAGAACAAAAACCGACAGTGTCAATTACTTCTGGGAAAAGATAATAAGGGGTTTTTTAAAGCCTTAGAGCTGTTTGATCATAGTCCATTTTTAGATCCTGGTCTGAGGCGGGTTTGTTTATATTCTCTTTGCCCACTGAAGGCTGCCTTTTGGTAGAAAGTTTAGTTCCCTTGAAGCTATCACATTACGATTAGTATTCAGACATGTAAACCAAAAAATAAGTCTAAATGAAATCATATTTGAGAGACATTACCCAGCTTTCTAAGAGAAGTATAAATAATCAAACAATTTTGCAATCTATAGTCAGGCTGATCTTGTTTTACAGCTGCTCAACCTGAAAGCAGGTTTAAGCAAATTAGTGCTGGAAACAGAACAAAATATTATGATAGCACTGCAAACTCCTGCATCCACATTCTGACCAGCTACTACGGCCCCACGATTGGTGTTTATTATCGCATTTGTCAACGTTTCCATTATAAACACTCTAGTGTGGAGGGTTTACAAGTCAGCTATAAAAATTCCCTCCAGTATGAAACTTGATAAGTGAAGTCTTAGTCCAACAACACTTTTTTTTTTCTTTTACAAACTTTAAAATAAATTAGTTTTTGAAGTCATGGGGGTACTAAGCAAAAGTGATGGAAAGAAGTTTTTGATTTATTTTTGTTCTCCTTCAGATCAGTGGTGCTTCTCAAAGAGATTTTCTATGTAGCCGTTGTGGTCCTTTCAATGAACTTAGAACTTCTGGATATTTTTTTTTTAATTAAAAATAGCCAAAATACTGAGGCTTAAAATGTGACTGCTGTGCATACTGAGTCCCCATTTTCATAAGAATTTGTTGTTTTTATTAGGCTTGAATACTACCAATCTGCAACAATGACAGCCAAGCTTTTCCTATTACCTATACAGCAGAACAGTTACAAGGATGGATAGGTAGGCTGATTACAATATTTTTGTAATACAGTAAAAATTGTTGTCTTTTCTAAAAAGTTGCTAAATATAATCAGTTCAGATTTTCTCTTAAACTTTACTCCAAAAAAAGAATGCTTGTTTCAGATATTGACATGAATATTCATCACAGCAGTATACCCAGAATAAAATAGTTGACCAAATAAAAATATTCAACTGCAATTGCCTTAAAAATGTAGCAGTTTAAGCATTGCAGCTCAGAGGTTGTTTAAAATCTTGCCTGTGTTTCATCCAGATTTGACTTTTTCCCTTCTCTATCCTAGTTTCAGGGATAGCTTTTGCTCTGGTTGGCACTACATTTTAAGCCCCTAAAATTTTTCACAACGACCACTCCACTGATCACCAGCCACAATCCTGTTCAGTGGTCCTTATGCGCCTGAAATTCCTATTCCTTCAAAGAAGTAAAAGTAGGGGAGCAGTCCTGCAATGTTTACATTTGTATTGTCAATTTTCACATGAATATATACTTGCAAGGACAGAAATGCATTCAAATTGTTGTGTGCATTATATTATCTTATGTGTGGCTTAACCTGCTCTCAAAGGCTTCAGAGCCGTAACTGTGACTTGGAATATCTCCTCCTACACTGAGAGGTCTTGAATGGTTCCCACATCCAGTCATTGTAGTGCAGAAGGACAGGCTTCACTATTGTCACACAGAGATTTATTCCAAACCAAAGTAATCAGGCACCCTGAGATGCTAGACCTGTTTATGCTTTTGTAATACCTCCGCCATAATTTCGAAAAGAGAGATAAAGAGCCACCTGTTGGTTTAACTGTCTCTCTTTAGCTCTGAAAGAAGAAGAAAGATAATAATTGTCCATGTTACTTCCAGTTCCATTTTGTCTTGCTCCAAGCCTTACAGAGGTTCAAGGGAAGGTAATGCAAAGAGGAAATCTCTGCATGGAGGGTCTTCATGACAAACAAATGAACTGAGGGAAGGAGAAAAAGTTAATTCAGATGTTGACACTTTTTTCTTAGCATTGTTTACTTACTATACATTCTTTAATTTTGTTAATGAATTCTGACCTTTGAAACCTAGAGTTAGAGGAAAGAGTGGTAACTATAGCACAAAGGATACAGGAATAAATATACCACTGCAAATACCATCACTGCTTGAATATTTCAGACTCATGTGGGGTAGACGACGCCTCTGAACTGGATAAAAAGGTAGCTTAACAAAGACTCTCAAAACAAAGAGTGATTTAGGATCATTCATTTCTTGTGTGACCATATAAAGATCCTGATTTTTTGGATGTCACTGCTAAACTAAAGGGCATTCAAAAGTTGTGAACAGAAGCAATAGCCATTATTTTGGTCTTTGATGGCAAAACGAAGGTGTGCAGCTCCAGTAGCCCTCTTCTCTTCACCTGTGCACTTACTGCTCATATCACAGTGCACTTACTGCTCATATCCAGTATTGCTGAAAAACAATATTGCATTTTACAGTGCCCTGGAATTCCTATGCAAGATCTTAAGTGCTTGACAGGACTGCTTTGTGGAAATCCAGGTGCAAAGGAGGCACTGGGCCTTGCTCCCAGAGCCCTGCAGCAGGAAAGGGCCACGCTGCCTCCACAGGGTGTTTCTGGATAAAATGCCAGTTGCAAAAAGCACCCACCCTGATAAATACAATGAGAAATTAGAAATATAAAGAAAAGTTTCAATACATGGACAGTACACAGAAACTTTTGCAAGTGTAAGGGAGACCCAACAAAGCCTTGACACCCCACTCCAACCCAAGAGCTGGTGGCTCTTTGAACTCACCTTTTACCCCTCTGTGGCTCTGCTTCTCTCTCTCCTGGTGAACAGAGGGCCCTTGCAATACAAAGAATGTCTCCTTTAAAACACATTTGTTTGAAAAATGAACGCAAAACCCGGTAGAGCTAGATCCAGCCACAGCACATCAGATTTCATGTTGCAAGAGTGTGCTACATTTTCTATTAAAGCTGGCGCCAGCGATGACATTCTGCCATTCAGTCCACTCTGTGTGGTTGTATATTTTCTTAATGAGGATTTGAAATCAGCCCCCATCACTTAACTGACAGTCTGCCAGAATTATGCCATCTTTCCAAATGTAGAGATCATATGATCCATCTGTTGTCTGCAGCCATGCAGGGGAAATATTTTCCAAAGAGAAATGTGGGTTGGCCCCAAAAGTATGTAATTATCCAAATGCTGAAGTGTTTCAGATGTTTCAAGGTGCTCTTGGACCTGATCTTGGCCATCTAAGCTCCTATGAAGTCTTTTAGAATAATGTACATAACTAAGCCATTGAGTTGGCAGGAAATTTTCAGAGTACAGAAATAATTGAAAAATTATTCTTAAACAGCTTTGAGCTGAATCAGAAATTTAGGACTCAGCAATATCATCTGAGACATTTTGGAGTGCTTACACTTTTAAGTAGCTCACATTTTGTTGTTAATATTATCACACATAAAACAAAAAGAAAATAACATTAAGTGAATATGCAGAAAGATGTTTTAATCTATTTTAATCATATTTTAATGATATGCCAGAACACTGCAATAGCTGCAACATCCTTGGCTCTCTACCAGATGCAAGAGAAGTTGTAGGATGACTAATAATCAGGGAGGAAAGAAAAAGAAAAAGAGAAAAATATGATTGAGAGACTGCAAAACAAAGGGCTATTTTAGATCTTTCCCTGCCTTACTTGAAGATTAATGGAATTCATTCATATTACATCCGAGCCAGTTTACATTTTCTTTGCAGATATCATGAATGTCGCCAAATATGATTAAACTGATAGTTTAGGTCCTCATCAGGTGCCATCTCCTTGACATAAGAACCCAGATTTTAATCATGAGCAAATGGAGCTTTCACTGAAGTACAGATAACTGTGCTTGAACTACTAAACCAAGCCTTGGTAAGATAGAGTTCAAGTCCTATTGCTGAAAACACCTTTACGAGTCCCAGGGTAATAAATTTGGAGACATGCACATGTCTGTTACTTTATTCTGTCAACCATACGAGGGTTGACAACACCATCATTCAGTTCTCACAATTATAGGTTACACACATCCAGGAACTGAATGATTACAGTATCCCCTCTCAGATCACAACTGCCATACCTATAGACTGAACCACATTAAACTGAGGAAGTTCTGTGATGTTAATAGCATGGGGTTTGCCCTTGGAGAGAAACGAATTCTACCAAAGCTATAATGAGAACATATGGTATTTGTCATATTTAAAATATACAAGCATATTTCCTGAAAAGCAGAGATTTCTCATATTCTCTTTGAAGGCAGTAAAAACATGAATCTTCAGTGTCCCGTTGGCCAAATCCTTTGAAGGATCCAGTGCATAAGCCAAGTCTTTGACTGGGGAGGCTTTTGGAGCATAAGGTCAGTGTTCTTTGCCTCCAAGTTGAAAAGACATACTAGGTAGCTGAGAATGGCACAGAAAGTGAAAAGTTCTAATAACACCTCCTTTGACCTGCCTCCCCTCCCAAAACACAGTTCTTGTGAAGCTATGGGTCATTAGCATTATTTATTGGGAGGGTTTCTGAATCACTTCCATACCACAGAAACACCCAATATCACCCCAAAGATGCAGTGTGGCCTCAGAGATGAAAAGAGGAGGCTTCATGCCCAAAGCCTTTTCTTTTGCTGAAAACATCCAATGACACGTTTTCAAACGACAGGAAGTCTACGTAGAGATGGGTAATGTTTGCCTTGCAGCAGCATGGTGGAAATACTGGCAGCACCGTGGAGTTTTCCTAGTCAGTGAAAATCTAGGGAAAACATGAGCTACATTTGCTGTGGTTTCTTTCCACTCTATTTCTTTCCACTCTATGCATAATACTACCGCTACCTGTATGGCATTGCTCTTCTGCATCTGTTTTGCAAATGGGGTGAAGTTATCTGCATCATTTGCCATGCCACAGCTGTTACTGGGGAGTCACTAGTCCATTCCCTTCAGTTTTGGTGCCCTTGCAGTAGCACCTATTCCAGCGTGGATTTCAGATTGCATTTTCAAATGCTCTTGAGCGAATTTTAACAGCAACTTTTTGTCATGTAATATCTTGCTAACTTTTATGACTTAAGGAGCCGTGGAAATCCTCTTTTTGCCTCAATGAACAGTTTGGGAGGATATGTGTGAAGAAATACAATGGCTCCCATAACCACAAGGAATAAAAAGGCATTTTCTCTCTCTTTATGGCAGTATAGGTTCCTTCTGACCTACACTAGGTCTGTGGGAATATGAAGGGCTGTTTCTTGTAGTGATAGCTGGGTGACTATTGCCTTCTTCCCTCCTGGCTATATGCCTTTGGATTGGCCCCTTACCCTTGATGTGAGCAATTATGAAGTACCTCCTATTATACATCTGATTTAGCCTTAAGAACTTAATTTCCCAACAGTGCATCTAATCTTTAAACATGGTTATTTTTCTTCTTTTCTGGATGAAATTTACTACCCACAGTCAATTCTGTGCGGAAATGGTAAGACTTAGACAGTTAACCTGCCAGCTACACTAACAAATCAGATAGTTTGACATCCAGACCAGACTATTAGTTCCTGCAATGAACTGACAACATGAAACCACAGATGGAAGGATTTGGTGTTGCAAAATTTTACCTGCCAAATTGGAAGCTGCGTTGTCCTCTCGAAAGAGACAGCCCATTCTGGGATGCATCTTAGAGAAGGAGAATGTGGCAGCTGTTTCACTTTGTACAGCAACATGACACAGTGTTATAGGAAAGAAAATACAAAAAATTATCTTAGTTGATTGAAATTAAGCCAAATGACAGTGTGCCATACCACAGCCACTCAATTACGTACATTGAATGTAGATAAAGTTGTAGTTACCCGTAATGGAATCTGGCCAGAAGACAACATCATGAGTCTTTCCAAGACACTAAAGGATCTCCATTGAGCAAAAGTTTAACATGTTGTCTGATAATAACTAGGTTGAAGGCCATTTGGGGATAAGCAAAATAGATCATAAATGTCACTGTAGATAGCATATGGCTGTACGCCATTGCAATATAATTGATCAAACTTCTATATCTCTGAAAGGAATGACAACCATTTTACTGTCAAATAATCCCCATTCAGCAAAAATTCCCGCAGACGTACATCATTCAAATTACCCAAACCTCTGATACAAGGAAGCAGTGCAGTGAACACTGTGAGGCTGTAGTGCGTTTTTATATTGTCTGCTTTTTTATTAAAAGGTGTGCTGGTAAATACTATGTATTGCTGTAGAGAAAAGGATTACCAGCTGAAGGTGTAAACTTCATTGTTTTGTAATAAAGCCCTTGCCCTATTCCACTGCACATCCTCTGCCTTAAAATTAATTACATCTGCTGTCACCAAGAGATGCATTAGCCCATTTGCAAAGTATGTAACAGCAAAGAATAACATTAGATCAGACATTAGAAAATTTCATAAGCCACTTGAATATGTATTGAGATATAAACCTGAACTTATTCTAGTCCAGCCTCTGCTCTGACTTTGAAAATCTGGGCCATATCTTACTGCTTAGGGTCCAGCCCATAGATGTACCACTGAGCTCAAACCATCTTTGCGCTTACTAGGTCAACATACTTTAACAAAAACATTTCTACCATGAAGCAAAACATGGATGTTTTGAAGACTGAAAACAAATTACAACCTTCATGCAAAGGATTAATTTTTAATCATGGAAAATTCCACAAATCCAGCTAAATATCAAGGTACAATGACTGACCCTTTACTCCAAAGGCAGCCTCTCTTAAATATTTCTTTTTATTCAACAATACTCTCAGCCTGGACCTGTTTTCATTTTTATTTTATTTAAAGTTTAATTGACCCATTTTAGGGCTTGATCCAAGCCCACTGAAACACTCCCCTTGACATCAAAGGATTTTGGACCAAGTCCTTAATGAATGCAAGCACAAATGTTCTAAAAAGAGAAATGAATATTTCTCTGCTGCTGACATGAACTATTTTTAGTGCTGCAAGGTCAGATAGTAGATTTTGGCATGAGAATATGTTTCAGATAGATACTTTTCAAGGCAGAAGCACTGTAGTATTTTATAATACTGCATAGATACAAATACAAATGTTTGTCTGGAGGTCAGACTACATAGGCAGACGCATACATACATGAACAGTGAATGTGTGTTATTTTACTTTAACATATTAATAAACTACTACTTCTTCTGGAAAACTGCCCTAGAAGTTCGCTAATGAAGATCTGTGCTCTAGATCAGTTTCGTTGTGTGACTTTCTGTGTGACCTTTTGTCAGGGCATGGACCTATGGACAGGTCAATCTCTAGTGAGCAGAGTCCCTTGACTAATCATCATCCTCTTTTCTAGAGGTTGGCAAATGAGATTGGGGCTATAAAACGAGGGGTAATGGAGTACAGTAGATCTTTAAGCATTGTAGCGGCTATTCCATAGCACAAAAGGATTCTAACCTCCCTGCTTAGAAAGAATTACCTAGACTTTGATTTCACCCTGACTGCCTTTTCTGAAAGGAAATACAACCTGGCAGAGATGGAGATAAACCCCTGCTCCCTCAAAAAGTCTTCTAGCTGCAGGTAAGTGCCCTTAAAGGGAGGTAAGTGTGGAAAGAATGAGTGTTCACCTCTGTGAACCTTCCCCCTCCAGGCTCCCTTCCCCTGCATGGCAACAGTCAGCCCCTGTGTGGTCTTGGGATGGGAGAAGGAGGAGGAGGACGTGGATGGGTTCCAACTTGAAGACCTGGCATTCGATCAGGCTACCAATCAAAAAAAACATTTCCATTTGCCTAGGAGAGCATATGTGTATGTTAGGACAACCTTCCAGGCCCTTTGCCTGACACCAGGCTTTGCTGCCTGCCTCAGAGGTGGAGGAGAGCCTATTACCCTGTCTAATGAACTCCTATGGGACTCCTGTGAGTCATGGTTGTTTCTTGCATGACCCTTTTTTTCATTTTCTTCCCTGAGATCCCAAGAGCAGCTGTAACTCTAAAGGAGACCACACTGTGTAAGAAGCACAGGGGCTTCTTCCCCAGGGTGCAGACATGGCTAATAGGGGAAAAGCCCACTTTCATGCTGAAATTCTGGTTCTAGGATTCTGACTCAAATTGCATGCACTGCAGGAAGAATTTGGGTCCACCCCTAGGAAGAAAGCTTTGTGGAATGCTTTATCCATCATCTGTGCCTGAGGTGCGCCCTCCCCCACCTTGGAATAAAAAGCTGAGTTTGTGGCTAAAAAGGCCTGAAGTTTTATGGAATTTGCATGGGCCAAGTGTACTGAAAGATTGAATATATAGATTTGAGTAATGTGTGGGAGCAGGAAGAATATGAAAAAGATGTATTTGCATAGTTCAGGAAAGATGGAAGAGATGGAAAAGAAAAAAATAAAACAAAGGAGCTGAAATAGCAAATAAGCTCCATTATTAATATAAATAACCATTATCCCCTGGAGTGTAGATAAGCTTGTTTTACTAAGCAGACTTTTCAGATTTAGACATGAAACCACATAAACAAGACCCAGAGTCATAATTAGGGGCAGAGCTCCACCACAGCATTAGATACATTGATCTCTTGCAATGGGAAGAACTGGTCTTCTCTGGGTTGGAGGAGAGGATACCACTCAGGCTTCCACCAAGCTACTCATTCTTTTCTTAAAAAGCCCCATCCACTGCCATGATTTATTTCTGAAGCTGAATAAACATGTATGAATAAAAGATTTTATATTAAAACACGTGTTGCAAATCATTTCAGGTCTTAATTTATTAGGACACCTGTCTCCTATGTGGGATCGTTTGTTTGATAACGGGACATGGGAATTTCTCGGCCTTGCACTGAGGTGAAAATTGGGAAGAGAAGGCGATGCAGACCGAGGCGAAGCCCTGTGCGCAGGGGGGCGCAGCGCTCCCTCCGCCGGGCCGCGGCGGGGGCGGGCTGGGGCGCACCGGAGGGGCTGGGAGCACTGCGAGCAGGGAGGAGGCTTCCCTTCAGGCAAGTTAAGAAAACCAGCCGCTGTCACATCTTCCCGCGCCAGCAAGCCGTTAGGACGTGTAGAACGACTGCATCACAACGAGCTTAAAAAAAAATAAAATAAAAATCATTGTAGTCATTTTGACAATGAAACTGCTTCCTTGAAGGAATCCCTTGTTATCCTTCTGTTTTCCAGAGCTTCCAAACGAAGCGAGTGGCAAAGCGCTGCGGGCTGGAACCACACCAGTGAGAAGTGTCCGTGCGTCGCTGAGGGTCTGTCTGCCGGTTCGCCCCCCGCCCGCCTCCCACCCCGGGCTCCGCTGCCCCGTGGGGGCGGCCGTGCCGGTGCGGCACCGCGCAGGGAGCGGGGGGGGAACACGGGGACCTCGGCGCCTGCCTCCTCCTGAGCGAGAAAAACCACTCGGGGCTCGCTGAAGCGCGGAGGCTTTGGAGGAATCTCTGCAAACAGCCCCGGCAGCGGGCGGGCAGCATCCCACGCCGGTGAAACTCGGGTGAAGGGACTTAGGCTGCTGCTGCAGGGACACGGCGGGGCGACTTACCTGGGAGCCGTGCTCGCCGCCGCCGGCCGGAGCGGGGACCGGCGGGGAATCGTGCCCTCCGGTGGCCGCCGGCCGCACAGCCCGCCGGCCCCGCTCCCCCGCAGCCCCGGCCCCGGCGGGCGGCCCCCGCAACCCCGGCCCCGCAATCCCGACCCCCGCAGCCCCGGCCCCCGCTACTCCGGCCCCCGCTATCCCGGTCCCCGCTATCCCGGCCCGGCAGCCTCGGTCCCGCAGCCCCGGCCCCACCGGTGGAGCCCCGCAGCTCCGCGCCCGCCAGGCCCAGGTAGGGAGGCTCCGTTAGTGGGCCCTTGGCAGCGCATCCCCGTCCTTCGTTGTACGAGCTGCCGCGGTTGAATAGGGAGAAAGAAAACGGAGGAAGAAACGGGAAAACGGGTCCCGCTCTCAGACGCTGTACATATTCTTCCCCCCCGTTTGCTGCTGCTGCGCACAAGTTTGTACCAGGGCACAGCGAGAGCTCTCAGCTCACCTCTGGGTGTGCTTTGAACACAAAGCAAATTACAGCACAAATGTGAGTGTGGAAAGCTGCTGGGTGCTCTCTTGCCCCTTCTGAAGGGATTGGGTCTCGATCAGGCTTTCGCTTAGCATCTGTACAAGTTAAAATACCTGGCCACGGAAATTAGTGGGGAAACTTCAATTGATTTCAGTGGGCTTTGAAACAGGTCTTAAATGTACTTCTTCTGAGGAAACTCCAGACTGAAAACTTCATTAAAAACAATCAGGCAGCCTGTCTCTAAGTGTGTACATATGTAATAGTTGCATTGCTGAATATCCCAAGGAATCCCCACCAGTGAGAGAGTTTGGTATTTTACCACAGTGAACAGCCCTTGGGACCTAAATTACAACGTGTGTATGTGCATGCCGTATGGGGAACACTGAACAGCCTATTGCGACCCAGTTGTAATTTTTGTGTATGCACGTAACACACTGGTGAGCAAGATCGTAGTAGTAGCCATCAGATCTTTCCATGTTAGTTCTTACACTTCTGCACTGATTTATAATCAGGCAGACAAAATTAGACTTTTCATTCATTCTTAAAAAAAATAATCAAAGAAAGAACGAAACTGTTGGCCTACTCCCCTCAAAACATGTGATGTTGCTGCCTGGCTTCCGCGGACCTTGCTTGCCCCAGCCTGAGAATGTCTCAGCAGCTGACGGGTGCCTACTCAAGGGCCAGCATATAGTTGGGGGGATCTCTTCCAACTGTTTCCTTGTGACCAGCTATGACCGCAATGATCATCACAGCCCAACTTGTTCTGCTGTTCTGCGACGCTTATTCCTCATTTCATGTTCCTAGGAGTTTGTCATTTATTTAGCCCGATGTTCACACCCACACCTGTAATCTAGGTGTTTACATTACCGGTGTTATACATTACTGCACAGGTGACAAAACACTGGAGTTCTCCGTGTCCTGACAGTGCCCTGACAGACCCCACAGCACACGTTTTCCCAAGCTGAGGCCCAGGGAAGCTTGAAGAAATGGACCTGGAAATATCTGTGGAAAGGCCCTGGAGCTGCTTGTAGCTTTGCTTGCCACCTCCAAAGAGCGAAGCAGAGTTGAGAGCCTGCCCAAGGAGCCAGAGGAATCCTCACCCAAGACATGCCAATACAGGACATGGCATCCTCCATCCCACGCTCCAGAGTGATCTGCGGGTCTACCTTGTGGCCTTTGGGGGTTCAAAACAGATGGTTTAACACTGTGTGACCTACACACTGATTACTGTTTTAGTGTGGAATAAAAAGCCTTCACCTCTATCCCCACCAGAACTGTATATTTCAAAATAAACCAGTGTTGACTTGATTTTCTTAAACTCTGTACAGACACTGCTCCTTCTCCCCCCCAACACAGGCATATACATGTGCACTGCAAAAGACCAACCATACATGCACACGCACACACAGAAACACACCAGTATGCCTTTCTCTCTCACACAGCCCCCCAAACATGACCCTCTGACACATCCACCCTCCTCCTGACACACCCCAACACAAGGCAGGGTTGCTGCCCACCAGCAGGCCTGGGGGATCCAGGCGGGCTCCCACAGCCAGCCCAGCGGCAGGTCCCCTGGGCCAGACCGCTCCCACCACAGCTCGCCTGGCCTCTGCACTCCTGTGGTGGGTCTTGGCAGTAACAGCACGGGCTTCGTTTCCTTTGCTTTGGAGCACGTGAGTTGTGAGTCAAAGGCAAATCAAAAACCGAAACTAAAATGATGGGGTTTTCTGTGTAGTCATGGCTCACACAGAAGTGTGCAGGTCCCAGGTAGCACCACGTGTGGTCTGTAACTACTGCTGGTTGCTTTTGCTGCAGTTTCCATGAAGAGTAACTGACCCTAAACCCAACCACCTACCACAGTCAACCCCTCTTCCCTCTTTTCAAGGTCACCTCCTCCCTACGTTTCTCTGTGTTCTCTAGTATTCCAAGTCACGCAACACTCTCCACCTGTCCTTGCCTCTCCTGCCACATGGCAAGCAGGTGATGTCCCTCATCCCACTCAAAGCTCAGTTGACCCAGGCAAGCCATGCCTCCTGCCGTAGCACCAAACCCTCAGGAGACCCTGCCCCTCCCTCCTTTCAGGCAGCGGATGGCTTCCATCGATTTTGGTGATGTGGGGCTCCACCGTCCAGGCGTGGGCTCAGTGTCTTCTTTCAGTGAGGGAATATGTACCCAACACCAGATTTGGTTTTGAATTTTGGTCTTTTTTCTCTAAGAAGAAGGAAAGGAAGGAAGGAAGGAAGGGAGGAAGGAAGGAAGGAAGGGAGGGAGGAAGGAAGGAAGGAAGGAAGGAAGGAAGGAAGGAAGGAAGGAAGGAAGGAAGGAAGGAAGGAAGGAAGGAAGGAAGGAAGGAAGGAAGGAAGGAAGGAAGGAAGGAAGGAAGGAAGGAAGGAAGGAAGGAAGGAAGGAAGGAAGGAAGGAAGGAAGGAAGGAAGGAAGGAAGGAAGGAAGGAAGGAAGGAAGGAAGGAAGGAAGGAAGGAAGGAAGGAAGGAAGGAAGGAAGGAAGGAAGGAAGGAAGGAAGGAAGGAAGGAAGGAAGGAAGGAAGGAAGGAAGGAAGGAAGGAAGGAAGGAAGGAAGGAAGGAAGGAAGGAAGGAAGGAAGGAAGGAAGGAAGGAAGGAAGGAAGGAAGGAAGGAAGGAAGGAAGGAAGGAAGGAAGGAAGGAAGGAAGGAAGGAAGGAAGGAAGGAAGGAAGGAAGGAAGGAAGGAAGGAAGGAAGGAAGGAAGGAAGGAAGGAAGGAAGGAAGGAAGGAAGGAAGGAAGGAAGGAAGGAAGGAAGGAAGGAAGGAAGGAAGGAAGGAAGGAAGGCGATCCCCCCGGAGCTGCCTACAAATGTTCACCACCACTGTTTCCAACCTTTGCTCTGAAATGACACTGCTCAACACCCCAGAGGAGCACCGGGGCTCTGGGCACAGCCCAAATTATTGGCGAGAGGGAGGTGGAGGGAGTGCCAGGTCTTCTTACCTTGGGGGCAGCAGCTGCTGCCAACACAAGGGAACCCCCGAAGCTTTGTGGTGTCAGGATGAGAAGGCAGTCCTATAGGTCGCAGCACACACAGCAGGGCCAAGCCGAAAGCCAGGGAAGCTGTGCTTGCTGACCGTGGGTCTGCATGCCGGCGTGCCTTCCCTCGCCCGGTAAGTCAGTCCCTGTTTCCTCCCCTGGCCCTGTCTCCCAAAAAAGAAGGGTTAGGGCAGACTGTTACGTGCTCGCATGGCAGAAGGGAAGACTCAAGGAAAGAAGCTCGCCCGGGGAGCAGTAGAGGAGCGGCGGGTGCCCGGCGGGCGCTGCGGCGGGGAGCGGGGCCGTCGGCCGGGCCAGGCCCGCTGCCCCTTGGCGGCGGCTGCCCCGGGGTCCCGGCCCCTCGCAGCGCCCGGCATGGGAGGCCGCTGCCGGGAGGGCAGGGAGCCCCCAAGCAGAGGGGGAGAGATGGCTCTTTTCCCCGGAGCGCTCTTACAGAAGCCTCGTCTTTTTCGTCCCCGGGATTTATCGCTTCTCTGCTATTTCGTTCGCGGCCCCACGCCCGGGGCTGCCCCGGCTGAGCGGTCGCTGCCAGGCCGGCAGCGGAGGCGTGCTGTCCCCTCGCAGGGAGCAGCAAAAGTGCATCGCCCCGTTTATTAATGGATGGCAATTTCTAGCTTTCCCTCACAGGCGTTCCCCGTTTGAATCTGAGCTGTTGTTAAAAAGACACACCACCTGCTCTGTGCTGCCGGCGAGCGGGAAAGGAGGCACAAAAGCGGGGGATGGGGAGAAATAGCTTTGGCTGCAAACATAAAAGGGAATTTAAAATAAATAAGCTCGGTTCCCAGGAAGTGCCGGACTCGGGCGCCTTCAGGGAGGGCGAACTAAAGTGAGCGGTTGGTAGGCGCAGAGTGCGGGCAGAGAGGTCTGAACACCCTCCCGTCCTGCGGTGTGCCAGGCTGGGGACACGGATCCTCCCCGGGTTTCTCTTAAGCCGAGCTCAAAGACTGGTACGAAGCCAGCGCTCAGTTTCCCCGCTGCTTCCACCTCTGAAGACGGCTTTCTCCGAGCGCAGTCCTCCAGCCTGACAAGACAAGGCTGTGCCGTTCCCCCTCCCCAGCACAGAAATGTGCTGCTCCCTCGGAAAGCCAGACCCCGGGGGCTCTCGGTGATGGCAGCGCCGTGTGTGCGGGAGCGGGACAAAATTAGGATGTGCCTGGATGCTGCCCAGCGGGTAATTTCCCTTTCCTCCTTTTCGCTGCAAGCCGTGCCCGCTGCGGAGGGGAAAGCCCGAGAGATGCGGGATGCCCCCGGCGGCTCCGGGGCCGCCGCCCCGCAGCGCAGGCACTAAGCGGCCCCCCGGCCCCTCCGCAGCAACGCAGGGGGTGCACAGGCACCCCCATAACCTCCCGCCCCGGCCCCCCCTGCAGCACCCCAAAGCCGAGTGTGAACGGAAGGAGCCCGAGCGAGAAACCGCGGAGAGGGAAGCCGAGAAAGGGGTTGGGGTAAGGATGTATGCGCGTGTGTGTGGGGGGGGAGGCCAGATCACTTGTGAATGGCTTGAAAAAAATAATTGGGGGAGGGTGTGGAGGGGGGGAAGCGGAAACTTTCCTATAAAACTCAGCAAAGTCCCTCCTCTCCACGTCAGGCCAATGACACTGCTGCCCCCAAACTTTCCGCCAGCAGGAGCTATAAGAACCTCCAAGTCTTCAACTTTCTCCCAATCCCAGACACCTCGAAGGGGCTCCAAGGAGGGATCGGGAGGGATTTTTTTTGGTTGGCTTTTTTTTTTTCCTTTTGGATCCTGATGCCATCCCCCCTCCCCCCAAAGTGAGGTCCTCCCTCCCTCCCTCCCTCCTCCTCCTCCTTCTCCTCGCAGGCCAGCGAAGCAGCCGATCAAGGGGGAGCTGGCGGGTTAGGTGCCCCCCTCTTCTCCCTGCCCTCCCCCCCCTCCCGGCCCGCTTCTCGCGTCTCCCCCCAGAGATGATGCAGCAGGACGAGTCAAACTCGCCAGTCTCCCCCGCCGACGACAGCTTGAGCAACAGCGAAGAGGAGCCGGACCGGCAGCAGCTGCCCAACAACAAGAGAGGGGGGCGCAAGCGGCGCTCCAGCCGCCGCAGCGCCGGCGGCGCCGTCGGGGCGGCGGACGAGCCCTGCAGCCCGGCCCAAGGCAAGCGGGGCAAGAAGTGCGGGGCGGGCGGGGGCGGCGGCGGCGGCAGCAGCAGCGGCGGCGGCAGCCCCCAGTCCTACGAGGAGCTGCAGACCCAGCGGGTCATGGCCAACGTGCGGGAGCGGCAGCGCACGCAGTCGCTGAACGAAGCCTTCGCCGCCCTGAGGAAGATCATCCCCACGCTGCCCTCGGACAAGCTGAGCAAGATCCAGACCCTCAAGCTGGCCGCCAGGTACATCGACTTCCTCTACCAGGTCTTACAGAGCGACGAGCTGGACTCCAAGATGGCAAGCTGCAGCTATGTGGCCCACGAACGGCTCAGCTACGCCTTCTCGGTGTGGAGAATGGAGGGCGCCTGGTCCATGTCCGCATCCCACTAGCAGGCGGCGTTCCCCACCCGCATCCCCCCGGCAGGAGCCCTAGGTAAGGCAGGGACCCCGAAACCGGCGGGGGGGGAGGAGGGGGGGGAAGCTGCGGGGCCGCCGACTGCGCCGTGGGTCGGGCACGCGTGGCCGTGGGGTGAGAGGGGCCCTCTCCGGCCGGCGGGGCCTGGCTTCCAGGGCCGGCCGGAGAGCTGGGCGGCTGGAGGTGGGGCCCCCCCCCCACACCCCACCCGCGCCACGGCGCGTCCCTCCCCTTGCGCGGCCCGAGGTGCGCCCCCGGGCCCGCGGGGCCCACGCGTGGCGGGGCGCTGCCGGCGGCCGGCGGGGGTGGGCTGCGGGCGGGGAGGCGGCGGTGCGGGTGTGCCCCAGCCAGATGGGGCCGGCCTGAGATCACTTTTTCACCAAACGCTGCGGAGCCAGCGGGGCTGCTGGGATGGTTCCTCCTGCCGCTGCCGCTGCTGCTGCTGCTGCTGCTGCTGCTCGTATTTTGAAGTGAATCTGTGCGCGCCTCTGTGCTTCCCGATGAGCGCTTCCTACCGCCCCGGCAGCCCCCTTCCCTCAGCCGCGACACCGCTGGCTGCCGGGCCGGGGTGCCGCACGGTCACCGCACCGCCCGCGGGGCAGAGGCACGCCTTTCTCCCTCCTCTCTTCATGCCCCAGATGTGTATTCCCAGAGCCAGAGAGGTGTAGGTAGATGTATGTGTGTCTTTCGTTTCAGTAACGAGTTTTCCGCCCTCTCTGGGTTTTTGCAGATGACATTGCTCCCACAGAAGGAGAAAATGGACAATCTAGAGACTCTGAAGTTGGATACGATTTTTTTGGTCTTGTCTTAAAAAAAAGAGTACCAAGGATTTCTTGGAAATTGGAAGAGCAATATCCAAATTCAAAGCAGGGCGTGGGGAGCACTTAAGGAAAGAGAAAGAGACAAGGGCTTTGGACAGTGACTACCCTTTGGGCGTCGGTACAATCCACACATCTCTGCATTCTGATAGAAGTCTGAATCGTTCGATTTTTTTTTTAATTTTGACGAAGAATGTTGGAATTTAACTTTTTTTTTATTTGCCTTTTTTTTTTTTTTTTTTTGCATGCATTCCCAAGAGGTCGTGCCTATGAGCCACTGTTGAAAGGAAATATATTATTGTGGACTTTCTTCATTCTTGAATGAAACCAACCAACCAACCAAAAAAAATCCCTGTAGAGATGAAAACATTTTTTTTTTTTAAGGGGGGAATAAGCTGGGCTCAAGCTGTTATATACCCGGTTCCTAACTTTTTTATTATTATTATTTTTCCTCTGAGAAAAAAATAAACATTTTATTTATTTATTGATGACCCATGTTAAAATGCAAATAGATCCGGTGTCTAAATGCATTCCTATTTTTATGATTGTTTTGTAAATATCATTGTATATTATTTTTCTGCAATAAATAAATATGACTGAAATTTTAATAACCTTAAAGTTTGGTCTTTCTGAGAACTCAGGGTTGGAACTGGAGATAAATACCTGCTTGTTGAGCTGTAAAGACACCCAAGAGAGAGGGGGCACTAGTATAAACAAACCAGGCGAAAAACGCAAATAAACTAGCTACTGACAGACACAAGCATGTTATTTATTGAGACAGCTTTATTATTCTGCGCTGAAGCTCACTGCATTTGGGGGGGTGGTGGGGAGTTATTCTTTCTTCTCTCTTTCTCTCCGCCTTTAATCTTAATGCCAAGCGCCGCAGAGTTCCGTGGGGAGCAGAGCTTTTGCTGCCGAGCTCCAGCGCTGCCGCCGTGCTTTGCCCCCCTGATGTAAGGCAGGAGCGAGGCCCATTCCCCAACCTCCAGAGCAGGTATTTTTGCTGATATCCCAGAGAAAGAGGCACCCGTTTTAAACAGGGATTCGCCCATCCACAGGCAAAGAAGATAAAGTGAGATTGGAATAGGGAAGTGTCTAGCGAGTGGGGTTTTCCGGTGGAAGTGATGTTTGACTGCTCTGCTCTCTGGGGTTTTGTATAATATATAGACTAGCCATCACATTTTTTCGTTGTACAAAGGACAGAGGGATAGGCTAACCCTCCCTCTTCTGCTTTTCTACATGTAGGGTGCATGTTGCCTCTGTTTCTTCTCACGGTACCCTCTGCGGGGTCCCCATGTGCGGCCAGACCTCACTTGTAGGAGAGAGGAAACCTCCAGCTTTGAGGGCTCGGAAGGAAGGTGAAAAGGGAAGTTGTTCCAACCAACGAAAAAAAAAAAAAAAAAAAGACCAACCTCAACCCAAAACAAACCTAAACCCCAACCCTTATAACCGGACAGCTAATTCTGCCCCTGCTGTCACTTGCTCATCTCCCAGCGCTTCGCAGCCGGCCCACGCCAGGGGAGCACCCTGCGAGGGGTGTGTGGGTGCACAGGGGTGCCTGCCCCGGCCCTGGGAGCTGGGCAGAGTCCCCTGCGGAGACAGAGACCCTGCTGTTGGGATTCAACCAGTGCCTAGGGTAAATAGGATGGGGTGTTTTTTCAAAACAAAGCCTGTTTTTATAGCCCAGGTTGAGTTGACTTTATTGCCTGAATGTTTTTGTTTCCATATCCACATATTACCGTCTATTGCTGACATAACAGTATTCTGAATTTAATATCGTACATATTTTAGGCCAGTGCGCAATGTTTACAGTAGAGAGCCCGCAGCGCTTGTTTGCACTGCCGGATTAGCGAGGACTTGGAAATTGGATGGGGGCTCTGGTGGTCGCGGCCCTCCGTGATAGAGAGGAGGGGGAGCAGCCGCGAGCTCCCGGGGGATCGCTGCCCCTCCCCCCCCCGGAACCCCCCAGAGCCCCGGCACCCGCAGGTCCCCGCTCAGCGACTCGCACATCTCGAAAAAAACCCGCTCGTATGCGACCCGGCTGTCGAGGAGGAGGTAAAATCTGTCCGCGTTACTTCGGCTGCAGCAAAAGCCGGGGCAGGGGGAGCCGACGCGGGGCTCTGGCCATGAGGCTGGGGGGCATTTGAGGAGTTTGGGGGGTGGTTTCGGTTGTTTCTTTTGGGGGAGAAATCACATCGGGGAAAGAGGGGAGAAAGGCCCCACGTTTAGGAAGAAAACAGGTTCGGAAAAACCGAGATGAGCTGCTCAGTGCTGAGGGGAAGGCGCGTTTCGTGGACAGGGATACCTGCGAAATACAAAGGAGGAATCAAGCGCGTTTTGAAAACCCTGGGCATCCCTCGAAATGGGCCGAGAAATCCGAAACAACTCCGCTTGGTGGACCCGAATCTGACTGACTCTGTCGCAACCGGCGAGCGGCCTCTGGCCCAGCCTGTGCTAACCCTTCCCAGCAAGCCGAAACACCCGGGTGAGAAAAATCCCCAGTTCCCGTCCGTGGGGGTCATGCCACCGCCGGATCTCCCCGCCTCACCCCTGGGTCCCTCCAGCCGGGCCCCTGAGCCGCCGAGCAGCCGGTCGCGCAGGCGGTGCGCCTTCCCGGCTGCGAGCCGCTACCTTTGCTTTATTTTAAAAAAATCATAAAAAAGGAGATAATCTTGATTTAAAAATACAAACGTGCCCTTTCCTGGGTTGGAACTGGGGACTGCAGAGGCCTGGTGCTGCTAGGGCTAGAGCCAAAAGCGATTAAGTCAGAGTCAGACTTACCGAAGGAAAAAAAAAAAAGTCTATTAATTTGTCTTTGGGGAATTTTAAACACTCTTGCAATCAGAAAATGAACTCTGCCTTTGGAAGTCCTGATTGACTGTGCTTCTTTCTCCGAGACAGCACTACGTCCCGTCTATTCGCAGACAAGCAAACCCGAGCGGAGAAGAGGTGCGGGTCTGCGCGGCTGCCCCACGGCCCGGCCCGGCCGGGCCCGGCGGCGGGCGGAGGCGGGGGGTGCTCGGCGCTGCCCGGCCGCCGCGGGTGCTCGGCGCTGCGCCTCCTGCGGGGCGGCGGCCGGGGGGCGCCGGCCGCCGGCCCTCGCACATTCCTCGGTTTGGCAGGGGCCGCCCCGCTGCTTTCTCCAGGCCGGTATCGGATTCCTCCCAGGCGTATGATTTCACTTGAAGTCCTGCCCAGGAGCCCTTCAAAGTGCACGCTTGTCCCGCTCCCATGATGTCAGGCGGTTTTCCCTGCATCTGTAATTTTAAGCAAAACAAACAAACGCGCGGTCGAGGGGGTGCGGGGCGGGGGGGGGGGGCGGGGTAGGGGGGAGAGAACGGGAGGGGGACACAGGAGTCACGGAAACGCCGGGGAAAGCGCATGGGGAGCGGGGCTCACCTGCGGCCCCGGCATGGTGGGCACCTGCCGCCCGGGGGGAAGCCACCGCGGGGCTCGGCGCCTCCGGGAGCGACTCCCGGGGCAGGGGCTCAGCTCCCGGCGCCGGTTCCCATCCCCATCCCCGGCCTGGCGCTGCTGCCAGCCCCCCTCGGGGCCTGCGGCCGCCCGGTTCACACGGCGCTCCTTTCACCTGCCCCGCTCCGGCGGGCAGCGGGCCCGTCGCGGGGAGCGGGAGCGCTCCGCCGTAAATTAGCATCTTTGGGAAGAGGGTGGTGGTGGTGACGGAAAGTCCAGTCCACCCCGCAGAGGCATCCGGGAGGCTACGGCGAAAAAAAAAACAGGGGCGCGCACATCCACATCCCACCAGAACTTGTTTTATTTGCTGCACAACATAACCTGCCCGCAGTAAACATGGCACAGGATGTATTTTACATTAACTTCTGCACCAGCTTCTTTCGACTTCGGTCCACTTAGTGTTCTTGGCAAATCAAAGCACGTGTCCTTTGAAGAAGGTGTGTAATTGGAGTTTAAGGCATGTATGGAATTCCCAGATGTCTATAAAGTAAGAAGGAGCATTTGGCAGGTCACTTGAAGGTGGAGCAGGTTAAATCACTTGTGCAAAAGTCCCCTTTTCTTTTTTAAAGCAAACAGCCGGCCATTTATAAGGACCAAGTGATCGCGATTGCGGGGGGCTTAGAGTTTAGAGCGGTTTTACAGAGCAGGAACAATAAAGCTCCGGAAACATGATGATGATAACACTCGCCTAAAAATCCGAAGTAAAACACAAAACAAACCCAAATATTCAGACCGGAGAAAAGCTGTCCGTTCTCCCAGTAATTCCTCCGCCCGCTCAGGAGGGCTTGCACCCTTATTATTTTGGTAGCCTTCTTGTCTTGGGTAGCCGACACTTCCCCGCTCTTTTCACAAAGAGGTGCCATTAAATTTGCGGGAACTTTACGAAAATTCGCTTCTTCCCTGCATGGACACGGGATAAAGAGGACGAGTTTCACTCCAAAACCATCCCGACGAACCACACTTGAAATCAAGACGGCTGCCGCGATAGCAGCAGCAATTAATAATAACAGAGATAATAATGGAATCGGTTTGGGACAATTAAGCGCTCAACATTTGTCTTTGGGAGCTTTACCAGCGCTCGTGCAAGATATCAGCCCGAAGAGGACGGCGGGTTTGCCTGGGGGTGCAGCAAGCCCCGGTCGCTGCGGTGCAGCAATCCCGCCGCGCGATATTGCGGCGGGACGGGGACCAGCTCTGCCCTCCTAATGCGGGGAAACCTGGAGGTGGGAGGGGGCGGCGAGGAGGGGAGGATGCTCTTGGGAAGGGTCGGGGTCGTCCCCTCATGTTTAGGGTTGCTTTGTTCTGTTTGGAACGAGGCAGAGTCATTAAACAAGCAGTCAAGAAAGGAGCAATACACACGGCTGCAGCCGTGGGGGAAAGGGGAGCTTCAGAGGGGAAGGGATTTTGACATGTGAAAAGTTAAGCAGGTACCTGAAGGGGTTATTTTGACCAGATGTTAGAGCCTTTATGAAAATGTCACGTGAAGCGAACAGATGTACAACTTGCAAATGGAGCCCCGCCTTGTAAATGCTGGGAAGAGAAAGGCTCACAGAAAATCAAGCGTAAATCATTCCGGTCATTTTCTATATGTGTGTATTTATACACACATATAGAGTGTGTAGGTTCTATTTAAATATTGTTTTTTATTTGTTTGTTTGTTTGCGGAAAAGAAAACGCAGCTGTTCGGTCCAAACTTGCTATCCTCTTCCAGTGCGCCGAGCCAAAGTCACTTTCTCCCATTCTCCCATTCTCCCATTCTCCCTTTCCTTCCCTTCCTTCCTTCCTTCCTTCCTTCCTTCATCCTTCCTTCTTCCTTCCTTCTTCCTTCTTCCTTCCTTCCTTCCTTCCTTCCTTCCTTCCTTCCTTCCTTCCTTCCTTCCTTCCTTCCTTCCTTCCTTCCTTCCTTCCTTCCTTCCTTCCTTCCTTCCTTCCTTCCTTCCTTCCTTCCTTCCTTCCTTCCTTCCTTCCTTCCTTCCTCCTTCCTTCCTCCTTCCTTCCTCTTCTTCCTTCCTCCTTCCTTCCTTCCTTCTTCCTTTTCTTTCCTTCTTTTCTCTTTCTTCCTTCTTTCTTTTTTCCTTTTTTCTTCCTTTCCTACTTTCTTTTTATCTTCTTCTCCGTCTCTTGCACTCGCTCTTGTTCTTGATCCCTTCCTTCCTTCATTTCTCCCTTCTTTCTTCCTTCATTTCTTCCTTCTTTCTTCCTTCATTTCTTTCTTTCTCCCTTTCTTCTCCTTTCTCCCTTCTTCTCCTTTCTCCCTTTCTCCTTTCTTTCTTTCTTTCTTTCTTTCTTTCTTTCTTCTTTCTTTCTTTCTTTCTTTCTTTCTTTCTTTCTTTCTTTCTTTCTTCTTTCTTTCTTTCTTTCTTCTTTCTTTCTTTCTTCTTCTTTCTTTCTTTCTTCTTTCTTTCTTCTTTCTTTCTTCTTTCTCTTTCTTCCCCTTTCTTTCTCCCTTTCTCCCTTTCTTCTCCCTTTCTCCCTTTCTCCTTTCTTCTTTCTTTCTTTCTTTCTTCTTCTTTCTCTCTTTCTCTCTTCTTTCTTTCTCTCTTCTCTTCTCTTTCTCTTTCTTTCTTTCTTTCTTTCTTTCTTTCTTTCTTTCTTTCTTTCTTTCTTTCTTTCTTTCCTTCTTTCTTTCTTTCTTTCTTCTTCTTTCTTCTTTCTTTCTTTCTTTCTTCTTCTTTCTTTCTTTCTTTCTTTCTTTCTTTCTTCTTTCTTTCTTTCTTTCTTTCTTTCTTTCTTTCTTTCTTTCTTTCTTTCTTTCTTTCTTTCTTTCTTTCTCTCTCTCTTTCTCTCTCTCTTTCTCTCTTTCTTTCTTTCTTTCTTCTCTTTCTCTCTTTCTTTCTCTCTTTCTCTCTTTCTTTCTTTCTCTCTTTCTTTCTCTCTTTCTCTCTTTCTTTCTCTCTCTCTCTCTTTCTTTCTCTCTTTCTTCCTTTCTCTCTTTCTTCTCTCTTTCTTTCTTTCTCTCTCTTCTTTCTTCCTCTCTCTCTTTTTCTCTCTCTTTCTCTCTCTCTTTCTCTCTTTCTCTCTTTCATTCTCTCCTTCTCTCTCGCTCTCTTCTCTCTTTCTCTCTCTCTCTCTTATATTCTCTCTTTCTTTCTTTCTCTCTTTCTTTCTTTCTCTCTCTCTCTCTTCCTCTCTTTTCTTTCTCTCTTTTCTTTCTCTCTTTCTCTCTTTCCTGCCCGTCGCCCCCTCCTTTAGTCTCGGGTCCGTTTGATCCCAAGGAAAGTATCGGATCTCTGCTGGGAGAGAAACTGAGACTAATCAATTGCCTTCTGTTTGAAGGTGGGTAGAGGCAGCAAAGAGGAGCAGCGGAGAGCCCGGGCGGGCGGCCCGGAGCCCTCCGGACGCGGCGCATGCGGCGGCTCCGCCGGGCGCTGCGGGGCCCCGCGGGGAGCGGGGAGCGGGACCCCGGCCCTGCCCGGCCCTGCCCCGCCGGCGGCGGGAGCGGCAGCGCCGCGGCTCTCCAGGAAATTAAAAGCTGTCCTCCCTTTGACGTGTTCGGAAGGGCGCAGCCAGCCCTTCGCTAGCTGCAAGCCCTGCGCTCCTGGGTGGGTTTTACTCTTTTTTGCACGATTTTGTACTATTTTCCGGAAGGTCCTCCGGTATTTTAGTTTCCAAACCGTGCCTCACGGTACGTGCACGATGCCCGTTATCCTTGTCGCGGCACACTGGCAGGTGGGAAGGCGGCACGTAGCCCCTCTGCAAGCCCCCCAACCCGGGGGCACAAAGCAGGTCAGCGAGCCGCAGCCATCGCCAAGCAAAGGACCCCCGCTGGGGCCGGGGGCGGGCTGGGGGGGGTCCCGGGCTTCTGCAAACACCTGCCCGTGTCCTGGGCGACTCATTCGCAAACCATTTCGATGAGCTGTAAATATGCCTTGCTTATTTCTGCTTATCTGTTGATGCAAGTGGGTGTCCAGCTGCCGTTTGATATATTAATTTTGAACTGCGGTGGAGGCTTTTGTAACAGGTACCTGCATTAAATACCAGAAGAGTTCTCGATGAACTTCGCCGGACGGAAATGAATTAAGTCTTTATTTTTCTTTTATGCAAATGTTTTCAAAGGTAAAAAGGCTGACATTAGTTTTGAGAATGAGAATGCAGGCGTACATCATGCAGATAAATAGACTGAGGTGCTACCCATAACCTATAGCATCTGTCTAAAAATCCCTAGGGATTCTTAATCTAGATTTATTGTCTTTGAGCCTCATCACATGATCTTGTAAACACGTTTAAAGTGAATGAAAATTGAAGTTTTTTAAAATAAAAGACTGACTGTGGAGTCCTTTTTTCTTTCTTATCCATCGATGCTATAACGACGGACTCGGACTACTCAGCTGATATCACAATTTTCAGCAAAAGCCAATTTGTCTTGTATTC